>NC_136465.1:84333410-84933410 GCF_902686455.1 Sciurus vulgaris
TTAAAAAAAATGTTGAAAGGCTGAGGTTGTAGCTCAGTGGCAGAGCACTTGCCTAGTATGTGTGAGGCACTAGGTTCGATCCTTAGCTCCACATAAAAATAAACAAATGAAAGCATTCTATCTACAACTACAAAAAACATTTTAATGTTGAAGAGCTGAGAAAGGAAATATATATTTTAACTAAAATAAATTTTCTATCAATGTGAAAGGAACCAAGCCAAGTACTCAATAAATTTTAAAATAAATCAGTGCAATCTTAGATCTATAATCTTTGAATAAAAAATATGATTTTACCAAAAGTTACAACTAAATAACTTAACTGGGTCTAATAGACACTGGTTATCCTATAACTCGACATTGGTTATTCTATAACCTATATTCTGACAAATGTCCAAATAGCAGAAAAGCATATGGGAGACATTGTAGTACAGGCTATCAGATTATTAAGGGAAAATATGGGATTCCGATGTCTAAAATTCATAGTGCTTAAATTTTAGTAGCATCATTAATGTGAAGAACTATTATATGATAGAAGGATGTATGGATAGTTGGATGGATAGATGTATGGATGGATGGATGGAAAGAAGAACGGATCCATAAAAATGCCAGGTGCTGTGGCACATGCCTATAATCCCAGAAACTCATGAGGCTGAGGCAGAAGGATCACAAGTCTGAGGCCAGCCTCAGCAATTTAGTGAGACCCTAAGCAACCTAGCAAGACCCTGTATCAAAATAAAAAATAAAAAGAACTGGACATATAGCTCAGTGGTATAGTGCTCCTGGATTCAATCCAGTACCCCAAGTACTAAGTACCCATCACCAATATAAGCAATATTGAGTGAGTCTAACAAATGCTCAAAGGCCCTTGTTATGAGTATTGGAAACAGGTTGTGATAGATCACCCAAAGGCCCCTACAATTTAAAATTCTAAGATGTCATGACTCCCATTTAATTAGGCTAACATGAGGAAACTATTTCAGCTAATTAGTTAATTCACCTTATCTCCACATCAATGATTCTATTTGTCTTTTTCATTATTCAACTTAAGTAAAGACACATTGATTAAGCACATTATACCTGGAAATTGTTCTAAGTCCTAAGAAAGATTAAGACGGAGAGATGAGACAGGGCCTCTGTCCTCAAAACATGGTATAGGTATTGTACAAATGGTACAAACACAAGGCATGACATAAATGCCATCAAAGTGGTAAAAAGTTACATAATAGTAAAAAAGAAGAAAAGATTAATTTCCATTCAAAGCTCAAGGAAGAGGTGGTATTTGAGTTGCTATGTGAAGGACAGTTGGAAACTGTTCCATTTAGAAACCATGAAGTGTCTTCATGATTGTCTACCTCATTCATAAATTCATTTTGTTCTCACGTTTCATTTTAGAGAAGGGAGGAGCAAAGTCATATTTCCAACATACGTCACCAACTCTAAAAGCAACTCATGTACACAGCTCTTCTAGGTATAGCTGTGTAACTTGGAGTAGTCTTATCCTGATAGCTATAAGTAAACTATAGTTAGATTTTTTTTGTATTAAAGATCCAGGGACTGAGACACTTTGTTTTAAAAGGTGAAATTTTAATAAACTGAAGAATATTTATATAAGTTTTCTTGAGAAGTACTTACTACTTCAGCAAGCATAATATAAGTAAAGAATGACTGATGATTTGCTCCTATGTTCACATCATCCGCTATATGCATATTAGAAGTATGTATACTTTAAAACCACAGATTTTCTTCATGTAAAATTTGCCTATATATTAGAAGTAAAATTAAACTTTATGTTGTAAAGGTACTTTTGTGTTTGACTCATAGTATCCAGTATAATAGAGTTAAAAGTTACTTGAAAATTAAAATTCTCTCTTTTACAGCCCCATATCCACCTCGAAATATTTCTGTTCGCTTTGTAAACTTGAACAAAAACAACTGGGAAGAACAGAGTGGCAATTTCCCAGAAGAATCCTTCTTAAAATCACAAGATTCAACAGGAAAAGATAAACTCTTCCACTTCACAGATGAAACTCCTGAGATACCCTCTGGCAATATCTCTTCTGGTTGGCCTGATTTTAACAGCAGCGACTACGAAACCACATCTCAGCCCTATTGGTGGGACAGTGCATCTGCAACTCCTGAAAATGAAGATGAATTTGTCAGTGTACTTCCCACGGAATACGAGAATAACGATACACTCAGTGAGACTGAGAAGTCAGCAGCAAGCTCTTTTTCTTTCTTCCCTGTTCAAATGATATTGAGCTGGTTACCCCCAAAACCTCCTACTGCCTTTGATGGGTTCAATATTCTCATAGAAAAAGAAGGTAAGGCAGCAGGAAGTCAGAGGAAATAAGAAATGGTGCAAAAAAAAGGAAATTAAAATGGTTTTAAATTTGAGTTTGGAAAAAAATATTAGTGGTATATAGTTAATATCTAAATATAAGTTGAAAGAAAGATTTTGAGTATCCAATGTGAACTGAGAGCAGAAAATCAACATGAATAAGGTAGATCAGAAACAGAAGAATGGGGTGTTTCACAAATCTCCTTTACTAAAACCGTACAAACTTCACTGCCTAACATTTCACATAGCCCAAGGCACTGAGGAAAATCTTATGTTTGGCAATGTTTTGGATTGGGGGTCTAACCATTGCAAAATATTACAGAATAATCTGGAACAAATTTATTTTCTTATATGCAAACTTGTGAAACATGCACCAAAAGAATCTTTGACAAAATAACTACTTTTCCTAAAAGTCTGAGACCCATGACCTGCCTACCTAGCTACTCTTATTTCTCATGGAATGTGCCCCTCCAGAACCAGTTCTCAGATTTTCCCAAAGAGGAGCTAGTAGCAAAAAGGAAAATATGCAACAACTGGTATTTCCACTATAGCTAGCTACTGCATCATATTTTGTATTCATTTATCTAGCATTTCAGATCTGTTCTTTTTATTGTATTCATGAAAACAGAGCCATGGTATATCTGAATTGTTTGGTAGGTTTTTATGACTTTTTCTGTGGGGGGGTGGGTACTGGAGATCGAACCCAGGGGCACTCAATCACTGAGCCACATCCCCAGCCCTTTTTTAAAATTTTTATTTGGAGACGGGGTCTCACTAAGTTGCTTAGAGTCTCACTAAATTGCTCAGGCTGGCTTTGAACTCATTACCCTCCTACCTCAGCTTCCCGAGTCGCTGTATGACTATTTTTTGTTTGTCTTGTTTTTACGATAACATACTTCACTTGCTATTTTCCAGTCTAGTCATTTGGGTAGAGCAGGTTGTCAGGTTGTCAAAATTTGAAATTACAATGGCAGCCTGATTTCCATGGTAGGACATTAGGATCATGCAGGGTTCATACATAAGATATTGCTTGCTCATATTTTATTTAATATAATAGATGTATCTGTGGGTTCTTTTATACTAGATGATAGTGCAATCAACCATACCCAAATATTATATAACATTGAAATCCTTGGTTAATTACAATTATTTGAGTCAAAAGTTATTTGTCTGGAATTGCTTAATCTAAAAAACAAAAGTTCCCTTAGCCTATTTTTTTTATTTGTCTTTTCCTTAATTACGTCTATGAAAAATAGTATCTTGTAACTCAGAATATTTTCAGTGCCTATTTCCTTGCAAGTTCAATCATGCCTTTGTCTGACTGCAGTATGTTCTTTTGAAGACTATTGTAGTCACCAACAGACAATAATGACTTCAAACTGAATTAATAAGCAGCAGCAGATAGACTTTGAAACAGTGCAAAATAATTCTTATTTTTAAAGGCTTTAGAAGTAGGTGAGGGAAAAACATAATGTGCCATATTTCTCTAACTAGAAATAATTCAATATATTTTAAAACATTTATGGATAGTTAATGTTACAATGAGGAACTTAGAAGATATTTGGTGGTAGTTATTTCTTATCTCTTATATCAAATGAGAAACCCAACAATTGCTATCTTCTCCATACCATTCTATTTCTATTGTGCACATAATTTTATTGAGTAAAAAAATACATAAAGATATGCAATATATGGGCTGGGGATATAGCTCAGTTGGTAGAGTGCCTGCCTCGCAAGCACTAGGCCCTGGGTTCAATCCCCAGCACCGCAAAAAAAAAAAAAAAAAAAAAAAAAAGTATGTATAAGATATGCAATATAGTCATCCCTAGTTCTATTCATTTGGATACCATATTTTAGTTTTGATACTTTAAAGTATGAAAAAATGAACCCTTATTCATCTTTTTTTTATTTATAAGGCCTTATTTTAGAGATATAATTGAATTTTAATTAATTGGCCTGTCTATACCCAGTGCCCTTCTAGATGTCAATTGAGATATATTCTCTTTTTGTGTGTGTATGATTTAGATAACTTTACTGAATATTTGACCGTGGATGAAGAAGCACATGAATTTGTTGCAGAACTGAAGGAGCCTGGGAAATATAAGCTATCTGTCACAACATTTAGTTCCTCAGGATCTTGTGAAACCCGCAAAAGTCAATCAGCAAAGTCACTCAGTTTTTATATCAGTAAGTAGCAAAAATATTGTTTTGTGCTTACAGGGAAGCTAGAGTAATGATGCTCAGGTGTCAATTATTCACAAACCTTAGGGATCCTGAGAATTCCTCAAGGTCAGGGAAGGCCAGGATCCAGGAGCTTCTGACAGCAGAGGAAATATATGTATGTTTAATAGTAGCAGACCTACCCAGGGATTTAACTTGAGGATTATTTTTACTATTGTGATAATTGAACATTTATTAAGCTGGCCTTCCACACTAGCTGTAACAAATTCTCCAAGGACAAGGACACGCGGTTTGGGAAATAGGACTTTTGTTTGAGTTCATAATGAAATTTGCTATTACAGGACTATAAAAAAAATCTCATTACAGTATCAAGCTTGTGGAGTTCAAAAAACAGAAGCTTCAAGTGTAGTTATACCCAGGTGGTCTCCCTGCAGTTGGCAGGAGAATACAAAGCAAGAACATCCTAAAAGCCAGTGTCACATCTCAGGTTACCTTCTACTGATTCCATAAAAGTAATAGCAGAGCAAGAGTGAGGCTCTGAAAGCTGCACCAACAGTGTGTCTCTGTAATGTTTTTAGCTTAACTATGTTTAATAGATGTTTAGGAGCTAAGCATCAGTCATCTATCTCACCAGGAGTTTAATGAGCTTGTTGATCAGCAGAAAGAAAAGTCAGAAAACATGGATAAAAACTACTCACAGAACAGGATGACCACTCTCCACTCCATGACTTTCTTTAAAGGCAAAATACTATCCTTTCTCAAATGATCCTCCAAAGATGGGCAGGAGAGGGAGAATAGGGGCAGAGAAAGAAAACCAGCTTACTTAGCAGCTTAAAAATGTTGAAAATGATGTTCCTAATAGAGCATTTTTACTTCAGAAACCCAAATATCACCACCTATAAAAGGTCTGAAATATTTATCTGTTAGACACACAAAAAGGATATTAGCAATTGCTATGCATGGATTCCAATCATGGAAGATGTTTGATAGCATCCCTTGAAAAACAAATAAAGCAGAGTGCTCAGCACTTCCCGACAGGCTAAAAATGCTGTACTGATGGAGACTTCCCTGTTCACCTGTGCAGACTCATGGCCAGTGTCCTCTCTCCCTCAATGGTTTTGGCTACTTTGACTTCTCTCCTCTGAATTTCAATTGTGTTTCATAGGCCACAGCATAAAACACACACTTAATGGGAGACATTTTCCCAGATGTATTTTATGTGTGTTCATCTTGCTTCTCGTACCAAATTATAAATCCTAGGCTGGAGTTATACTACTTGCTTGTGTATTCATTCTTTTATACATTCAATAAATATTTATTGAATCACTTTTATCAATAAGTCACTCTATTCTGTTCTCAAGTGTATACAAAGTGACCAGCGCTATTCAGAATGTCAGAATTGATCAGATAAATGATTATTTCAGAAACATATCTTTGTTTTAATCTGTAAAAAGATAGACCAGTAGAAATATTTTCTTGCCAATAAAAACTTGTTTAAATCCTTAAAATATTCTGTTAGACATTAAGGTGTTATCCAATGTACTGTATAAAAAACAAGTGTACTGTTGATATAAATACTTAACTGGGTAGAGGAGCAACAAATTAGGGTAGCTTAATTTCATTCAACATAGTGAAGTTACACACCAACTAAATAACACTTGTAGCCCACTTTCCTAACCAAGCTGTTTCCAGTATTGAGTTACTGCACTAAGATTTATTAGTTTAAGATTTATGTTATTGCAGTATGATTTATATTTGCATAGTTTTTGAAGGCTTTCCCAGGGGCAAAAAATAAAGTAGACACTTATCTTAGCCCCCCAACAGTTTTATGAAGGGAACATTTTTATTATCCCCACTTTTCATGTGAAAAAAGCTGAGTCACAGAAAGTTCAGTGACTTTCCCATGTGTCAGAACAAGGATTAGAATTTAGGAACGTGTAGCTTGCGGTGACAGTACCTTGCTGTCCATCAGGTCAGTCCTTATGTCAAACTATAAGATAAGCAGTTTTTTGGTTTTTTTGTTTGTTTGTTTGGTTTTTTTTGGTTTTTTTTTTTTTTTTTTTTTTTGCTTCCTGCCACTTTATCTTCCCCTGCCCCCTCTACACCAGTAGCCTTCATTTACATAGTTCTGTAACACAGCAATAGCCTTGGGAAGTAGGTTAATCAGATGGCATCATGATATTTTGTCACAAAGCACTGACTCAGAAGACAGGAGGTCTGGACTGTGGACCTCTTTCTTCTCATCAATAAAGTAAGTCATTGGATATCCAAAGTTCTTTTATATTTCAACATTCCATGATTTGTCCATTTGACAGATGCAGTGACTGAGATTTAGAGACATGAGATCGTTTCCCAAGGTTGCACCATGAACAATGAGCACACCTGAAACCTGGGACAAATTTACTACTTCAAACCAAAGCTAAGCTTCTCCCTATTTAATAGTGCTCCAAGAAGCCACATGCAGAGTTTAGAGCACGGATTTTGGAATCAGAATTCCTGTGTGTGAATTCTAGCTCCATTTACTGTATCTCTGCCTCAGTTTCTTCAGCTGAAAAGTGAGATTTAATAATGGTACTTACCATCATAGACCTGTTAGAAGAATTCAAGGATTTAAACACATAACTTAGTACATAATGGGTACTATATCTCTTTGCCTTCATTATTATCATTTAAAAATTATGTCCTTTGTACCATTTGCACTCAGCCTGAATCTGCCCTCCCCAGCAGAACCCCTCCTAGGAATACAGCTTTCTATTAAGAGATTGAAAAATGTATCCTAAACAAAGAGAAAGATGCTTGCACATTTGCATTTCAACAGGGAATTTCTGTAGATCATAATCACCTTAGCACTTCTAAAGTCCTTACTATGTACCAGGCACTGTGCTAAGAAATACTTTAAAACCCCCAAGAGAGCAAAGCTACTGGTGGACACTTCTGTGGAGATATTTTGTAGTAAGGAACTCACCACACTTCTCAAATGTGGCCCAGGTTTTAGCCAGCTTCATTAATTGAGCTAGCCTGTTGCCTATTTCTTGTCTAATATAGTCACAGCCTGCTTCTTTGTCCTTGCTGCTGCCAAATTTAAATTTTTTCACAGGATTGTAGCAGAGACTGATTTGAATCTCAAAGCAATTATTTCTAGAAACTAAAGATCCTCACAGCAAAGGAATCATGAACACTGATGAAATGCCTCATGGCCACACCCACCCTTTGTTAAAAGCAGATTCTCTCTGGTAAAAAAGGTACCAGGATACTCTCAGATGCAAATGAAGAACTGAAGTGGAGCTTCTCTCTGTCAGTAAAACTATATTTGTTTTTGTTGTTGTTGCTGCTGCTACTGCTGTTTGGATCAGAGGGTAGATGGAATTGAGGACTGTCACTGGGCAGATGGGAACAACAGAATCCCACTCTTGCTCTGAGTAGCTAAGGGCAAAGGAAAACAACATGATGTTTAGACCAGAATCTTTTATCTCAGCCAGCTCCATGTGCAACCTCTCTTGTGTTCTGATTTGAAATGTTCAGGTCCTACAGGAGAGTGGATTGAAGAATTGACGGAGAAGCCCCAGCATGTGAGTGTCCATGTTTTAAGTTCAACCACTGCCTTGATGTCCTGGACATCTTCCCAAGAGAACTACAACAGTACCATCGTGTCTGTGGTGTCCCTGACCTGCCAGAAACAAAAGGAGAGCCAGAGGCTTGAAAAGCAGTACTGCACTCAGGTAAAGGAAAGGCACCACAGAGGCAGTGTCACCAGCAAAGCAAGGTGACAATAGCAGGAAGCAGCGCTGAGGTCTCCCTCTGTGGGCAGGAGTGTTGGAGGCAGGATTACCAAGAGCCAGTAGAGGAACTGGGAAATGAATAGGCATGGCTCTTCAGCTATAGTCATCTTCTTTCCTGTCATAGGAGCCCATGTTCCTTTCACTTTTATCCCTTATTCAAAAAAACTTGCTGAGCCCCTAAGATGCACCAAATACTAGGGCAGATATTGGAGATCCAGATTATCTCGTGAGAACAGATAAATGAACAAAGAATTGGTGCACCTTATAGGATAAACTATATGCACAAAGTGAATGATACGAAGGTCTCACGAGTTCACAGGAGGAGGAGCTGGGCATTAGTAACAGATTGGGAGGAAAGATGATTTAGAAATTGGTCATAAAAATCTTCCCAGAGGAAGAGAGAAACAACAAAGCAGAGTTTGGGGTCTATTTTGGTTTTTTGCTTTACTTTTTTCCCATTCTTATAGTTTATTTTAATTATAAAAGTAAACATGGTCACAGAGAAAATAAAATCAGAAGTTAAAAGTATATAAAGTAAAAAACTCCCTTCTCACCCATCACCACTGAGAAGGGTTTTGAAGGAGTTAAGCAGCCATCAAGGAGAGTGAGGGGCAGGTGGAGAGGTATGCGATCATGACAGAATGACAGAATGGGTGTGCACACCTGATAGGAGTCCTGAAGGAAGCTGCGCAGCAGGAGCTGAGAACAACATTGTTCCTGGTCACCCTGAGAACCTGTTCAATTTTCCTCAAATCTCCTTTTATTTGTCTGTGCGGTGACATTAGATGGTTTTTGGTGTCTCACACATCATTTTCTTCCCTAAAGGCCAAAACAATTAAATTACCTATTCATGTGGAGAAATTTCAGGATGTTCCCATTCCTCTTAGGAAAATTAGGCATTAGTGAAATTCAGACAGTGAGAGATTTTAAATTGATAAGATAGATTCAGGAATTGTGGCCTTTGGAGCACGAAAAGCAGTAGAACGCTGAGATCAAGTCATACTTGAGGATGAACCCACCCCTTGACTTAAATCAAATTAAGGGGTAAACGTGCTAAACCATTAACTAGTAATCAGAGCTTATTGTGCAGCCCACTACCTGCCTTTGCTGAGTACACTCAAGAAAACTGGCCTGTTCTACTGGCAGAAGAATGTGTTTCCCTAACAATGATCTAGAACTCAACAGTCCAAAACACATTTCTTTCTTGCTCCATCTATGTACAAATTATGGCTTCACATAGAAGCTAAAAGCTAAAGGTACAGATAGACATTATAAATTACAAATGAGTCACAAAAGTCTAGTCTAAGTGCACTTTGACAATGCCCATTTGAAATGCAAACATGACACTGTTAGATTATGAATGGACATGGAGGCCAGTATTTAATTGAAGCACAGGAGCTAGAGCACCAAGCTAGTTGTCATTTGTAACCATGAGACTTTTTTGAGGATTGTATTATTATACCATCATCGTTCATTGCGCTCACATATACACACACACACTTTTCAGACGAGGAAACTAAAGTTCAAAACAGTCAAGAACCAGCTAAGAGTCCTGTAGCAATTAACTAAAGAAATCTAAAAGATGATCTTACCAGGTTTAACTTTAGCTTTGGCTTGTTTCTTACAGCAACCATTATCCAAAAAGAAAAAAACAAATAATATTTCTTGAGCTTTATGTTTAATGGTACTCTTTATATCAAAAGGAAAATCAAAACAAGGCTCTAAAATAAAAGTGATTTTAAAACCAATCTAAATTAAGTATCCCTTATTCAAAATACTCAGGATCAGAAGTATTCCAGATTTCAATTTTTTTTTTTATTTTGGTATATTTGCAGATACATAATGAGATATCTTGTGAAGGGAACCCAAGTCTAAACACAAAATTCATATATGTTTTACATATACCTTATACAAATAGGTTGATGGCAATTTTATAAAATATTTTTAATAGCCATATGAAGCAAGTTTTATGGTGTGAAATTTTCCTCTTGTGCAATCACATTGGTGTTCAAAGTTTTCAGATTTTAGGGCTTTGGGGGGTTTTCAGATCAGGGATACTCCAGCCATCACACATCATAATGGTTTCACTCTTGAAGTCTCACTCTACTTACTTTGCTCAACCACTGACTGTACCCCAGGATAATGCTTTTTATATTATCTGGGTAATCTGTGAGATTCACTGCTAATGTCCCTACTCTACCCTTTAACTCCACTGATTTCTGAGTGACTCTGTGTGTAAGGTGGGTCATAAGTGAGATAGGACAAATTAGACCTGCACCCTAATTTCATGAAGCTTAGAGGCTGGCCTTCCTTGTCAGTACAGTGTAGTAAATGTGTTTTCATGAGGTGTGTGTGTGAGTGATTTTCATATGGATTTGCAATCAAATGTTCTCAGGAAGGAGTTTTGTGATGCATTTCTCCCAGCACCATTGTAAGACTATTCATTTATAACATGTTGAACACAGTCATGCTAAATCAGTGTTACATAAAAAATTTGGACAATTCTTCAGAATAAATGTGCTCTCAGCATCCCTCCAAAGACTTATGCATAATCATACATTTCAGAATTAGGAAAAATCATGTTCATGTATATTTGTTCTTATCTGTGATCTGACTTAGTCCATGAATGTTTTCTGCAAATTAGGGGAATGTATAAAACTTAATGACAAAATCAGAATGACAATCAAATGAAGAAATGGTAGAACTAATAGACAGAATATTTATGGTACCTTCCCAAAGTTACACAGCTGGTTAATATCAGAGCAGTGACCAAGACCCAAATGATCTGACTTACCAGTCAGTTTCTATGGATTGCAATGTGCTGCCTTAAGGGAGGTTCACCACCATCCTGACAGAGTCAAGAGCACAGACTCCAGCATCAGACAAGCATGGGTTTCAGACCTGATTCTAACAGTGACCATCATGAGAGCCTGTACAGCTTTCTACATTTCTGCAAGTCTTGGTGTCTTCCTCTGTGATATGGGAAGAAGTCAAACCTACCTTATGGAGTTGTAATAAAGACTTTTTAAATTCAGCATCTGGAACATAGTAAGTTCATAAGAAGAAGTGTCAGCATTTATTATTATCCAGACTTAGTTGGATGCTTTTGTGACTCAAGGGAGGGAGGTAGAGCAGCTTCAGAGTCCTTGATAGAAAAGCCTGAGCAACTGGAATAAATGTATAGCTAAGAGCTAATGGAGGAAGGACCAGAATAAAATAAGACCATTTCAAACTCAGAAGAATCTTCACTACCATATAGTTAGTTCTACCCTACTATTTAACAGTCTATCTCATATTCCTTCTATCCATGCTCTCTAATATATTTTTCCTCATATTATGGAGCTGAAGAGGGGTAGTATTGGGGGCCTATTTGGAGTGACACTGAATTCAACTGAGTTCTCAAGATTGAAACCTAAACCAGTCAAGTAAAATACTGAAATGCAGTGCACTGAAACAGGTAGAAATTGATGGAAGGAATGTAAAATTATAGGGAATAAAACTCATGTGATTTAGTAAGAAGAATGCAGGAGCATTTCCCCTTCCCACATTCAACAAATGTCCAAAGAGGTCCAGGCTAAATAAAAGATATGGATATAGAAGAGACTTCTACACCCCCACGTTCATTTCAGCGCTGTTCAAAGTAGCTAAGATATGGAATCAACCTAAATATCCATAAATAGATGAATGGATAAAGTGGTATATACCCACAATGGAATGCTATACAGCCTTTTAACAGAAAGAAATTCTATCATTTGCAACAATATTAGATGAACCTGGAGGACACTATACTAAGTGAAGTAAGCCAGGCATAGAAAGACAAATGCTGTGTGATCTACAAATATATGGAGTCTTTTAAAAATGGATTTCATAGAAACAAAAGAAAGGTGGTTACCAGAAAGTGGAGGGAGGAGGAGGAAAGATAGGGAAAGAGATGTTGAATAAAGGGTACAAAATTTCAGTTACACAGAGGAATACATTTTAGTGAGCTATTGCACTTCAGGGTGACAAGTAATAATCTCGTAATGTATACTTCAAAATTGCTAAAAAAGTTTTAACATTCTCACCTCTTAAAAATAATACATTGGTGAGGTGACAGATATGTTAATTAACTTGATGGAATCTTTCTATTATATAGATAGATATCATAGATCAAAGCATCAAAGATAGATAGATCAAAGCATTACATTTTATCCCCTAGATACATACAATTATTTTCCAGATATAAATAAGTAAATAGGCACAGAGTAATAGAAGGATAAACATAGTTTGGGAGCTCAGCAAATATTCAGAAATGGGGGATGCATTGGTGTCCACAATGTTTTGTTACCAAGGCAAGTAATTTGTAACACCATTGTACTCATTTTCTTTAAAGCTAAGTAATATATATATATATATATATATTTCATTGCTTCTTCTAAAAAAACATGCAGTACAATTTCCCTTGGATAAATTTATTTATTTACTTATTTTTAAGAAGTACAGACAGATTTATTTAGGACAGAAGAGACACATTCAAGGGAGAATGGGAGCCATCTTGAGAGCAGGAGACAACCAGGACGAATGTATTATACCTGCATATTCAAGTGGTTATGATTCCAAGTATTCCTTTGAATAGTTAGAATCAACTATGGCCTAAAATATTATTAAACTCAAGAAATTTTAACATTATTCTGAAACAATCTGTACTCTTTACATCCTGTGTAATTCTGAATATTCTAAGTAGACAAAATAAGTCACAAATTGACTACTGGTACAGTAGGAAGTCTATAACCTGCTGCAGAATTTAAATGAAAAGTTTGTAGTGTTCATAATATAAGACTTATTTGGCTCAATGGCATATTATTGATGTATATGTGTTAGAAGAATTCCTGCCAAAATACCAGGACTTGTGGAAGGAGAACAGAAACAACTTCCAATTTAGGTCATTTACTCTTCTGTTGTAGGAACAATTTTTGTAATGAGTATGGGTTAGTTTTGTCACTTAGAATTTGTTTGTTTTTAGACATCTCACTATGTTACCCAGACTGCCCTCAAACTTGAGATACTACTGCCTCAGGCTCCTGAGTAACTGGGATTATAGGCAGCTGCTGCCTTACACAAATTAGAATATATTTCAAAGATTCGAAATAGTCCTGTTTCGTTAGGCATAGCATGTATGTTCTCATTCATGACCTTTTAGAAAATTCCCTGTCAGTTAAGGACACCTGAGTAACTTTGTCTAAGTCTTCAGGAAAATTGAAAGTCTAAAATGTGAGCAAAAAACTCTGGTACAAAAGAATATAAATAGAACAGAAAGGGTAGAAGAGCTAATTTATTAATCCAATTTAATCTTACTTTGGTCAAGCCAATGGAACAGAAATTTTGGTGTGGTGCTCTTTCTGCTTTTGTACAGAGCAGTTTGTCCCAATCAAATTACACAATTTCTACCATTTATAATGTTTCTGGTTTTAGAAGAGATTAAAATTTATTTCGCATCACCAGTTTTATGTTTATCCTTAAAATCTTAATGAGAATTCTGTAAATATCACAGTATAGATGAACTATTGGCAATATTGCTCAATATTACAATATTGATTTGTATTCCTTCCTGCAGTGGTTCTACAATTTTATGTATCCCAGGTGCCAAAAACTTGTTCATAAAAGTTAATATTTCTTGATATTCTGATTTAAGCAATCTCACAACTCTATGACAGATGTGATATTATTATCTATATGTTATCAATGAACAACCAAGGTAAAATTTTTAAATAAATTATAAGAAAATCCCCAGGCTTATTCAGAGTTTGGTATCAGGCAGCCTGAATAGAGAACCTGTGTTCTTCTCATTAAGGAAGATTGTCTTAAATATTAGAGGTACTAAAGTCAAAACAGCTCACTTCCTAACCACTAGTTGAACCATAAATCCTTGTGCATTTCAGGATTCAACTTTAATAAATCCATTTTATTCATCTATACATTCTCACTATTGGACTCCATATGGCATTTGGTACATAACCAGTAGTTAGAAAAAAAAGTAAAGAGGAGCTCATCTAAATGAGAAATGTTCTCCATAACATTATCTTTTAAGGTTACAACAGACTTTCAAAGTGCTTACTGCTGTGTCTCCACATTCTGCCCAATGACTTGCCTGTGATGTAGATCAGAGGTCCCAACACTAAGCTTCTAGTGCCAACAGTGAGTCTCAGTATGTGAATGTGGTCATTCTCTGGCTTTACTTTCTCAATCTGTTAAATGACAGATTTGAACTAGATAATCTCTGAGGTCATTTCCATCTTTATAATTAGATATTATGTGCTTCTAAGTGACGAGAGACTAAAAGATATTTCTGCACCAATCTCCGCATGTAATCAGCTGACACTACAATTTAGCATGTCAGACTCTCCTTATGGTATTGCTGATTTGATTATGGTTAGAGGCTGATGTGTCTCTAGTGTGTGGAGCTACAATTGACATTGATGCATATGAAGCAGTTCATAGGGCTTATTAAATCCAGTCATAGAATTGGAATCTTCTGGGTTCCCTTCAGGGTTCACATAAACTATAAATCATCCTAATTTTGAAATCTGACCTTTCCTAGTATAAGTAAAGGCTTCTGGATTTCAGTCACTGTGGTTCCTCAGAGTCCCTGAATACTTCAGCTTTTGCAAATCCACTTCTAAATAAATCTTATTGGGTATTTGGTTTAAAGGTGAACTCAAGCAAACCTATTATTGAAAATCTGGTTCCTGGTGCCCAGTACCAGGTTGTGATGTACCTAAGGAAAGGCCCTTTGATTGGACCACCTTCAGATCCTGTGACATTTGCCATTGGTAAGTCCTAGCCACAAGAATAGCGACTTATCTTTCTCAGACTATTGTTTGGAGGGGTGCAATGTGCAAGCTTGAAATCACTATCATTGCATATGAACACCTATCCTAGTTCACCCAATAGTCTACTTTCGGGGTATAGTAGTAGTCTCCTATCCATGAGGGATTGCTGCCAGGACCTCCCCACCATCTTCCATGCACACACACTTTTTTTTTTTTTTTTTTTTTTTTTTTTTTTTTTTTTTTTTGCCGTGCTGGGGATAGAACCCAGGGCCACATGCTTGTGAGGCAAGCACTCTACCAACTGAGCTATCTCCCCAGCCCCTGCACACACACTTACACAGATACCAAAATCCTCTGATCCTCACTTCCCTCACATAAAATGACATAGTATTTTCATATAACTTACACACGTCCCCACACACACCTTAAACCATCTCTAGATTACTTATAATACTCAATGCGATAAAAATGCTGTGTAAAGAGTTGTTATACTACATTATTTAGGGACTGCAAACAAGAAAAAAAAGTTATGTTCTACACAGACAAATTTGGGTGGAGAATGTTTTCAATCCATAGTTGATTGATCCCAGAAATATGGCACCAGCTAATGCACAGGACTGATGGTAATGAATAACTAGAACCGAATACTTAGTCCATCCTTAGCATTTACTACTTAGGGGGAAAAAATCAGATGCAAATGTATTTACTTTGGTTTTCGATGATTTTATCAGAAGGGTAAAAGCCTGATTTTTAAGTAGAATTTGAAGCCACTGTTGAGATATTAAACATTTCTTCTGGGCTTTCTTTCCTTACTCCTTGCCCTCTTCTTTTTAGTTCCCACTGGAATAAAGGATTTAATGCTCTATCCCTTGGGCCCGACGGCAGTGGTCCTGAGCTGGACCAGACCTTACTTAGGAGTGTTCAGAAAATACGTGGTTGAGATGTTTTATTTCAACCCTGCAACAATGACCTCAGAGTGGACAACCTACTATGAAATAGCAGCGACAGTCTCCCTAACTGCATCTGTGGTAATCGCCCCTTAACCAGCTGTCACACTTCCCTAGGTCGACAGATGTGTCAGAAAGAAGTGATTTGTAAATCAGATCACTTTGTAAACATACAGAGGTAGTTTGCTACTTTCAAGGCTTTTAGTTATTTTTGCTTTTAGGGTTTGGGGTGTTTGGGGTTCTATTTTTGTTTTTGAGAGAGAGAATTTTGTGAAACTATCTTTCACCCCTAATTGAATTAATTTATCAATGGACACTTTTTTATTGCATTTGCTCAAAGCAGAATAGATTTAGAAAGTGCTTATTGTGCTTCCTAAGGAGGAAAATATAAAAGGTTTCCCTCAGGCCTTCAATAGTTATTTGACCCTGTTTACTTCTAGTGATGACTCTCTCTGGAATCCACAAATTGGTTAAACACCTATAGTACTGAACCATTGCAGAATGGTTTTTATGAAATGACTAATGATTTTCTCTGAGACAAAATAATTTTTTAAAGTGTAGGTTATCTACAGATTATGCATGAAGTACACAATTGCCCTCTACCCAGTAAGGTCTGAGGTAGTTACTACCCAACAAGACTCTGGCTCATGCTGAAAGAATACAGACTTGTGAGAGGTCACTTGTCTAATAAATAGGGAGAAGTACATGTACAGTCACTTACAAACAAGTGCTATTTCGTTGTGTAATATAATTTAGAAAATTTCATACTGAAACCAGAATTGGAAATATTTGTTTCTGTATCATTGAATCATCTTTTAAAAATTATATTAGTGTTTTTTTTATTTTATTATGGCTTACTTCATTTAAGAATTACAAATACAAGACACAAAAAAAGGAAAATAACTTTGTTTTATTATGACCTAATTAAAATACATCTGCTCCAAAAATATTACTTTCCTCTTAGTCTTTTGTCTCCTTGCTTTTTTGCCCCATTCAGAGAATAGCTAATCTGTTGCCAGCATGGTACTACAACTTTCGAGTAACCATGGTGACGTGGGGAGAGCCAGAACTGAGCTGTTGTGACAGTTCCACCATAAGCTTCATAACAGGTAAGCACGGTGTGGGAGATGGTTCCATGACAGAGAACCTTATTTTAAGCAGATACTAAGGGGTCACATCTCCAGAAAGGCCCAGTCATCCACCCTGCACTGAATAAGCATCAATTTCATGGGAGATGATATACTTGATTCTGATCATTTGTTATTTGTTGAATTGATAACCTTTAAAAAAAAAAAAAAAAGACATCATTTTTACTCTTAGTTGTTCCCCTTGACTTATTTTTGCTCTGAGTCATTGCCCTTGACAAGTGCTTCCCAGTTGGGATTGATTAGAACAGTGATGTAGCAGGCAGAGCCTTCGGCTTCACAAAGCACACTCAATTGATCTTACCCATGCAATGAATATATTTGTTAGGGAGCATCAATTTCCTTACTAATTAAGCCAGTTTTAAAGTCACACGCTGGTTGTGGTGGAGTCCATTGCAGGAGTTTAAAGTAAGCTTTGAAGAGAGATCTCCCTGGATTTGAATGAGGCTCATATCACATGTGAACTGGAGCAAGTTAACTATTCTAAGCTTCAGGGTTTTTAATGTGCATCAATTATCTATTATTATTATCTCTTATTACTTCTCTGCTGATTATGTTACCTAGCAAAATAAATTGCACAAAGTTTAGGTACTTAAAAATTCTACCAATCTTAGATCTTTGAGGAACTTATATGATGTAACTGTATCATCAACAGTCAGAGAAAACAGTGAAAAGTAGAAACGCCTCAAAAAAACACTAATGTTGTTTGAACTAAGTTTTCAGGAACTTGTTTTTTTTTTTTTTTTTTTTGGACAATATACTGTACTTGTTGTATGGAGTTGTACTGAGACAATTATTGATGAGAATTATTAGATGACCAATAACTTTGGCAAAATCCTTTCCTCACTGGACATCTAGCTTTCCTCTGTTCAAACTTATTAATGAAACGAGTAGAAAGAAATCAATCAGATGTGAATTCTTACACAATTAACTTACACGATATGTTACTTTTCTTTACAAATCAATATCCAAAGTATACTTTTTTCAGATATTAATAGTAATATTAGAGTATGTAAGTGAAAAAAACACAAAAAAAGGAGAAAATGCTAATCCTTGGAAAATCATTGCATTAACGTCTTGAATGCATAATCACATACTTTAAACTTCACTGTATCAATAATTCTTAGAATTCAACTTTCTTGATATTAGCTTTCAGAGAATACTGTTTCCTCTGGGGCAGAACAGTTATCTGAAAAATAGCATCTGAACCAGGGTCTGCTCACTTCCAGAGACAGAGTTTGAACTTAATGATACTGACCTCCTGTTTTTTTATTGGTATAACTTTCTAAAATATTGCATGACATTTGGTTTTTACAGCAAAACTTTTGTGTATCTGAATACCACCTTAACAAATTCTTTGCTGTGTCTCAGAGAGGGACATCAGAAACAAAATATCGTAGGAGTCACTGTTCTGACTGAGTGGTTCAAGGTGTGCCTTTTAAAGTGGAGAACTGACTGAGCTGGGGTAGATTGATAACAGTTGAGGTGCACATAGCAAGTCTGAATTTTAAAAAAGGTGGTTAATAAATGAATTATTTGCCTTGATGAGTGGTCAACAGTCCCCAGCACACTGATCTTTAGAAATCTCTTATCTTTTTCTGGGATAAGCAACGCAGTGGTCTAAAGTATTATCTAGGCATATTGACACAGATGGTCTCAATTCTCTTATCCATAAATATAATACTTCACAGCATAATGTCAAAATTAAATATAAATCACTATTAAATATATTTTATACTTATTTTTTAAAGCAGTGGAAATTATATTCTTTTTTCTGCCTTTCTTACATTATTTCAAATAAGGATCTTATTTAAAATAAATGAGTTTTTCATACTTTATTTCCCTATGAAATTTAATTTAATTTCCCTATAATATTTCCCTTTGAAATTTAATCTAATTGCCAAATTGATATAAAAGGAAATAAGAATAAAATATTTGAATTAATTGTTACTAATTAGGACCTCAATTCTATTATCTTTGTTAGGCAACTTTGCAAACCAAGTCCACAGTTAATTGTGCTTAGATATCAAATAATGATTACTAAACAAATAGTGACATCTGGTGGTCTTTTAGCACTATGCTGAATTTTGAAGCAACAACATGGAGTACAAAAATCTGAAGACCTTGTGTTTGTTGTTTGCCATGCACTGCTGGGTTTGTAATTTTAAAAAGAGTTCTGTCCTCACTAAAATTAGAACATAAGAAAATATCCTTTGAAGAAATATGTGTATAGGTGTTTGAATGTGATAAAAATACCCTGGAATATCTTAAAAAGTTATTAGAAACCACAGTTATTTTCCTACATTAGAATATTCTGAAATAAGGTTTGGGGCATTGTTGATATTTCAAGATTATATTGTAAAATAAGCTAGAAATGCTATTCCTATTGCCTTTGAGACAGAAATGTGTTTTTTATTTTATATACAGGTTTAATTTTTCAGTGAATAATTGTTTTTGAAACAGTAATCAGTTATAAATGTTTGTTATGAGTACTAGCAGCATAAAGAAGAGAAATCTTAATGATTTATATAAATGTTCCTCCCATTTTTGTTAGCTTTGTGCTGCATTTCAGAATGGAATACTGAATACAGCTTTCATGGAGAAGTTTAATTTGTTTCTTAAAAATCTTTAGAATTACCAGGTTCATTTAAAAAAATTAAAATATGCTTTCAGAGCTCGTATTTTATAAAGCTTGTGATGAACTCTCCTCCTAATTAGCAATTTTTTTAAAAAATTTAACTGTGTTAGGATATAAAATAAATAAACTCAGTGTTAGAATTGTTTTGTGGCATGATAAAAAAAAATCTATTCCTTCTCCTTTACTACTTAATTTGGACAAAACTTCTCAAACCATAGGACTGAATATTGTCAATGACACTGTCTTGTTATCTTATGGAAATAACATTTGCCTTCTACCCTACTTAGAGTGCTACTTTATTCTGTTCTTCACCTTTCTCTCCTTCTGCTCCTTATTCCCATAAACACCTTCGCTGTACCACAATGGAAGAGAGTTAATACTACAGGACCCCAAGTTTTCCAATACTGCTTGGTTAATAACATCACCAATGCTACTAATAGACTGAAACAAGCATATCCAAGCAAGAAAACATTTTAGGAACCCTGTAACTGAATTATATGAACGACTTGAGGCACATGATGGATCTGGCTGTCTTATGTTGAGATATACAAGATGGAGTTCCATGAAACAAAAGCCCAACTTGTACCCAGCCTTCGCTGTTTCTGAGAGATCCAGGGAGTCCCCCAGGGCCATCATGTGATGTTAGCTTTAATTCCCTAAAATGTTTCTATGTGAGATTTCATCCTCTCCTGATAAGTACGTTATTAGTCCTTTGTACTAAATTGTATCTCTTTCCTCCTTCATAGCCCCAGTGGCTCCAGAAATCACTTCTGTGGAATATCTCAATAGTCTGTTATCTATCAGCTGGACATACGGGGATGACGCAACTGACCTGTCCCATTCCAGAATGCTGCACTGGATGGTTGTTGCAGAAGGAAAGAAGAAAATTAAAAAGAGCGTATGTTTCTTTGAATCGCAACATTTAGTAGCATGAATTATTGAAACCCATTAAGCAAACATTTATATAGACAAACATATGTTTGTATACCAACTGCCACTGTTTGGGCTCAGGAAATAGAACAGCAACCTAGAATTAAATTCTTCCTTGTATAGAACTTATCTTTTAATCTCTAACAGTGAACTGTAATAGCTGAAATAACTATTGGTTTAATTTATATTTAGAGTTATGATTTGAGATCTTTTTTTAGGATGCCAAACATTTTCAAGAAAATGACAATTACCATATTCAAATATTTTCTCCATAAATCACCAACTCCTAAATATTTGGATACTTTGGGGATATTGATTTCTTCACTTTATTAGTTTTTTAACATTGTTAATTAGGATACAGACTAAAATACTGTAATAAAAACAAACAAACAAGATACAAGTTTATGTCATTTTTATGATAGCCCAGGATCCATTCGCTTCTGCCATATTGGTCACCTAGGTCCTTTCTATTTTGTTGCTCCATCTGCCACTATGTGGAGTTGTCATTTGCACAGGGAAGTTCATCATCATTATATCTAGCCTGCAGCCTGCAGGGAGAAGGCAAGAGAGAGCATGGAGGCCTAGCACTTACAGGATATGAACTTAGCTCATTACTTGCAAGATCACATGGTCCCCCCAGCTGCAAGAAAAGATGGGAAATGTAGCCTGTAGGTAGGAAGCTGTCTACAGACACAGCTAGGTTTCTTCTGAACCTTTCAGAATGTGTATATTGGTAACAATTCAACAAAGTCTTTTCTAAAATCTGCTGTGACCAATGTGGGAAAATATTAGAGCAATATCTATTCCAAACAAGGGAATGAATTATGAAATTGTTTTATCTGGTATGTATGTGCATGTTTAAGTCTCCTTGCATTTGACCCAAATGAGGAATTTATATAATTTTCAGAGAATATAACTTATCTATAACATAATCAATTGTAGATCATAGCACAGAACAGAGAAGGAATGTACATTATAGCTCTGTAGTTGTATTGGGTGGTGTGCCGGTTCATTCAGTAGAAGTTTAAGCCCTGGATTTTGATATTCTTGCAGGTGACACGAAATGTCATGACTGCGATTCTCAGCTTGCCTCCTGGAGACATCTACAACCTCTCAGTAACCGCTTGCACTGAAAGAGGAAGCAACACCTCCACACTCCGCCTTGTCAAGCTAGGTAGGAGTACCTGGGTGGGTGCAGAAACTATCTTGCTGGGAGAACTGGTACTTGATCCCTTAATTCTGTGTGGGCTCCTTGACTCAATGAAATAACAACAGAAAACCACTAATTCTCTCTTGTAAGCAGAAGGTAGACATTTATAATACCCAAAGATACAGTCAAGTTAAAATAAGTTTTTGTGAGTAGAATGTATACTGTTCTGGGAGACAGGGGTATTTACCACTCTTAATAACCATGAATTAATAAGGTTAGTTTTAAAGATGGAAGAATCTTAGAGAATATCTAGTGTAGTGTTTTTAACTGTCAGAAAATATCCCCTTTTCATTTAAATAGTATAGAATGCCTTCTTTATTATCTTCAATAAATATTCATAGCTAAAATAACCCACATACTAGCTTTTTAAAAGTTGTTATAATTTCATAACTTGAATATAAAATCAACATGAAATAAAAGTATTTATAACAAAATAATATAGATTCCCTATGTGTTCAGACACAACTACTCTGAAAGACAATGAAATTGCCTAATTCCCACACATAGCTCGAATGAGCAAGTTTAGGTTTGCAAGAATTGAAAAGATCAAGTAGTCCTGCATATAAAGAATATTTTTAAATTATGGAATGAACAAGTGAAGGTAAATTAATTAATAATAGCTAAGAAAGCCCAGATACAAATGTGCCCAGGAATAAAACTAGAGTTAGAATATGTTAGAAGAAACTAGAAGTATTTGCATATAATGAGACAAAGAGGTAGATGACCTTAATGTGGAAATAATATGCTAAGGAAAGCAATAGACTGTGGGTGAGGGGAGATGAGGAAAGTAGGATATTCCTGCAAAAGAGCTGAAACCTATTATGCAGTAATGTCAAAATAATTCTTTATATTATGACATACAACTTGGAAGTGACACCATGTAACCAAACATGTATCTTCTAGAGTAGAATAGAGATTACTAGAAACTAGGAAGGGTAGGAAGGATAGAGGAAAGTTAAATAATGGTTATTGTATATTAACATATATATTTAGTTTCTGATCCTATAATTGACAGCAGGAAATGGAGAATGGATTGGCAAAAAGTCGTGTGGTAGACAGTACCAGTGTAAGAGTAACAACTCAAAGGTGAATGCATAATATCAATAGCTAATGCTTACCACAGAGATCTCTATCACTTTTATATCTCAAAATATGTGGAATGACAATAGCAAAACTATTTTCCAAATGATGATGCAATTTACTGACATCAGTGTTTCAGGTGTCTGTTCATTTATAATATGTATCTGATTCATGTTTGTTATCTCATATGTTCATGTGTACAGCTATGAGTAAGGAATTACCCTGGAGTGTTTTATTTGTAGAATAAATATCATGAGTAGCATTGTGTCTATGAGGTGCTTTAAGAAAATCTCAAGCAAAACAAAACAAAAGCTTTCTTTTGTTTACTCAATAGGTACATATCTCTGCAACTAAAGGCATAGGACACTGAGTCTTGGATCTTTTTAACTCATACTTGATGTAATGAAAACTAAATTCTTGAACTAAACCCTTTAGAATTATGCACCATGTAGTTGGAAATACGTGATGTTTTGAAAAGACTATGGGCAGAAAAATGTACATTATTGAGCAATTTTTAAATGGTATCTTCCTAATCCATTCAAATATCTCCATGACAACTTTCTTCTTAATTATGTTACTTAATTCTTTGAAAAACTTTCAGTATCATTGCAGCAAAGTACATGAAACTTATTTTTATGGTAGATTATTCTTGTGTGACATTCTGAATTATGTGGCATATGGGACATGGGGTAGTTTTTTGCCTGAAATGCTCTTGATCATTGTAGGACAAGCAGTCTTTGTCAATTCCCTGTATACTGACTACAGAAAACATTCCTGCAGGTTTCCAAACACACTCAAGGGGGCAGTGCTTCTCACGTTGAGAATGGAGTACAGTTCAATCTTGTGTGCACACTGGTAGTCTGTTGTTCTTCCTGATGGTCCAAGTTTGAATTGTAGGAATACAGAGAATACCACCTCCCAACACAGCATCATCTTCTTTTTAAGAAAACCACTTACTTTCCTATCAATTTCCATCATTATTTCTGAGTGTGTCCTCCATGAATTCAAAGGTCAGTTCAAAACTCATTTCCAGGTAACCAGAATTACTTGAAGATTTCACTCATGTCCCCGGTTTATCTTTCTTTTCCCAAGCATTATTATTACATGTAGCTGTGAGTGTGTTTGGGGTTCTGGCTGCTTTCTCCAACTCATTTGGATTATCAGACTCCTTTCACAGTGTAAATTCAGAAGTGTTCTTACCAAAGTAGCATTTTCACTGGGCTTACTACATGCTTCACTGTCATTTTGATGACATTGTGACATTATAGATGACTTATGAAGCCCCAAGAATATGGGAAGAAATTGTGAACTGGTACAATTATGTCTACATGGGAGTGTAAGTTGAAGACCATGACACTTTCTCAAACATCATGAGGTCTTGAGCCTCCATGCTTCCCTGATACATACGACTATCTAAGCCACTTGGTAAAGTTCCTTTAAACTTTTTGAGAGGGAAAGGCAATTTCAAAGATAAATTATTTCTACTGAATCAATAAGCTTTTCTTTATTAATAACTTAATATCAGATGGAATATTGTCTTTATCTTGTTCTTCACTGAAAGACAATCTCTATATAATATACCCCTTTTTTCCTGAAAACTAAATAAACTTTTTAATCCTTTTTACAAAACATCTATTTTCTATCCTTAATCATGTTTTATTGGTTCTCCCAATTTTCTATAGCCTTGCCACCTGTAGCTGCTCAATAGGTATTGTTGAACTGAATTGAAATAGTAGACCTCAAGTTTGAAAATAGTATTGTAGCTAACATTTAACCAAAACAATTGCATCTTTCATAGAAGTGAAATAGTATTTTGCTTTTAAAATAACTGAAGTTTTTTTTGTTTTGTTTTGTTTTGTTTTTGCTTCACAAAACTTCATTAAGTTTCTTTCCAGTGTTCATTTTGGTGTGCATAAAAGTCATATTAATTCTTTCACAGGAAAATACAATTTTGACACACCGATTTTGATTTGAATCAGAATGGTATTGTTAAAGTGTGAACCAAAACTAGTTGGATTAACCTGCAGTCTAGCTTCTCTAACAGAGGTCTCTTTGAAAAGGCTAAGTCTATTATGGAAGGCAGAATTTACCTCTGTGGACAGAAATTAAACTACTGATAAGTACAGTATAAGTTAATCCAAGATGACATGTGCAAAGGTAAAGAGCCCTTTCTCAAAACAACTGCCAAGAGTTTTCAATTATTATGTCAATAGCAAACATCCACAAGAAGACACACATCATCAGTGGTACTGCCTACAAAATGTTGACCCAATCCTCCCCTGGGAATTTCAGGGTGCCTGAAGTTTCATGGTGCCATGGTGGTAGTGATGACCAATCCCCTTGTAAGTCAATACAAATGGCAATCAAATCTGTACCTAAGACCTGTCATGTTGTAAGAAACCAGTGGTCTGCATATGACTATGTTTTCAACCAATATAACCAGTCATATCTCCAAGTCTTGGTGAATCTACCTAGAACTTTGGGCCAAATTTAGGAGGATTCAGTCAGTTTATATCAGAGAATCAGTTTTCCAACCTTAAAAAAAAAAAAAAGGAGGACGGGGTTGTGGCTCAGTGGCAGAGCGCTTGCCTAGCACATGTGAGGCAATGAGTTTGATCCTAAGCACCACGTGAAAATAAATAAATAAAATAAAGGCATTTTGTTCATCTACAATTTAAAATATTTCTTATAAAAAGGAAGGAGTTGAGGGAGGAAGGAAAAGAAACAAGAATAATAAATGTTGGACATCTTATAAGACAGCTCTGTGCTAATAGAATATTCACTTATTAATTCATCTAACAAATACATATTGAAAGCCTTACAAGCACTGATGAAAAAAATCAGACTACTTGTAGCAAGGAACCCAAAGACATACTTTCACCTTCTGTCTACAAATAACTTAGGATCTAATGAAGGGAAAATGATATTAAGTGCTTCCCAGAGCATTAAAGCAGGGCACTGTAGTACAGTCACTCTGTGGTTAAAGTTTTCTTTGAGAGAGTCATTAAAGCTGAGGTCTGAATAACAAAAGAGGATCATCCACAGAAGGCTGGGGAAGTGTGCTAGGCAGAGGGAATAGGCAGTGACTAGATTGCACAGGACTTTGAAGGCATGGAGGTAGAATTTTACACTTAGAACAATGAGACATTTAGAGGATTTAAAAACATCTGACTTACATTTTAAAAGAATCCCTCAGGCAACTTGAGGGAGAAAGAATGGTAGAGTTAACAATAAAATAGCTGGACCAATTAAAGGGTTCTATGTCCTAGTTTAAAAAACAACATTCTAATCCAAATAATTAAATAAGAAATGTTAAAAACCTTGACTAAAGTGGTTATAATGGAGATGAAGAGAAGTGGACAGAACTGTGGGGCTATTTTGAGGGTTACATCCATAGGGCTTTCTATTGGGCTAGAGATGGGAAGTGAGAGAAAGAGAAATTGAGAATGACACCTGGGCGTGGCTCTTGAGCAACTAGGGTGGATGGTAGTACAATTCATGGACACGGAAAAGTCTAGAAAAAATAGAGGAGAAGTAAATTTGGAGTAAGAATCAAGGATTCTTCTTTGGATATAAAAATATGAGATGACTGTGGGACATCAAAGAGCAAATGTCAAATAAAGAGATTATTGATGTACATGTCTGGAAATTGAGGGGAATTTCTGGGCTGAAAAAATCAATGGGGGACATCTAGATAAGGTCACCAAGTAATAAGATGAAACAGAGGAGAAGAGAAGCCCTGTAGATAGCCTAGAAGAAACACGTAAGCACGTATAGATTCAGCCCAGGAGAAGCCAGCGAAGATAAACTGGAAAAGATTAGCCAATGAGGTAAGAAAAAACCCAAAGACAGGATTTGCACACCGCCATTGTGAAACTTCTGCTTTATCCTGCCCACAGACATGTTCATACAGTATGGACAGGAATCCTGTAACTCCAGTCCTTGGAGAGGGTTTGGGGATGGCTGGGTGCTGGGTGCCCTCCTTTGAGCACAGTGGAGCCCAGGGAGTCTTGACCCACTCTACCGGCAGGCCTGGGTTTGGACACAGGATCAGTTGTTTTTATTCATTTGCTTTTTATGTCTTCCTGAATAGGGGTGTTTTTCTCTAAAACCTTCATTTTCTTTATAACACATATAACAAACAGAGGAGGATCCCCACACCCTCTCTGTGGTTTTCTGTTCCCTTTTTAGAATTTGAATTTGACATTAAGACATTGGCTTGATTTTCTTAATCTCAGTCATGAAAACTTCTGAATAGATTAGAAATCTTTAAAACATCATTTGGCCACAGACAAGAAAAAAGAAAAACACTGAGATGTTAGGAATTTGGGAAGTATTAGATCACCTGTCCTCTTTCTTCAGTAGATGGCAAATAATTATGGACAGTTTAATAAACTGTAACTTTTGACATTATAAAAGCCCAGCCTGTTATACTTGTGGTCTCACTCCCTCATGAGAACATTTATTATTTTGTTGAAGCCATGGAGCTTACAATTTTGGAAATAGTTGCTTGAATACACAGTCCTTGGTTTTAGTAAGAAGTGAGTTAAGTGTGTGAGTCATAGCTTAGTGAAGTCTGAAGTACCACTCCCTACCCACCCTTCATGGAATCCTCTCCTAGTGTGTAACTAACATGTTAAAAAAAGTAAAATGAAAATATGAATACATGGTGTCAAATAGCAAAGAGAGAAAAAAAAAAAGAATGGACAAATGAACGGATGGAAGAAAACAAAGTGTGCATATCTGTAACACTCATTATATGTACACACCAGTCACACACACACACACACACACACACACACACACACACACACACACACCAGTCAGTGAGAAAGAAGCCAATAAAATAAAGTCATGTCCTTTTTACAAATGCATGTATTCATTCATTTTATCAATCACCAAACATTTAGTCAGCTTTTACTGTGTGACACAGACTATTCTAGGTGCCGGGTACACAAAAATGAACAAAAATAAAATTTTGGGCCTGTTCTAGTAGAAAAAAAAGAGATGATATATATAGCTACATGGATGTTGAACAGCGATGTGTTGTGGAAAAAAATGAATTGGAAGGAAGCAAAGGCAGTGAGTGCTGAGGGGGGTGCGATTTTTGTTGTGGGTACAGTGAGTGTCATTATGACAGTGGTGTTTGAGTCCAAACCTGAAGGTGAGGGGATGAACTCAAGAGTTAAGGAGGAGGCTATCAGGTAAGCAGAGGGAGCCACAGGTAAAAAGTTTTGGAAGCACAGTGGGCCTGGTAATTTCGAAGAATAATCAGGAAGGCTAGAGTGGAATGAACAAAGGGAAAAGTGGTCGATGCCGGGCCAGAGAGGTAACAAGGGAGCATACAGTGTGGGGTCATTGAAAAGCAATTTCCTGCCTGAGAGGATGCTCTACGGATGAGTTGACAGAGGAGTCACATGACTGACACATTTCATGGTTCCATTCTGGTGGGAACTGGCTGTTCAGGGCTAAGGGCAAGACCAGTTAGGTAAGATGACCACATACCTGGGTTACTTTAGGCAGTACAAGTTTGCATCTCTTATGGATCAGTTAAAAAGCTAAAAATCCATCCTCTTAGAAATCCTTTCATTACTCAGATGATCCAGGTTGGACACATTTCTATTAGTTCATTATAATTAGGCCTAACAGTACCATTTGTTGTTACACATTCATACATGCACACAATATAACAGTACAATTTGGCCAATTCCATTCCCCAGTACCTCTCCTTTCCCTCCCCTACTCCATCCTTCTAATCCCCTTCCTCTACTCTACTAGTCTCCCTTACATTTTCCTGAGATTCTCCCCACATTTTCCCCCATTTTTCTAACTTCCATAGATAAGAGAAAACACATGACCCATGACTTTGAGTGTGGTTTATTTTGCTTAATATAATGCTTTCAAGTGCTATCCATTTTCCTTCAAATGACATCATTTAATTTTTCTTTATGTCTGAATAGAACTCCATTGTGCATATATTCCACATTTTCTTTATCTAGTCATTCATTGCTAGACACCTAAACTAGTTCCATAATCTGGCTATTGTGAATTGTACTGCTATAAACATGGGTATGCATGTAGCACTGTAGTATGCAGACTTTAATTCTTTAGGATAAATACCAAGGAGTGGTACAGCTTGGTCATACAGTGTTCCCATTCAGGTTGGGCTCTTATGATAAATTATACAGTTCTTCAAAATCAGGAGACCAGTGATATCTATCTGTGTAAGAAATTGCTTGCATTGGGCTGACAGCAATGAAAAGTGGTCACATATAAAATTTATTGTGAAGGCAGAGCTAAGAGGATCTGCTGACGAGTTTAAATGTTGTCTCTGAATAAGTGAAAAAAGCTTAGGGAGATACCAAGACCTGGGATCTAAGTAATTGGAATGACAGAGGTACAATGCATTGAGCTGAAGATTATAAAACAAGGTGATTTGGAGGAAAGATTGTTAAGTTCAGCTTCTGATGGGTCAGCAGTTGAAAGTGTTTATTAAACATTACAGAAGAGATACTGCACTGAACAGGCTGTTAGATTAAAGAGCTTGGATTCAGTGGGGACTTCAGGTCTGGAAATAAAGTTTAAGAGTGGTCAAGAAACAGACTTGAGGAGGTTGTTAGGAATGAAGGAAGAAAAAAGAATTTCATCCATGGACTAAGCTCTGAGCCACTTTGACTTTAAGAAGTAACGGTGACAAGGAAAAACCAGCAGTTTTTCCTTGCTTCTGGCCAGTAAAGCGAGAAACAGCCCAGAAAAGTGTGATGTCATAGGAGCCAAGCAAAGGAGCAGCCTGATGAGTGCAGGGAACACCTTGTCATCCTGCAGAACTGAACACTCATCTGAGCAACCAACCTAGAAGTCACTGTAGATTTTGAGAAGAGGCATTTTGGTGGAGTGGTGAGCAAAAACATCTAATTTGAAGGAGCTCAAAGAGAATGCAAAGAGAAAAACTCAAGATGGCTGGAACAGAAAAAAAATTTTTTTTAATTTTTTAACTTCTATTTGTTTTTTCATTAACTATTTTTTGACAGTGATTTTTTTTAATTTTTCATACGTGTATATAGGGTAATAATATCTGCCTCAATCTACCATCCTTCCTATACCCACCTGACCCACCCCTTCCCTCACTCATCTCAACATAATCCAAAGTTCCTTCATTCTTCCCTACCACCCTCCACTATGGACCAGCATCTGCTTATCAGAGAAAACATCTAGCTTTTGGTTTTGGGAGATTGGCTTATTTCACTTAGCATGATATTCTTCAGTTCTATCCATTTACCTGCAAATGCCATAATTTCATTCTTCTTTAAGACTGAATAATATTCCATTGTGTATATGTACCACATTTTCTTTATCCATTCAGCTGTTGAAGGGCATCTAGGTTGGTTCCATAGTTTTGCTATGGTGAATTGAGCTTCTATAAACATTGATGTGGCTGAGTCAATGTAGTATGCTGATTTTAAGTCCTTTGGGTATAAACCGAGGAGTGGGATAAGTGGGTCAAATGGTAGGTCCATTCCAAGTTTTCTGAGGAATATTCATAATGCTTTCCAGAGTGACTACACCAATTTGCAATCCCACCAACAATGTATGAGTGTACCTTTCCACATCCTCACCAACAGTTATTATTGCTTGTATTTTTGATAAGTGCCATTCTGATTGGAATGAGATGAAATCTTAGAGCAGTTTTGATTTGCATTTCTCTAATTGCAAGAGATGAACATTTTTTCATTTATTTGTTGATCAATTGTTTTTCTACTTCTGTGAAGTGTCTGCTTAGTTCCTTAGCAAATTTATTGAGTTTTTTTTTTTTTTTTTTTTTTTTTTGGTGTTGTTTTTTGAGTACTCTATATGTCTTGGAAATAGAAAAACTTTTGAGAAATTTTATTGTAAAGGAAAATAAGGAAGTGAGCAGAAGCTGAATGATAATTTATGAGTTTTTTTTCTTTTCTTTCTTTTTTTTTTTTTTTTTGTTTTGTTTTGTTTTCTTCAACTGAAAGGAAAGAGCTTAACTATAAGCTAATCAGAATGATTCAATAGAGCTGGGGGAGGGGGGGAAAATCAATGATTCAGGATAATTAGAGGCAAGACTTGAAATGATGTCCTTGATTGGGCCAAAGGAAGTGGCAGCCTGGTGAAGGAGCTGGGGTTCAGGGCGAATTTTCAGTAAGATAATGAAAGACAGAGATGTGGGCACTGATGGGAGAGTCAATAGGGTGGGTGATGATGGTGTGAAAGTCTCTTCTGATTGACCTCTTAGGAGATAAACATACACTTTCTTTAGGTTTGTAGGATACCATAATGACCATACAACTCCTCTTGTATAGACCTTTATGACCAACAGTCACATGTATATTGCTTTCTAGTTTAGCTTTCAGTGATAGGCATGTCACTGTCCCATTGCTCTGCACTGGGCTTGAGACTAGCCAACACCTCTCTCAACACATCTCTCCTCATTTCCCTCCAAAGTATTCTGAGTCACTGCAGTGTGCCCACTGCCCACAGCCCGGCCACATGGCTTCAGCACTTCTTTAAAAGCATTTCTTCTGACCATCCCACATTGAATGCATATTTTGCATGTACCTTATTCTCTTTAATATATTGGAACAGTCTGGATGGCAGACTCACAGGGCAACATCTGTGAAGTCTGGCACTTGAATACTCAGCAAGTATCCGTCCTGGAAAAGTTAGTCTTCTGGGCATTGGAACTTTTCAAGAGACCTTGTTATCACCAATATGAAAATGAATGGAAAATACCCATATTTTAGAAGGGTTTATTTTTATGGAGGTTTAGATCTCAGTTCTCACTCCCACAAATTGTGTTACCTTAGAAAAGTGACTCAGGCCCTCTAGATTTCTGTCACCTATCTATAACATGGAAATCTGGACTAGAAGATCTTTACATTCCAAGTCTTAGAATTACAATATTCAACCTGATTTCAAACAAAGGCAACTAGGTTAATGATACAGTGAAAGTAAGTAGTGATATTTGTCTAAAAATGTTGTGACAAATAACTTAAACCAAATATTCATTCTGGACCATAAAAAAGGAAGAAGTAAAATATTTTGTTTTGAAACTAATATGAATGAGAACTTTCTCTCCTTAACCTCTAGAAGTTACTTGAGTTGCAAACACTGTAAACCCACCCAGCAACTCACAATGCCATTTGCTGTCAAAAAATCGGACCATAAAAATGTATTTTAAAAGTAATGGCAATGATGTATTTCTAATTCCTCAGGAAAATCTTATGTTTCATATATGGAAAAGACCTAAATGTAATTTGATGCATTTTTCAGTTGCTAAATATTTATCTGAATTTTTTTTACATTTCCCAGTATTATTTTAAAATGTTCAAATGACTAATTAAATGAATTTAGGAAAAGAATCTCCCTAAGTTAATGAGAAAAGGACTAATAAATTTCAGTTCTGATCAAGGCTACAGTTGTTTCATATTAATATTCCTCTTCTTAATTTTATTGCATATCCATCTTAACTCAACATGAATAATTTCTTGATCTCTTGTTTTTCTCCCTTCAAACAGTGCTCTATTGTATAGATTTGTTTTTTTAGCCAACTTGAACTTAACTTATGCAGCCTTCACTACCTACATTGCAGATGTTTTCTTTGGCCAAATTGAATATGCTGCATAACTTACACTGTTTACCATGGAACTGCTTGAGTTGAGAAAAATAAAAACTTAAAGGGTTGATTATAATAGAGAACTTAAAGATTCCTAATTCATTTCTGTAAACATGCAGAAGATTCTAGAAATTTGCTCTCAGTGAGTCTGAATATTGAAAACAGATTTTGGTCATGCTGATCACAGGTTAAGATGATTTTTACAGTGCTTTTCTACTGACTTCTCCTTGTTGTCAATGTCTCACATTGGTACTGTGACTTACCAAGCTCAGAGGTATAAAATGTAAACAGGTCCTTATGGATATAATTGTGACCTCATAAACATCATTTCATAGGTGATTATATCCAGGAATCACATTAAAATAAGAAACAACTAATAACTAGTAGGGAAAGATTTTAAACAATAAGTACATTACATTCTGCTCCAAGGTACATTAAGTACATTACATCTAACTATTCCCTTTGGAATTCTAAAAAAAAAAAAAAAAAAAAATCAAAGAAAAAGAAGAGGAGATTTTCTGTTAGAGCACAGAATAAAAATGACACTAGTTCATACTTCACAGAAGGTCACTTGTACTCCCTAGAGACCCAAGGCAACAGCTTGAGCCTCTCTTAATCCAATCTAAATTAAATGGTAAAGATAGTATTACAGCCTTCCATTCTGCTCGTGTTCTACACATGGTACTTGATTTTCTTATAAAATTAGATTGGATTCCCAACCCAAACCCAGAGAGGAATTGAAGGGGAACAAAGAAAAGGAATGGAGAGAACCAAATAGTTGAGGATATCACCAGCAATGTTAGAAAACTTTTAGAGTGTCTAAAAGCAAGCAAACCTATATCTTTGTTGTGTTTTGTAAAAACGGTATATTTATCCCCTTTACCCTGTATATACACACTCACATCAAATTTGTGGATTATTTTAAGCAAAAGGAAATTCGACATTTTGGAACATGGAACATTAAAGAAGTTAAGATTTAAAATGTCGCTGAGAGAGAGTGATAATCAGGAGATGGTCTATAATTACTATCTATCTGACTCTATATAAAATGTGTATACAATGCTGTAAATCTCATATAGTCTTTACAATATATGAGACTTATTGTTGGGGTCTTCTTATACTTCTTTTATGAGACAGACCATATTTGACATTGTTTATAGTAAGACCATAACAAAATACCACAGACCGAGTTGCTTAAATAACAGAAATGTATTTACTCACAGTTCCTGAGGATGAAATTCCAAGATTAAGGTGTCAGCAAGTTAAGTTTCTCCTGAGGTACCTCTCCTTTGCCTGAAGATAGCCTCCTTCTGTGTCCTCACATGGTATTTTCTTTGTATGCATGCATCCTGGCATCTCTTTATCCAAATTTCCTCTTCTCATAAGGACATCAGTGAGATTGGATTAGGGGCCAATCTAATGGCTTCATTTTAACTTCTTGAAAGAAACATCTAATAACTAGGAGTTATTAGTTATAACTAATAACTCCAAATACAATTACATTCTGAGGTACTGGGGGCTAAGGTTTCAACCTATGAAGCTTGGGGATATTCAGTTCATCCCATGACAGAGATAGAGATCAATCAAAATGTTTCTACATGTCCCTATATCCTTTATTGTGTGAAGCAGCCTAAACGAAAACTAGCCATTGATTCCTGTGCCTGAGAATGGGGAACATGAATCCCATAAACCATCCAAGCTTGTGGGCCTAAGCTGACCTTGTCTTTTCATGGGAAGAGATGGACAACAGAGAGAGATCCTCCAAGCAGCTTCTGCCAAGAATTTCCAGACTTCTGCTCTAGCAAATAGAAAGGAATACTCTAACCCAGTACTGTCCAATTGGAATATAATCAGAGATTTTCATGTAATTTTTAATTTCTAGTAATTGCATTTAAAAAACAGTCAAAAGAAACAGTGAATTGAGTTCAATATATTCTACTTAACTGAAACCACCCAAAGTAGTATCAATATGAAGAATTATTCATGAGATATTTTCTTTTTCATGCTATATCCTCAAAATTCAGTTTGTACTTCACATTCACAGTATCTCTCACTTTTGACTGGCCAAATTTCAAGTGCTCAGTGTCTGTGTATAGCTAATGGCTGTGTTGGACAATACAATTCTTAAATTTTAATGCATGTGCTGGAAAGATATTGTCTCTAGTAGTCAAATTTAATTATATTACACCTCCACTTGTGAAATCTTGTAATAACTTTCTTTGTTTCCTTTGGGATACTAGATCCAAATTTCTACCTGGTTTCTTTAAGGAGTACACCTATCACAAAGATTGCAAATAGTGTACAAGCCAATGACTTGAGTATGTTACTCATTGACCTACGGAGATCACATGCCCGTGTCTTTGAGGAAAAGAATGGAGTGATGATGGGTGCCGTGACCTTGGAATAATCTCTTGCCCCTGTATTTTGCCTGAGAAGAAAAAATTGTCACCTGGCTGTTAGAGGTCCCAGATCTTCTAGAGATTTTCCTAAGGATCCTAGTATTACCTGGACCCACATTCTCAGTCAGATCAAATGAAATCCCTGTTCTAGTATCTATGTCCTAGTCCTTAGACCACAGAGAACTCTTTTCATAATTCATAATAGACCTTGACTGTACCACTGAAATCTGATTATTTTATCAATATGATCATCACCATAAGAAAAGGCAGAGAACATAAAAATCCAACCACAGCATGTCTGAGTTGCCTGATGCTAGAATCCTGAATTTTCTAGTTAATAAATCCTGATTCATATTTTTAAATTGGTTAATAAATAGGATACATTGAATATGTACAGATGGCTAGTTCAAGGTAAAGACAAAGTAATTTATAAAACATGAAGAATCTAGTAGGATCTGGTAGGACTGGGACTCCACTCAGATCAAATAGCTGATAATTGGGCCAAAAGAAGATCCCAGAAGAAATAGGTCATCAAGAGACAAAGTCATCAGAAAGGCTTTGGGGAGGAGCTAAGACTTTCTCTTGACTTCAGAATGAGCTGAATAAAGAGGAATCTCATGTCCAGGTGAGTAAGGAAAGTAACTTTACCAGAGGGTAGCACATCTGTGGGATAAGTTGGTGATAAAGCTAATGGCTGGGTGACATGCAACCAACTTAAATAAATCTTTAAATTTGGTGCATTTAGATATGACACAATAGACCACACAGATAGGATTGACATGAGCCAGTGACACCATGAGCTGATTTTCACTGTCATTGACAAAATGAAGAAAGAACAGATTAGCAGCAAGGAGGAGAGGGAAAGAACTTTGTAACGATCAGTGCATGTGATGACAAGAGCCTGGGAAAGCAGTATAATTTAAAAAATAGATAACAGAAGATATGACAGGAATCCTTAGAAGACATGCTGTCTGGGACTGAGAAGTAAGAGGACAGCCTCAACATTTTTCACTTAGACAACTGAAAGAATGGCTATGTTCATAAGAGAATCAGAAGTAGTGGAAGATAGAATTGATTTATGAAAAGAGGGGGCTGCCAGATTCAGTTTTACCATTAGGAATTTGAAGTAATAGTGAGATAGCAAAGTAGGCACAGACAATTGACTGAATACATGGGCGTAAAAAGTTGGATCCAGAGGCTAAGATTTGGGCAATGTTCATATTGGATAATTAAACTGATTTTATCTATCTACCAAGAAGAGAAATATAAACACCCTAGTGATTCTGAGTATAGTCCAAGAGATTCACTTCAATGAGCAATTCTGTTGTGTGCATTTTTTAAAAGGAAAAAAAAAAATCCAGCATCAGTTTAAGAAATTGTCCAACTCTGCCCCAAGAGCCATATACTTGCTGCCAAAGATTTAGTTCTACATGAGTCAGAAATGCTGTAGGACTTACTCTCTTACTCATGATCCTACTAGCAATGACAATTTTGAAGGATGTGGGGGTGGAAATTGACCTCTGTGTTTCATCAGAAACTCTCAGTTTTGTAACTCTTTCTTTGTTAGAAGAGAATTGAAACAATACAGTGTCTGGAGAGTGGGATAATTCATTGCAAATGAAAAAGGGATCCTGACATCAATTGCGAATTCTGCTTGCCCAAAACTAACTCATCTCTTTCCTCCTCAGCACTCGGGCCTAACCTTGTCAATTTGCCTCTGAAAAGAAATATGTTTCATTTAAGTTGGACTTAAGTTGAAGTAACCGGCAGTAAATCATATCATGCCTGATTTTGACATACTTCTTATTTCTGTTCAGATCTACCATGATGATATTCTAGAAAGACACTCCAAACATTCCCACGAAAGACATAAACCTGTCAAAGAGGTGAACAGGTTTCAGGACTTTTTCAAACACTGCTAAAATCCAGACGCTGGGGACCAGTCTTGGGAGATTGGGGTAGAAAGTGAAACAAAATCAAGTAACAAGCAGCGGAAAACTTACAATAGTGATTAGTTATCTGAAAGGGACATACAGGTGGGCAGAGTATACTGCTGTTTGAACCTGGCAGTAAGATACACAATGTCCAAGCGAGCAATGTCAAGGGGTTCTGACCCCTGCTTCATACCTTGAGTTCAAGCTCAGCACTTTATCTACTGGAGGAACTAGAGTGGGGAGCACATCTAAAGGACAGGCCACAGGCAGAAGACCAGGAGGGATTCAGGAGTAAGGGACCAGACAGCAAAGCTCTTAATAGAAATGAGGACCAGGCAGGGTTCTCAGGCAACCAAGCCAGTGATTCAGTTACCAGAAATAAATATGAGGGACCACAGACAGCACAGCTTCCTTGACTAGTGGGTTATTTATTAAGACAAAATTTCTAAGATAGTAAATTTATCCCTAACATTGTATTAATCAGTCAAGTCACCTCCCATCAATCCTTTTCTTAAAAAATCATATTTTCTATTTATCTTAATCCTTCCTAATTTTAGCTAAATTCTTAAGAAGCCCTTCCCTCTGACTGAATTATTCCAAATAGACTGCAGGGAAAGGAAGGCAGGTTGTTGGCTGAGTACCAAAGTGAATCTTTTCTTTAGAAGAGAGCACACCACTTTCATTTTCCCAGCCTTTGTTAAGTACATATTTTTGTGTCTCTTCCAGAAAGTTCTGTATTATCAAGACAATACTAACTCCACGACAGATGTCAGAAAAACTATTAATAGATTAGGGCTATAATAAAGCTGAAGTAGAAAACAGAAGTGTTCCAAAAAGAGAACTATAAAATGGAAGGGGTAAAGAGGCAAAGCCTTTTGCCTTCAGAGTTAGAGGACTATCTTTCTGTAAGGACATATTTCAAAAGCAATGTAAAATCTTTATGGTTTCTCAACTGCCTACATATGGATTTTTTTATGTTTACCTTCTTGTTAGTAAAAGAAGAAAGAATGCATTAAATTACATTAAATTTTTTAAAACTTTTTCTTTCCTCAGAACCAGCTCCTCCCAAGTCACTCTTTGCAGTAAACAAAACTCAGACTTCAGTGACTTTGCTGTGGGTGGAAGAGGGAGTGGCTGATTTCTTCGAAGTCTTCTGTCAGCAAGTTGGCTCTAGTCAGGAAGCCAAACTCCAGGTACTGTACATTTTGACTTTCTTTTTCTGAGTCAATTTTGATTAAGGTTAATTATCTGAGAAAAAAAATCACCTACTTCTTTGAACTACAGAAAGTAATTTGCTCTTTCGTGTTTCAGTGATAGAAATTAACAGTATGCTTAGAACAAGCTCAGGTACTAAGAGCTTTTTATGATCTTTCTATTTTTTTTTTTTTTTTTCTTTTTCAGTGCTGGGATTGGAACCCAGGGCCTTGTGCTTGCAAGGCAAGCACTCTACCGGCTGAGCTATCTCCCCAGCCCAATCTTTCTATTTTTATCTTTTATTCCTTATCCTTAGTTCTTTCAGGACATGCAAAGGAATAAAAGAACTGATTCATTTTTCTTATTGGTCATTAAATTGATCAAGGGGATGAAGCTCCCATATAAAATATGATTTAACAAATATGAACTAATTGTCAATTTTTAAAAGCCTTTTATAGAACACAAATGGTAGAATCAACACTTACTTTCAACAAAATTTTGTATAGGTGTAGATAACGTGTAGAAATAAGTAAAATACAAGTGCCACATTCTACTAAAAGACTTAAAGAGAAACACACATATTAGTAAGGAGGACAATTTTGTTGAAAAACAAAGTCTAACAGACAGTTATGCCTTAAGTTTTTGAATCACAGATAGCAGAAATGATTTAAAAAAAAAAAAAAAAAAGCACTGTGTTTATTCACCAAGTTGGGATGAATGGAAGGAAAGAGAGTGACTCTAAGGGTAGCAAAGCCACAAGAAAAAAATCTTTTAGAGCCAGAGGTAGAAGGAAAAGGGCAGGTTGGTGAGAGACATGGCCTCCTGTAGTGTACAGGCTAATAATACTATGACCATGAATCTTTGATGCTTTTTAAATAATGAAGTTCATTGGGTGGAGGGGGATGGGGGGGAGAAGGAATGCAGCGAGTACAAATCTTTTCACACTGAATGCCAAGATAATTAACTTTGATTCCTTCACCCCTTTGATATTGTCCTCTAAAAATTTCTCTCTTTGTGATCTGTGCTGAGCTCTATTCTAAGAATCCTTTTTGAAAATAACTGCTCCGCCAGTAATGGATTTTCTTCCCTATAACTACAGTGATGTCTCCTTTAAGAAATAATGGGCAGTCAGTCAACTGAGTCCTCTTAGGAAGGTTTTCTTCCCCTGAAATCGTCCTTTTCTAGAATAGTGGATGACATGAGAGTGGGAAGCCAGTGCTGATGACTGTGATCTCTTTAGGTAGGGGTACTTTGGAATCCTCTCCAGAGAAACTTCTGTGCTGACTCATCCTTTTATATGGGGCAATAGTACTTGTCAGTAGTCTGGCCACTGGTTCTCCAAGTTAGCACACAAAGTTGCTGTACTTCCGACAGATGTTGTTTTAGTCAGCTTCTCAGGAAAACCCCAGACTCCTTCAGCCACCTCCCTCTGCCTACAGTTACCTCCCAGTCAGTCCATTCCTACTAGGATGGACAGATTAGGTCACAGCTCTCACAATCCAATTATTTCACCTCCAAACATTCCTGCATTAATACACGAGCTCTGGGGGAACACTTCATATCCAAACTATAACATAAGCCATATAAAAGATAAAAAGGAAGACAAAGGAGTAGGGCCCTTAAATATAAATAACTGCTACAAGTCAAAAAGATAAAGGTCAACAACCCCAAACAAATATAGAAAAATAAATACAAAACATTCTTGAACATATGAAAAATTTATCAATTTCACTCATGGTAATGAGGAAATACTAAATAAATAAAACTAATATACAACATACTGTGTTGGAAAGAATGCAGAGAATAGGCATTGTCGCATGTCAGTGGCAGGGGTGTAACTTGGAAAATGTCTATGAAAGACTATTTTTCAGTAGCTTTCAACATTAAAAATGTATATTTTTTGACCCAGCAATTCAAGTGCTAGGAATATATGATTGTATGTATGTTCATGTAGTTTTTCTGTGTATGTGTGTACACATATATTAAGTATATCTATACATGCATATGTTCCCACATTTATGAAATGATATTCACTGTAACACTGCAGTAGCACAAAAAAATTAAAGATCACCTAAACTTCCATCAATAATAGGGGATTGGCAAAATAAAATATGCCCTTCCAATGTGTTTCTATGCATCCCTTAAAAAGAATAAAACATTCTAATCTGTACTGGTGTGGAAGGAGTGGCAAAATATACTGGTAACTAAAGAGAAAAAAATAAGCAGAACAATGTAAAAACTGTGTCATCCTTTATGATTAACTATGTCATAGGATGCCTATACTTCCATTAAATGAATATAAGAAGAAAAAAATACCTGACAGCAAAGGCTACCCCCATAGAAGAGAAATGGATAGAAGGAGAAAAGAGAAACAAGGGAGTCTTTAGACAATTTTACACTGCGCACAGATTACCTTCTCAACTATGAAAAATAATTTTAAAGACAAAATAGATGAAGATTTGATGAAGTGTCTTTTATTTTCTGCATCTCCAGGAGCCCGTTGCTGTTTCTTCCCATGTTGTGACCATCTCCAGCCTCCTCCCTGCCACTGCCTACAACTGCAGTGTCACCAGCTTCAGCCATGACAGCCCCAGTGTGCCCACCTTCATAGCCGTCTCAACCATGGGTAGTTACATACATTAGTGGAATCTGGTCTTTAGAAGTTATTCCTTTCCATACGCTCCTTACTTTTTCTTTTAAAATATGTATCATCTGTTCTTCTAATGGATTCAATTTTCCCTTGAAGAAAAAAACCCACGTCCTTAATTCCAGTCCCAGAGTGTACTTAGTATAATGCCTGATTTAGGAAAATATGCTTACTATCTCTGTGCCTTTGCTTTTTATCTATGAAATTAGAAAAATAAAATAGAGAAAACCCTAGCAAATGCTACCTGAATGCTGGTTGCTGCCACCACCTTCACCATCGTCATTCTCTTATGTAGTAGTAGGCACAGGACCCTCATCAACTCAGCTTCATCTGTTTCAGCCTTAGCCATCAGTTGTCACTGATCGGAGAGTGGCAATGGTAAACTCAAAGCAAGAAACTGTCTAATCCATAAATAAAGTGTAAATGGGCAGTCAGAAAATAATGAAGGTTCTGGGCCAAAGTTTATCTCCTTACTCTTTTCTGAGTTGTACTACACGTTACTCTCTGGTTTGTTAGAGCCTTATTCTACAAATTGAGAACCTCTGTGAAGCCTCCTGAAGTAAAGCCACTATTACTGGCACATTATCCCTGCACAGGGTTCACTTTCATTTCTGTAATATTAGTCCTCTATTTAGCTGCAATATTCAGGGATGACTAAAATGGGTTCTCTCTTTTTGGCTTTATGTTTTTAATTTTTGTTTTTTCATTAGAAAGGACAAAATGGACCTGAAAAGTAGTTTAATGGTATCTCCTCTCTACATCCTATTACATCTTTCTAAGTATAATTTCTATTATTCCTTGTCATCTCCTCAGAAACCTAGTGCAACAGATGATTTTATTAAGCTTATCTAAAAGTAAGAAAAGTGACCCCCCCAGAGGGGCAGAAAGGATGGCTTCCCCAAATGGCAATTAGCAGTCAAGCTCACCTGAATAAACCTCTTCTGCCATGAGACTATTGTTCTTTCTGTTCAAGAACCCTGCCCATGAACTGGAACTCAGCTAGCCCAAATGGGAAGTAGCAAATATCTGAGCCTTATGGATCAACTCCTTGATTCTATGATTAATGCAAAGGATGGTTCCAATCTCTTCTGACTCACTTTGAAGAGCTTTATAAAGCTATTCAACATATTTTCCTGGCTTTGATATCCTGCCCATCCATACAATGTAAAGAACTAGGCAACGTATAAGTGCCACAGTACATAGACCAATCATAATATAAAGCATATGAAAAGGGCACAACCCCTGTTCTTAAGGGCCCTCTAACTTATTAATAGGTTTAATCTCTTGGGCTGTGCAGATGGAAAACCTCTGAGCATATGGTTACAGATCATCAGAATGCCTGCTTCCAGTAACATGTTAAGTGCTGCAGCAGATGGTAGCTCGCTCATGCCTTTTTCATATACATTATTAGTTGTGAGCAAAGTATTCAGTTGTACTTTCTGACTTTAAAGTCATGGGCATAAAATAAGAACCCACCACCTTCTAAGCTTTTGGAAATGTTAAACAATGATAGTGATAATACATGATAATGACTTCTAGATTTGTAGTTTTCAAATAAATTTGAACTATGGCATTCTTCCCATTTAACAGTTCTCCTTGTAAGAAAGAACATCCTGAATGTTGGAGGACTTTGAAGTAGGTTCAAGCCTTCCAGCCACCTGAACACCATTTGTCAGTCTGCTAAGTCACAGTTGAGCGGGAGGTCATTGTTAGCTTAGATTGTTTCAGATTTTGCTATTGTTATCATCATAAATTCACTGCTCCTTATATTAGATGATCCTGTTAGTTTCCAAATAATGGAGCCTATAACAGCAATACCTGACTTCTCTGTAGTTACAGAAATGAATCCTAATGTGGTAGTGATCTCAGTGCTGGCCATCCTGAGCACACTTCTCATTGGACTGCTTCTTATTACCCTTGTCATTCTTAGGAAAAAGCATCTGCAGATGGCTAGGTAAGTTTTGTTAATATTTTATCCAACACTTAAATATTTTTGCTTATGTATGTACAGCTTTTGCAGACCTAAACTGTATAACAATTTTATTTTAGTGTCTATTTCTCTTTTGTGTGTTTTCTAAGTAAACTATTATTTTAGAAAATATTACTATGGAAATGGTAAAGCAATAGGTTGCTGTTTACAAATAACCAGACCTCTTGCTATCAAAACTGATATGTTAATAATCCCATAAATAGGGATCTGTTACATTTGAGTACATTCAGACATATTTGGAATAAAAGAATGATTCATGCCTGTTTGGTATGATTAATGAAAGAAGTAAGTAAAAATGGAAACCACAAGAAGAACAGGAGGTTGGGCATGGTAGAACACGCCTGTAATTCCAGTGGCTCAGACAGGTAAGGCAGGAAGATTACAAGTTCAAGGCCAGCCTCAGCAACTTAGCAAGGCCCTAAGCAACTTAGTGAGACCCTATCTCAAAATAAAAAATGGAAAAGGGCTGGGAGTGTGGTTCAGTGGTTAAATGCCCCTGGATTCAATCCTTGGGAAGAAGAAGAAAAAGGAGGAGGAAGAAATTTAAAGATGTATTTAAAGGCATAACCGACTGGGCAATAAAGTAGATAAACATGGGGTGCCATGAAAATAGAAAACAATGACTAATTCTGAATATGAAAATCAACTTCATGAAGACTGGAATTTGAATAAATCTTAGTATAATAAGGAAGGAGTTGGTATTGTATTGTAGTTGGAGTATGGAGCTCTGAACTTAGCCTTTTTAAGGTCTAGTCCTGATCTGTGTGAACTTACGTTCCACTGAAGCTTTATTCACTTAACAAATATTAATTGAGTCCTACTATGTGTCAGACTCCTCTAGGTGCTTGAGATGGAAGTATATGACGATGACAAAAATTCATGTCTTTGTGGAGTTTGTATTCTGATCAGGAAGATAGACAACAGACAATAGAGATATAAGGTACAAAATTGTATAGTATGTTAGCAGGAGATAAGAGAAAATAATAGAGCAGAGTAAGGGAGATTAGCTGTACCAGAATTGGGAGAGGAGCCCTGAGAGGTGGGTAGGTTTCACTCAATGACATTTATAAGTTAAGACTTGAAAAGCATGGAGTTAGCCTTGAATTATCTCCAGGAAGCATGTGCCCAGTGGAAAAGCAGCCTATACACTGCAAAGACCCTGGGGTAGAAGCATGACTGGCAGAGGTGCCTGCATGACTAAAGCAGAGGAAGGGAAGGAAGAGTAAAAGATGATGTCAGATCTACAGGGTTTTATAATCCATTGTAAGGACCTTGGCTTTTACACTGAGTAAAATGGGCAGCCACAGCAGAGTTTGGAGCAGAAGATTAACAGTATCTGACTTATGTTAATATTTTCATTTTTAAAAAAAACAGGCTGAACTGAGGCAAGAAAAAACACAGGTGTATCAGCAGGGGGCATCCTCACAGTGATCCAGACAAGACACAGTAGTTCAGTCCAGAGCAGTAACAACAAAGGTGAGGGAGAAAAGCAGAGGGGTGGTTAACAGGATTTACTAAGAAATTGAATGTGGAATGGGGATGTATAAAGGAGTCAATGACGACAACAGGTTTGGCCTTAGAAGGATGGAGTTGCAATCAACTGAGAGAGGACTCCAGATGAAAGGTTTCAGAATTGAGGAAACATCAAGATTCAGCTTTGGAAATACTACATTGGAGATGAATTTCAAGTACAGGTATGGAGTAAGAAGGTGCACACGAGAAGTCTGGTGTTCAAGAGAAAAGTCTTAGTTTTAAAGATATAAATTTGAGACATGTTAGCAATAAGTGGCATTAAAGATAGAGACTAGGTCAAAGTCAGAGAGTAAACACAAGTAAAAGAGGGGCCTGAATCAAACACTGGAGCAATCCAATATGAAGACTTCCAGGAAGAAAAGAAGATGACAGCCAGAGATGGGCAAGAGGCAGCCAGTGGAGTAGTAGGGAATCTAAGAGTATGGTGGCCTGGAAGGCAAGAAAGAACCTATACCAAGAAGAGGTGAAAACAACCCCTGTATTAGTGGATAATCAGGAGCAATAATGCAGTAATAACATAGCATAGGAAGTATGCAGTAAATGTTGGTGTATAATCCTAACAACAGAGGGTGGTAACAGATGAAGTAACAGAAGTGGTGGTATTTATGAGAGTATACTATAGAATTTTTGTGATGCATACAGCAGATATTTAGCAAGGGTGGTTCTAATTCATCCAGCTGGTCATTAAAGCCAAGATTCTTAACATTTTTTTGTGCCATGATCTTTGGCAGTCTGATGAAACCTATAGATCCCTTTCAAAAATATAACAGATTGAGACAAACATCACCCTGTGTACGTGTATGATTACACAAATGGTATGACTCTACTTCGTGTACAACCAGAGAAATATTTTACCCCATTTGTTTACAATGAATCAAAATAAATACATTTTTTTAAAAATAATGCTTTCTTTCTAAGAGCATAAAACACAAATTACACAGAAACATGATGTTCATATTTTTAAAAACAAGTATATTATTTACTTCTTTATTAACACATTAAATAATTAATTCTCTAACTCATAAATAATATTTCAAGATACATGCAGAAAGTAATGTATAAAAGTATCTGTAATTTCTATTGTTAGCAAATCACAAGTACTGTTATGGTGATTTATTGTCTACTTTAATAATACAAGAAACTTTTAAACTTCAGCTACAGTTTTTGAAAATGAAGACTTAGCTTTTTTTTCTACTTAAGTTCATAGAGCTTTAAATTCTATCTTTGGACCCATATTAAGAATTTCTGAATTAGAAAGTAAGAGATCCCACATATAGGAAATCAAAATGGGAAAATATATTGGTAGTATATAATTTTGTAACATAATATGATACAATAATATTAGTACGTTTTTCAAAAGAAGAAAATTGTTCTTAGAATATCCTAATAAGAGCAGTCAGATAACTGAAGTAATTAATTAACTTCAGTGCTGAATAAGTCCATCAATTTCACATATAGAAAAAATGAGAGGCATGAACCCCAGTGAACTATGTTCTCAATGCATGTTAGTCAAAAGGTGAAGAAGGTATGAGAACATGGTTTACCTTTTTTTTTTTTTTCCCCTCCAGATTTTGTTGTTGTTTGTTGCTTGTGGGTTTTGGGATTTTTGTTTGTTTTTTGGTATGGAGAATTGAATTGAACCCAAGTGCAGTTAACCACTGAACCACACCCCCCACCCTTTTAAAATACTTTATTTAGAGACAGGGTCTTGATAAGTTACTTAGGGCTTCACTAAGTTGCTGAGGCTGACTTTGAACTCATGATCCTCCTGCCTCAGCTTCCTAAGTTGCTAGTATTGTAGGCATGTGCCACTGCACACTTTTTTTCCCTGCCTGAGAAAGTTAAAAAAATTAAAAATAAAAAACTTAATAGTCTTTTTTTTTTTTTTACTAACAGAGTAATTGAAAACATTCTGGGTATGAAAAATTGTGGAATGAGACAGACATCATTACCCTATGTACATGTATGATTACACGAATGGTGCGAATCCACATCATGTACAACCATAGAAACAAAATGATGTACCCATTTGTATACAATGAATCAAAATGCAGTCTGTAAAAACTAAAAAAATAAATGATTAAAAAAAAAAACAGGCAAAAAGAAAACATTCTGGATTTGAGGCATGACAGAAACCTATTTCAATACATACAACCCTTATCTCAAGTGATAAATAATAAAGATATCACAATATAAGAGAAAAAATTGAAGGAAGTAAACAATTCAACTGTGCCCGCTATCACTATAGGGAAGAAATCAGAGTGCTATAAAACAAACACAAAAAAATGTGATACAAATAGACTCTCAGTTTATCTAGGAGAGTTTCTATACCTCACCAATGAAGGCTTTTTGAAAAATATTATATCCCAAAGAGTGCAAAGATGTATTTTAGGATCATAGATGCCTTGTGGCAAAGATTATGAGCTGAATCCTTTTGGACTCAAATAAGTTGATTAGGAGTCTTACAAGAGACTTTCATTTTGCTTCATTTTTCTGTTTTGCATTGTATGCAATAAAGGAACACATAGAACTTACATAAGCTCTTTAAAAAAAAAAAAAAAAAACAGTTTAATGCTGTCATTAAATTTTAATAAGCCAGTAAAGGCTCTCTTTATTTTCATGTCAGGTAAAAGAATGCTCTCTCAAGCAGTAACCTTGATTTTGTGGTTCCTTTCAAACAGGGAATGTGGAGCAGGAACATTTGTCAACTTTGCATCCTTGGAGAGGGATGGAAAACTTCCCTACAACTGGTGAGTATTATTTTGGAACAAGCCTGTGGATAGCTTATCTATGTTGTTTGAGCTTTAAACTTGCTTTTACTATCTCTAGGGAAAAGCAGTTTTGTCTAATTGTTCTTTTATGATTTCAGTGACAGCAAACTTTCAATGGCTAGATTTCCACAGGATATATTGGTTTCTACAAGCTTAATACAATACTGAAGTAGAGAAAATGCCCTAGTCTGTTCTGTATTACTGTTTTGAACAAAGGACTAATGCATCCATGCTGAGGAAGGAGGCAAATGCAGGAGCCACCATAGCCATGCTGAGTAAGGAGGCAAATGCAGGAGCCACACTGAACGTGGGGAAGCTAAAGGCCTGAGGGGAGACTGCATTGAAGCAAGATAAGACAGAGCAGCATCTCCATTTAAAACTCACATTCCAATGCCTGGGGACAGCAACTACCACTTCTGTTAAAAAATTAAGTAGAAATGTACAGCCCAGGGCCCTCAACTCTCATGCTTACAGATTGATAAATATCAAAGCCAGAGGTGTCCCACAAGAAAACACGGCCTCATTTTTCTTTATGCTTGAGTATTAAGGTCCTTTGGGGAGGAGGTATTTGGGAAATTAGAAGAGCATTATCAAAAGATTAAATTGGTTGATATTATACCTAACAATGAGAATTAACCTATCCAGTTCTACTAAACCCAACAGAATCACTAATTAAGTAAACATTGACTATGAAGCCACATTCCTTATATGACCTAGTTTGTTTCTGTTGCAAGTAACCATGCAAAGTATATTTAATACATATATTTCCTATTAATCCTTCGTAAGTGATTTTTTTTCCTGTTTTCTAACCCCCCAAATTATAAAAAAAAATATGTTTGAGAGACAACATTTAACCCTACAGAATCAATAAGGGAGGGAGTACTTTTTTTTTTTAAGAATATAAATCCAACTTCCTTGAGTGTAGATGATTCCCACTCTAGTTGAAAATCTGGTTGAAACAGGATTCTTTTCAAAAAGACAATACATTGTGCTATTTTTATTTTTTTATATTGTTTATTTTTTTTGGTACTGGGAATTAAACTCAGGAGCACTCAACCACTGAGCCACGTTCTGAAAACTTTTTTATTTTTCATTTTGAGACAGGGTCTTACTGGGTTGGTTAGGGCCTCACTAAATCCCTGAGGCTGGCTTTGAACTTGGGATCGTTCTATCTCAGCCTCCCTAGCCACTGGGATTACAGCATGAACCACTACACCTAGCCCGCCATTTTAAAATTTTAACACGAAGAAATTTTGCTATTAAAATACAATTAGCCCAACAATAAAGAAAGAGAATCTCGTAAACTCTTGATGGTGAAATTTAGGAAACATTAGATTTGTTCAATATACATCAGCACTCATCAGAACACTAAGAGATCAACTTAATGATTCCTGTTTCTTGCCTGGCCAGTAAACAAGTCTCATCCCAAGAGTGGTGATGTAGCCATCTAGTAACTGACACAATTGCACACGTGACTCAGGAGAGCTATGTATTAACTAACTTCACAGCCACGCACAATTTGTAAAACTTATGGGAGATCAGTTCGGGGAGAACCGAGGGAAATGAGAATTCACTTTAGGACCTTCCTATAAAATCAAGCAAATTCTTCTACCACTCTTGGCAAAGAGTTTTGCCAGCAGTAGCATTTTTTGGCTGACTGAGAATGGGCATCTCAGTGGTAATTTGTAACTAAAGTGACAGGGTGACAGCATCTCCTCACCATTCTGAGAATAACTAGAGCTGCAGCCACAGGGTATTTTTAAATCTACATGAATGGATGCTCTGTTTTACAAGTGGTTTGAATATCTGAATTTGGACTCAAACCAGGCGTTTTAAATCAAGAGTCTGCATTAGAATTGAAGTAAAACTAAATAATTTTGTTCCCACTCAGCTGAGTATCAATGAGATTTTTAGACTCTGCAATTGATGAGCTGTTGATGTTGAATGAATGATAACTGAGTATCGTAACATTCCTCTGCTTTAAGAAACATTTTTTTAGGAAATTATATAGCAATTTAAACTCAAAATAAAGTTGCATGTAATCATCCCAAAAGCTTAGAATACATCAAAATCATTATAAGTAACCTGTCCATTTATATCTCCACATGGAAGCTGATATTTCACCATCAAATGAGGTTATAATGGGTTTCTTAAAATAGGTTTAAGCATTGGAAGGGTAATATCTAAGAATAAGACATGCGATAACTAATGAGGCATTTAAGAGACTCATTTAACTGAATACAAAATGTAATCACCTAATAGCAGACTAATTGACACAAAGTAAGTTCAAGAAAATCTATCTGATTATAATAAGGTCTTGTGTGAATAAAAACTGATTTTGTCAATATTGTAGCATTTAAGCCCTCACTTTTAAATTTTACAGAATGGAATATTATTTAATTGTAATTAAGGTGCTTGTCATATTAATTGATCCCAGTAGGTAATTTACTGATATCTGTTCACAGTTTATATTACTAACTCTTGCCACTTTTTCATCTTTACATCTGTTATCTATTAATGCTCACAGGCGTAGGAGTATATTTGCTTTCTTAACCCTGCTACCTTCATGTCTTTGGACTGATTATCTTTTGGCATTTTATATTAATCCTTGGTAAGTGATTTTTTTTACTGTTTACCTAACACAAAGTCTTTAAAAGCTAGCTTTCAAAAAGTAAACAAGATTTTTCTTTTCAATTATTTCATTTATTGGGCAGCATCTAAAACTGTTAATCATATATTGAAATGCATTAAAGCAGTAATAGTACCAAGATGCCTGTAATGTTTTTTCCATTTAAATTTTCTTCTTGTGATGTTTTGGCAAGCTTTTCTTTCTTTTATTACTCATCTATTTCTTCATAGAACCAACTCATTGTCCTCTCATCTGCATAAATGACGCTTTCCATTTTCCTTCCCATCCCCATGTATTAGAGAGATAGGAATGTGGAATGATAGATAAACAAGTCTACACTCTGTATTTGGGACTTCTTTTTTAAAAATAATCTGAATTCACAGAATATTGAATAACTGACTGTACAAGTTTCTTTGTATAATTATTTATTTTCCTCCATAATTCTGCATAGAGTATTATGGTCCCATTTTAGAAATGTGAAAATAGAGACTTAAGGTGAATAACTATTTTAATGTCATATACTACCTCATAAGAAATCTAAGTTCCATCCAAAAGAATTAAGGTCACCATATTATATGTACACACATTTACAGCAGCACAATTCACAACCCCAAAATCATGGAACCAGCCTAGATATCCATCAACAGATGAATGGATTACAGAAATGTAGTATATATACAAAATAGTATATATTCAGCTGAAATTATGTCATTTGCAGGAAAATGAAAGGAACAGCACAGCATCATGTTAAGTTGAATAAGTCAGACACAGGAAGTCAAAGGTCACATTTTCTCTCATATAGGGAAGCTGGAGAGAAAAAAGAGGATAATTGGGTTCTCATGAAAGTAGAAGGGAGCAACAGGATAGAGGAAGGAGGTCCAGGGGAGGGAGTGGAGGAGGGCAAGGCGAGGTACTGGGGGTTGGAATTGATCAAATTAAACATATGCATGTACATATGTGCCACAGTGAAACCCACTATTCTATGTAATTATCATGTACCCAAAAAAAATTGTTTTAAAATTTTTAAAGAAATCTAACCCCCAAATCTGTTCTTCCCTGTGAAAAAGCAACCTCCTTTTGTTATTGTCTTGACTTCATTTTAATAATCAAATCTTGAAACATTTCCTTTTTGTTTTTCTAATACACAATAACATAATAATAACCTTGAACTGAGACTAAAAAATCCAAAAGGATCGTTTCTTTTCCCAATTTATAAGAGAAATGGTAGCAGTTTCCCAGAGAGCTGACAAAAAAGTCATTGTCCTTAATAGTAATATATTGTATTTACATACTCAGTTTCATATAGACAGATCCAGAAATGTGGGCAACTTGAGAAGGACTCAAAAGAAATCAATAAAAATTACCCCGTGAAAGGGAAAGATGGCTCACTTGGGGTGGGAGGAGATGACAGCAATCTGAGGAGGTATTCATCTAAAAAGACAATTGCTCGAATGTTCTTCCTTTTCTCTGAAGCAGAATAAATGCAGGGAGTAATTTAGAATTTAGGATTTCAAATCACAATGGAAGAAATATAAAAACGAACTTTCTCACAACAAAGAATGTTAATACCAGAATTTGTATTTTCTTTAAACGAAAGACTAGAGGAGAGCTTTGGAAGCAAGGGAGGCAATGATGCACATATAATAAAGTCAGAGGGCATACTAGATGAGGAGGCCCCATTTGCTGTTGTTTGTTGTTATTCCAGTTTTCAGTGTAAATCTCATTATAATCAATTCAGTGTTTATATTTACCATCCTATAGTTCTCAGTTTTGAGCAGTGCATGTAAATTCCATTTTAACCCCCAAAATACACTTGACTTTCAACTCATCATTTATCAATCATCCTCAAGGATTCTACCGATCGTTAGAATACTTAGAGTGAATACCCTTGAAGTAGCCTTCATGGATTTAAATTAAAACAGAATAAAGTTGGATATAATTTTATATTTATTTTCTTGCATTTCTCATTTCCCACAGTTCTTTTTTAAGCTTCTATCAGGTAGGCCTGTGCTTATTTGCCTGACTTTCCTACAGTCCTGCTGGTGAACACATCTAATTTCATCAGTCCTTTCAAGGTCTCTTCTTTACAGTAGTGATCAAATAGCATGAGACTCAAGGGTGAAAAACTCTTCATGGTTTTTATAAGAACTATCCTGAGACTGTAAATGGTTGTCTCCAAGTGAGAAGAGATAACAAAACAGAGTATGTGAAATAGAAAATCCCACTCAGATCAACTAGTGAAAGTATACAAACAAAATTTATATTCTCAGCCCCAAGCATTGCTACATCAGATACAAAAGAAAGCTTTATGGTTCTTATCCCTTCAGGCAGCGCTCAGAACTCACACAACCACTCAAATTCCCTGCCATTGGCTTCCTTCCAGGACTTAAGGATATTTTCCTCTGCTTTCATTGCTAATGAACCCTTTTGAATCCTCTTTCAGATATGTTTGTCTTCATATTTCATCTACTTTGTTAACAACTACCACAGATAAAAGAACCACACCCCACATGCTTCCTAACACCCTGTCCAACTGTCTCTTGAAATTGTCAATTTCTTGGAAAAATACATTCCTGTTGATTTTGTTAACCCTCCCAGTTATTCTAGTGTTTTGTGTGGAAATCAGGGGACAGTATTGCTCAAGTCTTTTCCCTGAGTGGTAGCAGAAGCAGTGTGCAGCACCGTGCCCCATCAGGTTGGTTTCAGGATTATATTATGCAAGAATTTTTTACTTGATCTTGGAGCTTATTTCCTATTGAAAGAAATCATCTCATTGGAACCAGCTCTGTCTAGTTTCAAGATTATTTTCTTTTTGTCACTATCACAGCCACCCTCGTGCTGTTCTTAAGTATTCAGTTCTGCTTGTTCTAACTCCTGAACAGTTGGCACTTTAACCATAAAGCAACATTTAGTTTAAAGTGTTCAGCTTCACTCAGGGTTGTTGCTTGTCGTATTAGAGAATGACACATCCCTAAAGACCCTTTATAAAATTTAAGATGGTTTCTGTTTAGCTCATGGAAAAGTAAGTAGTGTTTATGAAATTGGAGATTTTTTTAGAGTTTTATTTTGTTTTAACCATTATAAATCTCGTGTCTTTGCCATTGCTTCATCTTCTACTTTGGAATGAATGCCAGCATGGTCCAAACTGCCACAGTCATAAAGAATTAAGAAGAGTGCATTTTAGCTTCTTGAAGTCATTAGAATTTCAAACCTTCCCTAATATAAGTGACAGAGCAAATTTAAAGAAGTGCAGGATCCTATATGCATTTATATACTGTATGTCTGATGGGTGTTATTTGTTGGTTATTTAGAAAAGCTTTTGTAATGAAAAAGCAACACCCCTATACATCACCCCAAATTTTCACTGTAGCATTCACATGCACTCTAGCTCTTGCCATAATGTTGCTGAATTAAAATTGCGAGTGAAGGCTTAACTTGTTTACAAGTGAATTTTCTCCTTGTTTTAGTCTTGCAATCAGCACAGCAATTGAAAATGTAGGAAAATTCTATCAGTATCTCTGAGGAGTCTCATAATTCAATCCTGTCACATTCTGTCCTGTCTTCAGATATGGGAACACTTTGGAATCAGCAAAATCTAAATAGAACAATGAATGTTGTGCACAAATCATAAAGACATACACTTACTGTGGCAATATGTCATGCAAAATATGTGATATAGAATTTTACTTTACATTGAAAGTGTACTCAATAATGAATAAGATTGAAAAGAAAGAAAACATGTCTTCCCTCCATTAATCAAGTTTCAACACAGCTGTTGAATAGTAGCAGCTTAATATTTCAGCACTGAATTTATTCAGTGTCACCCTCTCACATACATTTGTTTCCTCCTAGTTTCCCTTAAAGTCTGTTTGGATAGGAAGCATTTTTTTTTTTTTTTTTGGTTCACTCACAATCTCAATATATGTTGGCAGCCTCATGCCTTTACCAGAGCTGTTATCCAACTACCCCGACATTACTCTTTCATAAAGTACTAAAGTAGCTGGCTCTTATAATACAAAGTAAATGTGGGATTCCTAAAGTTACTAAATTACTATTGCAAGAGCTGAAATAAAAATCAGTAGATATTTGTTTTAGTCTGCTTTTTCACTGCTGTGACTAAAATATCTGACCAGAACAATTGTAGAGGAGGAAAAGTTTATTTGGGGACTCACAGTTTCAGAGGTCTTAGTCCACAGAACAGCTCCACTCTTCGGGGCTGGAGGCGAGGCTGAACATCATGGTGGAAGAGTGCAGCGGAGGAAAGCAGCTTGCATCATCAGGAAGGAGAGAAAGAGAGATAGACTCCACTCTCCAGATACAAAATATATACCCATAGCCACGCCCCCAGTGAACCACTTCCTCCAGCCACATCCCACTTGCCTCCAGTTACCACTCCGTTAATCCCAGCAGAGATTGATTCACTAATTAGGTTAAGGCTATGACCCAATCATTTCTCCTCCAAACCTTGCTTTGTCTCACATGTGAGCTTTTGAGGGACAGCTCATCCAAACCATAACAGTATTTCTTTAGGTTCCAAATGCCTAAATAAAATAGCTATACCCAACATTACACTGGCTTTTTGAAAGGATAAGGGAGGGGTAGAGTAAAAACTAGAATTTAAATTTCCCTCTAAATTTCAAGTGCAGAAGGCAAAGAAAATAAGGAAGGAAAAATAGGAAAGGAACTACTGAATGGATTGTCTTCACTTAGAAATGGAAGAAATAAAAACTACCCCAAAAGCACCCCCTTTATGGATGTTTTCCTGCAGTTCCTAACCTGTATGACTTGTTCTCCATCCACAAGCCTTTTCGCCCCAAACAGGATCTCACAAGACCGAGTCTAATATCCAGATCGTAATTGAATCATTAAGAGAAGCTGTGAGGGTTACATGGCAAGGATGTTTTGTTTCAATTCAGTTCAACTGGAAAAGCATTTATTGACCACCCACTGTGTGCTCCACGGGGTTTCAGGGACTTTGGTCTTCCTGCATGCACCTCACAATCTTACAACATGAGAACAGCTCCATCATTAAAGTGCTATGAAAACAGAGAAAGTAGTTCTTCATTCTGCTGAGGACTTCAGGAAGAGAGGCATTCAAACATTCACAATTTTAATATAAATAGTTTGGTACATGAGGTACTTATATCACAGCATGTTATTTACTACAGATGTTTGTTTAATGAAAACATGTGTTTTCACATAAGTTTAAAAATATTTTAAGTCTAAATATATTTAAAGACCTTTGAAAATTCTTATAACAAACATTTACTATGATATACACTCAATTAAGTTTTAACATTCATCATTTACGTAAGACAATGAAACCCAATAATGGTGTTTCAATAGATACTATCTTAGCATGAACTAACTTAGGTTAGTTATTTTATCTGCTGCATGAAACCTTAAATATCTTAAAGCAAAAGTCATTAAGCAAAGCATGCATAAGCATTTCCTATTCCAGTTTATAGACTATTAAGGAATTAATAAGACGTGTGTAATAGGTCCAATTCTTCAAAATGCTTAAAACCTGATTCAAAAGAATAAAAGCAATGCTAGAGAATTGTATAATTACATGTCCACTCTGATAGCATGAATTCACATACGCTATGAAAATGTCAGAAAAATTTATTTTAGTCTTGAATTAAGAAATCAACATACCTTCTCCTCTTTAGTTCTCCCTCTTATTTCCCAATTCTTCCCTCTTGCCTACAGAACCTGGAATAAGGGGTAGTAGATACTTCTATGTATTTATAAAATACTTTAGCAGCTTATTCACCAGGAGTTAAAAACAGTGTTTCCAGAACTCAGTTCTTTAGCAAATATGAACTATAAAGTACAAGTATGTTCCAACAATCTAAGAATCTTTAAAACAGAATCTGAAGTTATTATCATTTTAGTCTCATGTAAGGAAAAGTAATTTAACAAACCTGATGTATATTTAATGAAAATTAAATAAAATTGAGGTGTCGATATAATTATTTAAAGCTCTTCAAGTTTAATCAGTATATTAATCAATTCTTTTGCCCAGATAAATTTGTCTTTTTTTTATTTCTCAGGAGTAAAAATGGTTTAAAGAAGAGGAAACTGACTAAGTAAGTTTTTCTTACTATTTCATTTTAAAAGGTTTTTATAATTATGATCTTAACTTCCCAAATCTTAAAAAAGAAAAATTCCTTGATTTCAAACAGAGGGATGATTAAGGAAGAGGTAAGTGCTTATTGTGAGTATATGGGTGGAGAGACCACTAAGGAAGTTGGTCATGGAAACCTTGGCAGGAATAAAGACCATTTTTACCACATGAAATCTGAGGAAGAATGGATTGTTAAGAATTATAAAAGTCTTATAGAAAGAAGTAAGAAATTCTAAGCATATGAAAATCTAGTGTTTAGCAATATCAAAGGTAATAAAAAACCCTTGCCAGTTTGTTTTTTGAAATTGTGTTTATTTCAGTGAAAGGCTTTTTCACTTTATGATGTTAGAATAAATACTTTGATAATTCTGTCTCAGAAAAACCCCTATAATAAATAGGAGAGACAATTCCTCTAGCTAGCTTGTGGCCTTATGTATCCACTAAACTGTTAAGGTTATGATTCTGTTGGGTGAAAATTAACCATCAGTTGGTTTCAAAAGCCTATTAGATGATCACCTCCAGCCCTTTTCTTAAAATTCCACAAATAAAGAGTAGAACACTTTTACAAAAAACACTGACTTCACTCTGGACACTTTCCTAGAATAGAACATTGCTGCACAAGTACAAGGAGATGATTAGGGTTCCCTGCAGGTCTCTGTCATCCACTCTGATAGAAAATAATCATGGGGTAATCAGTGATATAATTCAAAAGAAAATTCGATGTAAACACATTTTTTATTTAGCCTTGAGTGGTCTATAATTTTATAGCACACAGATGCAGGATAAATCCCCTAAGTTTTTTCAAATGAGTATGCATTCCATTAGCTTTGACCAACTGGCATAGGAGGCCCAAGGCCATCCTCCACAGAAGAGAGTCACTGTCACCTGGAAGAAATAGTTGACCTAAGCGGAAAGACTTTGTTGTCCACAACTATCAGTTGGTCTGTCAAGTGACCTAGAGAAGCATAGACCACAGCATTCAGAGGACAGGATCTCAGGACAAAAGCAGAGACTCTTTCAGAGGTGGCTCCTCCGCAGACCCAGGCAAAGACAAGAGGAAAAACCAGACCTCGGCAACAGGTTTAGGAGTGGTGGGACCTGTCCCCAAGTCAGAAACATCACATCAAACCAACTTCCTCCCTCTTCTCATGGTCCTCCCTGCCCACCTCCTTCTCTGTGTTTCTCAAGAGACCTCCCCTCTACTTTCATTTTCCTTCTCTTTCCTTTTCCTGTTTCATTTCAAATGCCCCATCACTACCATGTCCCCTTGGAGTCTTTGTCTTTTATTTTTTCTTTCTTTCTTTTTTAATCTGTACTTATTTTCATTCCATCTTCTTTTTCCTCACCTCTTCTCCCCTTTCCCTCTAATTCTTTGTCTTGCTGGTCCCTGGTCCCCTCCAAGCTTTCTTTCTCTCCTCTTCTGCCATATGCTTTCATATGACCCTTCTGCTTCTTGGTTTTGCTTTTTCTAACCTAGAAATTTGTTCTTAGATCTGCCTTCCCTAAATGTGCTCCCATTTTCTAGATGAAAACTAGAAGTGTTAAATCCAACCTTAAGTTCAATGGCCTGCTCAACGACAGCAGCCAGAGAGTGCAGTTCCAATGGAGTCCATTCCAGGACAGGAGTCCCAACTTCAGCCATTCTTTTGAAAAGATAACAAGTTTGAAGTGGGAAAAGCTTTGAACTGGGGCTCACCCGGTGTGGGTTCTAGACAGAGCTTCACCACTGGTGGCCTGCTGATACTGTCCTTCTCACCTCCCTCCCTCACCCTTGGCTCTCTCATTGGGAGCACAGGGCTACTGTTGTCCATGGCTACCTTGGGGATCAACCAAACAAGATAACATATGTGAATATTTATGCACTGTTGAGTGCTTTATGAGTATGAATTATTATTGTTATTATTGTTAAGTAAAATCATTAGAGTTTCAAATTGTTATCTGGGAGGTTTAATGCCCTTTAAAGTCTACTAAAACCTTAACACAAATTAACCTACCTGATTAGCTGATCCACAACTTTAAAAAATATCTATTAAATTTTGTGTAATTCCTAATAAGACATAAACCACAGAAAGATAATATAAGCTGTGCGACATGGCACAAGACTAAGGGAAATCAGCTATGGATCCTGCCAAATAGGAAGTCTTGGGTTAGGTGACAGAATACGGCATTCTACAGAATCAGAGAGTGGGTTGGTATAGGTAGGCTCTAGAATAGATAAGCAACTACAAAAAACTACAAAAAATAAAAACAAATCCTATATAGAAACACACACACACACACATACACACACAGGTGAAAAATTCTGCTGCAGATGTAGAAACATAAGCTTGGATATATTACTTGAATAACCTTCTGAGCCAGTTCAATACTTTCAGAGAGCATGCAAGCTTTTGAGTATGGCTTTCTCAGGTCAGACCCTGGTAATTTCATCCTGCTGACCAGTCTCTGCTCTGGGGATACTCTGCTCTAGCAGCACAATTCCTTGTATTATTAAAGTTGTTAAACTCATAAGTTTCTTTACATACTGTGTGTCAATCTTGTGGGATAGGTATGACTATAGTATTTAATCAATGACAACAATGACTCTCTGAAAAGTTAGGTAATTCCCAGGATCATGTTGTAAATAAAGAACTGTAAACTATAACTCAAATTGGTCTCTGTTCTTCCCGGTATGCTGGAACTTCCTAAAAATAACACATGTGCATGCAGATATATATATATATATAAATAAATCTAGATTTTTTTCCTATCTCAGGAAAGTTTAATACATATGCCCCTTTTTTGAATTATAATGTATTAGAAATTGTTAAATTGAACCAAAAAATAAAATAAAAATGAGTACTAATCTTGGAGAAGTAAAACTTCTATTTTTCTCAAGAAGAGTGTGCATGTTTAAGAAGTATGGTATTAAACACTATTTAATACATATCAACATTTCTTGTGTTTGACAAAGCCCAGTGCAGTTGGATGACTTTGATTCCTACATCAAGGATATGGCCAAAGACTCCGACTATAAATTTTCTCTCCAATTCGAGGTGAGTTGGGTAAAGCATTATGGAGGTTCCGGAATGGGTGGGACAGGGAATGGTGAGGTTTGTGTTGGGGACATTGCCCTGCTCACTGGGCAGTGCCTGCCTGTGTTGATCTTGGCCTCAGCTTCTGGCTCAGACAAATGTCATCTACGCTTGACCAATAGCCAGAGCTTGATTATCATAAATGAAGAGAAAGAATAGATGCAGATTCTGAGATAAGCAAATACAGGTACAGGAGAAGCCATCATGGAAAACCAGGAAATTTTTAGTGTGCTTCTCATGCAGCTTGGGCCACAGTGAGGGCAGCTGGTGAAGGAAACTAAACTCCATTTGTGTAACAGTCTGGAATGGGGATCTCATAGCTCTCGGATTCCTGGCACACTACTTAATATATCTTTGTGCAATTTTATTTTCTTTCCTTGGAAAAATTGGCAACAGTGAGTAACAATTGATTTGTTTAAAAAAGAAAATTTACCAACACCTCTTTTTTTTTTTTTTTCAGCACACGTATTTTTTCTGTGAGTCTATAAAAATATGTGTCAGAATAGATGGAAATGAGTAAGTGGGAAGAATAGTTGATCCTTACTTGTTCTTCCTACACATCTCGCAGCTCATAACCGCCTCTTATTCTTCAGGTTTCCACAGCATGTCTGGAGTGGTCAATGATTTAGGATGATGGGAAAGATAAAGTGACATTTCTAAATTCTGTAGCTTTTTTTTAAGCCCAAGTGCTCTTTTCTTTTAAAGCAGCTGCTTTTGCTTTGTCTTTGTGTTCATTTTTTCTTTCCCTTCATCTGTCAAGGACAGCTTTAGTCTGTAAAAAGCAGCAATAGTCCTGATGTGAATATTCTTACAGGGAATTCAGGGATGAGAAGAATTTTACATATTATCAAATACAAACCCCCTAATCACCACCTGTGTTGTGAGAGATTCCACACAGAGCCTGCTCAGTTATCCATCGCCTGCAGGTGCTGAACAAATTATAGATGCTATGCCAAGTGTTAAATCTCAAAGAACTGAAATTCAGTTTGAATCAGAGACCTATGGTGAGCACAGCATTTCAGAAAAGTCTATCAATTAAAGAAGAGTTTGTATAAGAAAACAAGAAGCCAAAACTCTGCAATAATAATTGGATGTTTCTGATTATGGCGAGGAAAATGTTGATATAGCTACACTTCGCACCTTCCCACATTCTCCTAATTCCTTTGAGATTAAATTCGTTGGTGGCACAACTAATATCATTACCTCTGCTGGGAACTTACAATTAATGCCCTCAAACCCATATGTAACTATTAATGGTTGCTGAATTGCATTGTTATTTTTCAATATGCAGTAAGTCATTTTCTAGTGAAAAGGAAATATTGTTTTAGTGTGAGTGACAAAAACGTAATTCAAACTAGGCAAGACCAAAGGAAAGGGGGATTTGTGCAAAAGTTACTATGGCACCTCATATAATCAAAAGAAGGATCGAGTAGCTAAACCATGGAAGTGTACAGGAGCATTCCAGTTGCAGCAATGTGTGAAGCAGGGGCTAGAGCCCAGTAAGCCCCCTATTTATATTTCTCATTTCTGATCTTCTCTCTGTTTTGGTCTCCCTTTCTTTCAGTGCTAGCCAAATTCTTTTTCATAGTGGAAAATAAGGCCATCAGTAACACCTGAGCATCACCATCCTCTTATTTTCATAATTTCCCAAAAGAGCTATCTCATTTGTAGTTTGCAAATTAACAGCAGAGAGTTTTGATGGGCTAGCCTGGATCATGGTGCCCATTCAGACCAACCGCAGTCAGAGAGGGAAGAATCACATAAACTCTTACTGGAGGAGCTAATGTGGCTGAATTAGCTACCAAAAGAGGGCATTACTCCCAAGTAGAGAGGGCACGGGGAGAGCTAACAATAAGCGATTTGCAAGCTAGCTTTAAGTGCCATAAAAATATGTAAAGCACAGGGAATGAAATTGACCACATTATATTATCATACATTGTGCATGTATGAATACATCAACAATGAATCCCTCTACTCTATATAAATATAATACACCAATGAAAGAAAATTTTTAAATAAGTAAAGAATAGTTGTACATTTTATGTGCTAAATGTTCAATTTATCATATGCTAAGGGCTTTTATACATTCGATGTGTAAATCAACACATTTAGGATTTATAAGGAAGTTAGGAATGTACTAAAATAGCAATCCAACTCACTACCATTTGCCAATAATTACTATTGAAAAAAGTCATATATTTTCAAAACCTCAATTTCTTCACCCATAAAATGGGTAGGTTGAACTAGACCAATGGTTTTCAACTGGTCAAGTACCAATCAGTCCCTCAAGGGAGTTTGGGAATGTGTAGGAGTTGGTTTAGGTCCTTTTAGTGGCTTGGGAGAGGATACTAATAGTATTTAAGAGGTGAGGACAAGGATATTAAATGTTCTGCAGTGAGTATAACAACTAAGAATTGTCCCAGACCTACAGCGTTTCATGAGAAATGTTGAACGAAGTATGGAACAAAGATACAACTAAGCCTTACAACCCATGTGTGTTACTCAGGGTTCTCCAGGAATCCAACAGGATGCATAAATAGCCAATGAAATATATATGCAGAGAGAAAGAGATTTTTTAAAAGGAATTGGCTTATACAATTGTAGAAACCGGCAAGTCTGAAATCTGGAGGGCCAACTATCAGACTAGAGACCGAGGGGAGGGGTGAGGTTGCAGTCTTGAGTCTGAAGGCTGTAGAAAGTTAGAATTCCTTCCTCCATAGGGAATCTGTCTTTCTTTTCATGCACTCGACTGTAGGATAAGGCCCATCCAATTTATTTTTATTTACTTTCCTTAAATGTTCATCACATTTTAAAAATACCTTCATAGCAACTTCTAGACCTGTGTTTGACCAAAAAACTGGATACTGTAGTCAAGCCAAATTTATACATAGTATTAACCATCTCTCCATGATTTGAAAAAGTATTTAGGATTTTTATTTATTATGAAAATTTTAAATTTATCTTTATTCTTAGAATATTGTCAATCACACAATTTATTTGGTGCCAATTCCTTACATGCATGCATGCTCCAGTGGGAAAAATACAGCTCACTCTTTAGGAGCCTTTTAAATCACAGGCTTAGACTGTACGTACATCTTAGACCAACATTTGCTCAAACAGTGACCCACTGGTCTTACTTCCTTTTCCAGGTGACAGCCTCCAGGCATTGCCAACTCTCAACTTCATCTCACCCACCACATCTTTAGGTTCAGCATCAGCTCTTTTCAGAGAGACCTTGTGTTCCTAGGTCTGATTTCTGGGTGTACCCCAGACCTTTTACATGGAAGCCCTCAAATTTTCCTGAAATAAATTAACAGGCATTGAGGTTTAAGGGAAAAAAATGTTTCCAGTTCTTACTGGGGACCCAAGAGGGTACTAAGATGACTGAATCAGGTACCTCCAGTAGTTGAACAGTTATTTGTTCTGCTTACAATGAATGCTTATACTGCTTTTATTCATGTTGATCTGTCGCTGAAAAATCACCCTCACACTGAGAAATTGCATCATTTATAAGCATTATGCAAATTGAAACTAATGTCTGGATTTACATATATTACCAATACAGCTATAAGTCATACATGAAGCTATGTAAGTTGCTAATTTGAGTTCACTGAATAAATCCCTTTTTCACTCTGCATCTGATTTTGGATCTACTGAAAAGATTGATTATCTTTCTGACAAAAATGTACATCTTTTCTTAAAGAGGTTTGGGACCAAGGGATTAAAATCAAGCTTCTGATGTTTCACAAGAGAAAGGTTTTGAAGAACCAGACTCCAGAACCTGGCATGTGAGGGGCCACGACCACACCACATGCTGCTTGTTCTGTGTCTAATTTCTGGGTTTCATGATTGACCAGGATGCTAGTAAAAGTCCTCATCACCTCTGTTCTAAAATGTGGCTACAAAGATTAAAATACAGCTAGATCCTGCCAACCAGTTCAAAAGGGATGATCTTTGATTTCTGGTAGTAGCCTCATTTGCAACTGTTTTTACTTGTGTAAAACAAGTCCTGTTCAGTGGTAGAGCCCTTGTCTAGCATATATGAGACCCTGGGTTCCATCCCCAGCACCACAAGGGGGTGGGAGAGGAAGAGCACCTCAGGTCCTTTCCAGCATTCTTATTCCAAGTGATCTTTGCTTCTAGAACTGAGTTTTTCTCTCTCTTACTTCTTCTGTTCTAGATTTTGTTCTGTTTCCAAGGGCCTCTACTTGTAATGTTTGCTTTGACTGGAGTGCTGCCCCTAAATCACATACGAGAGCCCAGGGATCAGCTAGGTCTTGCTAGACTTTCTTGAGACTGATTCCCTTCTTATCTCATTTTACATTACCCTTCTCGGATTCCCGTCATAACTGCGCCCTATTCTTTCTTAAGGTACCTGGTAGGAGTTAAACTGTGTCCCTTCCAAAGATATGTTAAAGCCCTAGCCTCTCAGTACCTAATCATGTGACCTTAGTGGAAATAGGATTGTTGCAAATGCAATTTGTTTAGATGTGGTCATGCTGGAGTAGGATATGACTGGTGTCCTTGTAAGTACTGTGCTCACCAGTTGTGCCCCTGGAACTCCTTGACTGCTAACCTTGTAGAAAGATAGTCATGGGAAGACACAGAGACAGAGTAAATTCCTTGCCAAAGGCAGAGACTGGAGTGTGCAGCTGTGAGTCAAGGAAGGTCCAAGGTTGCCAGAAACAACCAGGAGCCAGGAAGGGGCCAGGAAGGATTCCTGCTACAGGTGTCAGAGGGCCTGTGTCCTGTGACACCTTGGTTTCAGACTTCTGTGCTCCAGACAATAAATTTCTTTTGTTGTTAGCCAACCAGTTTATGGAACTTTGTTATGCAGGCCCAGGAACTAATACAATACTTTCTTCTCTTTGAGGTTACCTGAAAATAGCCAAACCTTGTCCAGTCCCATTGAATCGTTTTAACTGCTGTAGACAGAACCTCTTTTGTTTCTCCACACTTGTTCTGTCCTTATGAATAAGTAGTCTAGTAATCTAGCTCATCTGACTCTCATGTCCACCTTATCCCAAAGTAAGCACCAAGTACTGTCACCTGCTGATATTACAAACTCCAAGACCAGAATACAATTTGTGCTCTTCTCAGACAACGATGATGCAGATTATGGAGCTGAATGTCTGTTACTCTCCCAGTGTTCATATGCTGAAGCCCTAATTCCAGTGTTACAACACTTGAAGATGGGTCCTTTGGAGGTCCTTAGGGTTAGTTGAGGTCACAAAGGTGTGGCCTTCATGGTGGGATTATAAAAAGAGACACTAGTGGGGGTTTCTCTCTCTCTCTCTCTCTCTCTCTCTCTCTCCCCCCACCCCATCATGCACACAAAGAAGTCATGTGAGTATACAGTGAGATGGTAGCTTCCTAGAAGCCAAGAGAAGTCTCAGAGTGAAATCTACCTTGCAACCTTGGTTCAGACTTCTCAGTCTCTGGACTCCCTAATTCCTAGGGATGCCATAGCAAATTACCACAATCCTGTTGTCTTAAGACAAGTGAAAATTGATTCTCACAATTATCAAGAACAGAAGCCCAAAAACAATGTGTCAGCAGGACTACACTCCTTCTGAAGGTTCTAGGTGGAAATATTTCTTTGCCTATTCCAGCTTCTGGTGCCTCCAGGATGCCTTGGCTGGTAGCCACCTCATTCTAATCTCTGCTTCCATGTCTCCATGGCTTTCTAGTGATTCTTAATGACTAACAAGAGCAAAGACCTATCATTCAAATAAGGTCATTCACTAGTTCTGGGGATTAGAATATGGACATAGCATTTTGGAGATAATCATTCAACCCTTTGCAGATAACTACATAGCTTAGAAAAAAAAAAAAAAAGATAGATTATATTAGAAACAAAACTGGCAAAAGGAAATTCAAAAAGATTTATGTTGGGTTCAAGCCATCACCTCCATACTTTGCCTTTATGAAGATTTCAGTCTCTGATGTTTCCATATGGTTGGAAAGAAAATAACTGCAAAGTTACTGAACCGGAAACTTAGTATTTGATTTTCCACTTAGTGACAGGCTAAATTACAAAGACTGCAAAGCATTTGTGTATACATGCAGCTACTGCTTTGCTGCGGTCCAACTCTGGCAATTTGCATTTCCAGCGTTCAACCAATTAAGCCTCTCTTATCAACTGAGGGCATTTACAGTGGCGAGGCAACATACAATTAAAGTTCTATCAGTTAGTCAGCTTCCATATGTGTGCCAACTCTCAGCCTCAATCTGTTTCCACAGTTTCTATTGTATCTGGGGCCTTTTCCTGTGGCTTATCAGTCTGTCCCCAAAGTGGAGGAACAGGAGGGGGAGAGTTGTTGGTCTGTTAGCACAAATGGCAAAGGAGGGAGAACTTATGGAACCAGAAAAAGCAAAACAAACAAAGATCATAGCAGAAGCATTTCAAAGTCATTATCAATAGCGCTGCATTAGTATTCATTGAGTTTATTCTATTTGACAGTCACTATAAATCAGTGAAGTATGGAGAGATTATTAGCTTATTCACAGGTAATTAAACTGATGCTAATCAAAACTACCCCCCCAATAACATACAGTGTATAGGAGTACATTAAAATAGGTGAGATTATTTGACAAATTATCTCTAAAGACACTTTCTATAGAAGGTAAATAAACATATTTTTTAAATTATTTTTAATTTTTAATTTGTTCTAATTAGTTATACATGACAGTAGAATGCATTTTGACACATTGTACACAAATGGAGCACAACTTCTCATTCCTCTGACTGTACACAGTGCAGAATCACGTGGGTCATGTAATAATACATGTATATAGGATAATAATGTCCATCTCATTCCACCATCCTTCCCACCCTCCCACCCCTTCACTCTCCTCATTACCCTCTACACAATTCAAAGTTTACTTAAACATATTTTAAACAATGAAAGCATCATTTGAATAAGCTTACAGCAATCAAAAAAAAAACTGACCTAAAAATAACAATGATCTGGCTCAAGTTTGCTTAAAAAAAAAAAAAAAAGTTTCTTACAAGGAAAATATAGTCAGCCTTTGGAAATCCTTTAAAATGGAAAATAGTTATAAAGTAACAGTGACCAGTTTCTGCTTACAGTCATTGGCATGTCAGGGTTTTCTCTGACATAGAAAAAAAACCTAATTTTGTGAGTTGAGGCTCAACTTGACAGTTTGTCTTTAAGAATGATTTCAATCCAAGTGCAGTGGTGCATGCCTGTAATTCCAGTGAACTGGGAGGCTGAGTCAAGAGGATCACAAGTTTGAGGTTAGCCTCAGCAACTTAGTGAGACCCTGTCTCAAAATAAAAATGAAGACTGAGGATTTAAATCAATGATGGAGTATCACTGGGCGCCATCTCTAGTACCATACACGGAAGGAAGGAAGGAAGGAAGGAAGGAAGGAAGGAAGGAAGGAAGGAAGGAAGGAAGGAAGGAAGGAAGGAAGGAAGGAAGGGCCAGCGAAATAAGAGAGAATGACTTCAATTTATGCCAAAATTTTTGAGATTTTGTGATCTTAAAAGGCCAAAAATAAGAGGAATCAGAGGGAAAGAGAAAAATGGAGGGAAAGAGAAATGTAGACCATGTTAGGTTGATTCATCATGTTGACTGCAGGCTACAACCCTTCAAAATATGTCATGAAGCCCAAGGGAAGTTGCTAAGGTTCTTCTTCCATGTGAAAGCAACAGAAGACCCAAAAACTTGATTTCTAAAGCATATTTTGCAAAGAACATTTGAATTAAAACAAAAGGCATAAAAGATATATACATGTTCAGTCTCTCAGAGTATCATCAAATGTGTCCAAATTTTTTCAAAAGCCTTTTGAAAACTCTAAAATTCTTCTCCCCAAGAAGTATTCCTCTAGCTATGACTCCTTGAAGCAATAATTGGAGGAATTATAAAGAGTAAAACTTATGAGCAATATTAATATCCTATATGTGTAAATAAAATTTATACAGTTGTTTCTTGTACTGCCTTATTCATCATCTTTTAGAAAGATGCACACTCTAGAAGCAGTCCCCTGTATAGATGGTTATCTGGTTATTTGCTATTATTTCTCTAAACTTCACGGAGGAATGTAACCAGATCTGCTGCATTGGTTGTTCACTGCACAACTCCAGCAAGTATGGTTCACATAGACCACAATGTGACCATGCCTCCGGGAAATCCAGGTGGCCTGGGACATAATCACCTTGTTTCTTATAATACAAATGGCATAGGAACCTAGAACCACCTTTTCTAGTAAAATAACCTTTTTGAAATGACTTATCTGTTTATATAAAAATTGTCTTACCAGTGTATCCTCTGAAATGGGATTTGTAGAAGTACTGTTATATGCAGACAGTTAGTTGGATATTTTTACTTTCACTGAAAGTTTCACCTATACACCACTGATTTATCTTTATTTTTGAGAATCTGTAACCATATATTTAATAATTACTAATCCTAAGTTTTGTAACATGGAGATTGTTCTCTATGCTTTACTTGTCATTCTCTCTCTCTCTCTTTCTTTTTTTTTTTTAATGATTTTAACCACTTTCTCTAAGGCTTATTGTCTACAGAAAAAATACCTAGGTTTTCTAACAGGATGTGAAATGCATGAATTCATGCTAAGTTGCGTGAATTTTAGTTACCCTGTTCCTCTGAAGACCTGGAAAGCATTTCTGTTTTCAAATTATCCACGCCTTGGGAGTTATATACATAGATCTTGCTTTTCTAAATTATGGATAAACTGCTCAAGGAGTTTGTGTTGTATTAGACAGCTCCTACTGTGATCATGTGATAGAAGAAACAACCTCAAAATCTCGGTGGCCTACAACATTTGTTTTTCCCACTCCTATGCCTGTGGTTCAGCTGGGGCAGTTCTGCTTCAGGCCATGTGTCAGAGTCAGGCCATGTGTCTCCTCATCCTGGGACTAGCAACTTCACTGGGCATGACTTTGCACAGCAGATGGCAGAAGCACAAGAGGGCAAATCAAGCTGAGCAAGTGCATTGAAAGTTTCTAATTGTACATGAGTTCTCTCTAAGTCTGCTGGCCAAAACCAGTTGATAACAGTGGAAAGGAGAAGTACTCTCTGACAGACAGAACAACTGCAGCATCATCCTGCCAAAGGCAGGTGATAATTCTATTACATACAGGGAGTAAATCATGATCCAATGTGAACAGTAAGCCAACGTGAACAACAAACCCATCCAGTCCACACTTTGTACAGGAATCTCAAATCTATTCTCTCTCATTTACAGGAATTGAAATTGATTGGACTGGATATTCCACACTTTGCTGCAGATCTCCCACTGAACCGATGTAAAAACCGTTACACGAACATCCTACCATGTAAGATGATCACCTGCCAATCATAATTCTATCTTTCAAAGATCAAATGACCATTATTGCAGATTAATCCATTTCACCAATCTCCATGCACATCAGTTGTGATCTGAACCTCAAGGTCATCTCTGCAATTGCACTGATGTTACAATTGCTTTAATGTCATTAGATCCTATCGGCGGGGGGAGGAAGATTTAATATTGTGCTTTCAAATGAATTGTATCTGAAGAGAAAAAAATGACCATTTGACCCTTTGGAGATCAAGGAGACTTAGCAAAATTAGAAATCAGATAATTTGTGCTCTCATGAAGTATTTTATGAGAATTCATTGATAATGGAAGAAAGCAATTGGAAAGGGTGTGCAAGGAATTACAAAGCCTTTCTCTTTGAATTCTGGCAAGCAAAGTTGTTGTATAGCATTTTGTAATAACAGGCAACATTCAAAGAAATAAACTAATATAAGTACTTACAGGACAATTAAATACATTCAAATATAGATTTAATAGTCCTTTCTGCTATGCTGTAGGTGAACTGGGAAAGAATGGAAAAGTGGAAAAGGGAAGACTGAAAAAGTTGTAGAGAGAAAACTCTATCCTGCGTATAGTTTCTTGATAAAACTAGGGAGTGCTACAACAATAACATCCCACATCTGTACACAGTTCAGAATTTACTTTTCCCACTTAAAATCTATCTTAAAACAAAACCCATGCACTAATAAATCACATTCACCCAAATTTAATTAAGTTAGAAATCAATAATAAAAAGATTTTAAAACTAACACAGTTAGACATTTCAGAAACATATTTGTTTTCTAAAAAAATCTTTTTATTGTGAAAATTTCCAAACACAAATATTATCAATTCTACATTTGTACCACCAAATTTGATTATTAGTATTCAAACATATTTGTGTGTGCATACTCCACACACTTTTAAAATAAATTTGTGGGTCAAAGAAGAAATTATCACAAAAATGTTTAATTACTTGAAACTGAACCTTACATGTTATAAAACACTTGGTATATGTTGGGGTTCTCTCTGCCGTGTCCTGTGTGGAGAAAAGGGTTAACTGCCGGAGGAGGATGTTGGCGGTTTTTCTATCTTTTACGAAAAACTTATCTACTCAATAAACACACAAGATCCAATACTCTCTTTATGTGAGAGGGGGCGTGACAGGTCTGGCCACACCAGCTCTGGCCTCTTACAAAATGGAGTAGCCCAACTCTTTTTTATTTATAACACACAGGTAAAGGGGGCCAGGACCAAGAGGAGCTTCTTTTGTGATGGACAGAATAGGGTGGAGTTAGGGGAGCCATTCTCTTAAGGGGAAAATTCCTGGAGACTGGAAACCACTCCCACACAGCACCACATGCCTCCTGGCAGTTTCTAGAAGCCAGGCCTCTGTCACATGGCTCAATCTAGTCTAATTCTGCCAAATAAGGAACACGTCCCACAGGTTTGCACTAAAGCAATACTCATTAGGTACATTTATCACCTTAACTCTTCATATCAGAAAAAATAAAGACAAAATTAATGATCAAATCATGGAGTAGAACATGAGTCTACTCAAGAAAAATAGTAGGAAGAAAAATGATAAAGATAACGAGCTTAAATTATAATGAAATTTTAAAAAATGATACAATAGTCTTCAGAAAGACACAGAAAGAAAAATGTTGAGTGACTTCATTTATGTCTCAAATCTATTGAAAGAACAGAAGCAAAGAATTCAAATATATAATACAGAGATTAGAATATTGGTGAGGAATGGCAAGATATAGCTCCAATGGTACAAAATCACAGTTGCATAGGATGAACAAGTCCAGAGGCCTAATGTACATCATAAGGATTATAGTCAATCATATTATATGGCACTGAAAATTTGCTAAGACAGCAGATTTAAGGTACTTTTCTCTCTCTCTCTCTCTCTCTCTCTCTCTCTCTCTCTCTCTCTCTCTCTCTCTCTCTCACACACACACACACACACACACACACACACACACACAGAGTTCTGTGACCAGATATTTAGTGACTATTAAATATATAAATATGTGAGGTGACAGATGTGTTAATTTGTTCAACTGTAGCAATCTCAAAACATCATGTTGTATACCTTTAAAGTACACGGTTAAAAAAAATACTTAATCAGGGCTGAGGTGTAACTCAGCAGTGCAGTGTATACTTAGTATGTCCAAGGCCCTGACACAATCCCAAAATCAGTTTAACTTAAATTAAGTTTAACTTAAATTAACTTAAGTTTAAAGTCAGTTTAACTTAAATTAAGTTTAAAATAAATTAAGTTTAAAATATCTTTAAAATTCCATGGATTCTCTCTTTTCTAGATTTCCCAAGGTTATTGAACTTATTGCTGTCCTTAGATGAGATGGAAATCATGTATTTAGGTTATGTACTTATAACTTTCCATAAAATCTGTGAATATTCTTCATAACCTCCCAAAACCCTGGAGATAATTCTTCCGAGAATAGAAGAGCTCGTGTAGAAAAAACAACAGTTGGGAGATACTTATATACTCATTTAAACAAGAAACTAAGATTGAAGAATGCCTAAAATACCAGATTACTGTAAATTATCTATATTCCATCACTCACTGATTTGACTTCATATTGGATAGAGTCAAAATAAATTTTTCTTCCATCCTGATTTTTATTATTTTCTTTTCTCCTTACTCTTTGTAGATGACTTTAGCCGAGTGAGACTAGTCTCCATGAATGAGGAAGAAGGTGCAGACTACATCAATGCCAACTATATTCCTGTAAGTAGAAAAAAATAGGCATCTAAGAGCTGGAGACTACAGTCCAACCAGGGCCCAACTAAGGCTGTATGGATGTGTCACACATGGGCCATTCTCCACCCAGTGATGAAACTCTGAGAACAATTTTTATTATTCTATTTCAGAATCAAGATAAGGGAGATGTTCAGATTTCTTTGTTAAAGGACTGTGAAAAGAAATGTAGAACCAAAGGTTGAATGTTTTCCCTGATACGTGGAGAATGATATATAATGGGGATGGGGGCTGGGGAGTGAGAGAAGAATGGGGGAACTTTATGTAGAAGGAAATGAGAGGGAGGGGGTATGAAAAATGGTGGAATGAGGCAGACGTCATTACCCTATGTACATGTATGATTACACGAATGGTATTAGTCTACATCGTGCACAACCATAGAAACAAAATGATGTGCCCCATTTGTGTACAATGAATCAAAATGCAGTCTGTAAAAAAATTTAAAAATAAGTGAATAATTTATAAAAAAAAAAAATTTTTAAAGAAATGTAGATAATTATGGTAGAGGTCATCTTTCTTGTGTTTAAGTTTCAATTTCAGTAACCAAACTCAAAGGGTTCCCGATCAGAGCACCTGCACTTTGAAAATACCTATAAAGATAGCGTTTGCTGTCATAGGAAGGTGTGGATGTGATTTTACAGGTTCCCACAGAACAATGCTTCAAACCACACAGACCTATAGAGTAGGTTTCTCTGATTGCCTCTTTGATGAGAAAAGGAAGAACATTGCATAGACCTGTGATCCTTTGCCACTTTTATCTTCAGTAAACTTTCCATTTTCCCCATGGTATGGAATGGCATCTGGTGTTGACAGTGGCTGGTTGAGTGATAACCTTGTCGTTATCTTTCAGGGATACAACTTGCCCCAGGAGTATATCGCCACCCAGGGGCCACTGCCTGAAACCAGAAATGACTTCTGGAAGATGGTCCTACAACAGAAGTCTCAGATTATTGTCATGCTCACTCAGTGTAATGAGAAAAGGAGGGTGCGTGTCTACCCCAGCTGTTACTGCTTTGCAGAAATACAGCCTCTGTCCTTCCTGAAGTTCTTGCTGTGTAACAGAAACTTTCATGCCTACTTTGTTTTTCATCCTCATGATAGTACCATGTGGTTCTTCAGAAGCAAGTACCTTTGCTTTCCCTAAATGAGCACAGAATTAATTACCTACCTAGCCTGTTTTCAGAAATTATGTTCTTCTCACTCCAGGTAAAATGTGACCATTACTGGCCATTCACGGAAGATCCCATAGCTTACGGAGACATCACGGTGGAGATGATCTCAGAGGACGAGCAAGACGACTGGGCCTGTAGACACTTCCGGATCAATTATGTAAGTGATCAAGCAGGAGTGCAGGTGCTGTCCCCAGGCCGACCCCTCTACCACCATCCCCCACGGCAAATGCCAGGTAACCTACCACCGCCATGTAAGATAAGGAGAACCTCAGGCTTTGCAACACTGCTTCCCTCAAAAAAATTCCACCTTTAGTGTAGTTGTTTCCTACTTTACCAAGGATGGTATGGATAAATTGGAAATAAAAAGTCTGCACTGGTCCATCTCAAAGGAGCCAAGGGCAATAGAAGACTCGGTTAACCAAACGCCATCAGGGGGGATGTGTCCTCATTACTTAATATTAACAGTGAATATAGTTAAGATCCACAAGGCACTTTCAAATCAAACATTTAAACCAAGAGGTACTAATTTGGGTTTTGCTCTATTCTCCCTCATTTTGTTCTGGTTTGCTTTTCATCATTCAGATGGCACTTCTAGATCTTATTAAACATGATTCCATAGCTCTCTTGAATGTCAGAAAAATCTATTTGCCTTCCAAGGCCAGCTTTCTCCCTGATGACAAGTTTTTCAGCACAGGCTGAATATTTCTGCATCAGACACAGGTGCTAACATCAACCAAAGTCACCCTGTTGTCTTCTACCCATGAAGCGTCCTTAGAATATAGAATGTTGACTAGTGTTTTTCACTTGAATCTGTTGTCTGTTGAGGGCAAAATTTAAAAGGAAAGTCCTCATTGCATGTTCTTCCCTGCGTAGAAACAGTTCTTCCTCATGGTTTAGACCAGGAAATGGCAAACTGCAACCTGTGGACCAAATGAATCCACTGGCTGTTTTGTGAAGCCTATAAGAGGAGAATGGTTTTTACATTTCCAAATGGTTGGAAAAAAATTTTAAAGAGTATTGCATGCATAAATTATGTGAAATTCAAATTTCAGTATACATCAATAATGTTTTATGGGAATACAGTCCATATTTGTTTATTGTGTTTTCTGTGACTGCTTTGGTACTGTATCAAGCTTGCGTGGCAACCAAGACTGTATGACCTGCAAAACCTAAAATATTTACTATCTGACTCTTTCCAGAAAAAGTTTGCTAACCCTTCATATGAATAATGGAAACAAAGGTTGCCCATATCAATAACTACATGAACATTCAGTAACAATACTGTTATTACAAGAGATAAATCACTTAATGACTGATAGTTAACCACAACTTATACTGCAATGAAAATTTAGGCAAGTTCCAGTGTGCTGGGAACAGACTGGGTTTCATGCTGTTCTCTTCCTTTTAACTGCCTGTCTCTTCCTTATTCCCCAAGCACTTTTGTATTCAGACACAGTCAGCTCAAATATCATCTTTATCCAACCTTCCCTGGTCTCAGAGACCTTTTTCCCCCTCTGCTATACAGTCTCACGCATACTGCTCCATCACAGCACACTGTGGTTATAATTCCTGTCTTCACGTCTCCCTCCCCTGGGATACTGTGAGTTTCAGAAACAAGAACTCCATTTTTGTGTAATGAATATGTTAGTGAATGAATTATTTCAACGATAATAAAGCACTATGTGTGTCAACAGACTTTCCATCAGAAAAACATTTCAGTCTTAATGCCATTTCAACTAAGCTTTCTTTCTTAGTTATTTCAGCCAGAAATCCAGTGCAAACTGTTAGAGAATGTAGAACAGATCTTTCCTTAGGTTTGCATCTGGGAGAATAAACTGCAGAATACAAAATGGGATTTGTTCCCATGCCTGTTCCCTTAACAGGGAACAGTCACATAGATCATTACATGGTCAATACTTTACTTCTTGTCCTTCGTCTTGAACAGTGACTTATCTTTCAATGGCTTCCAATGAAGGGCTTGAACAGCAGGTATGAGGTTGAATAACTGTTTTCTTCTGTAAGGCAGTTACAGTGGATGCATGCGCCTGATACCACAGTGCCCCCTTTTGGCCATCAGTATGTAGAATCTAAATTTTAAGCTTGTACAATGACGGTTAAATTAACCAAAGAACTTTGTACTATGCTAATGAATGCATTTTTCTAATTGCTTCATGTGTTATTTATGCCATTCTTTGCTCCTTCTATATGGATATAAGTAAACTTTCTAAGTAAAACAAGATAAAATTACATAAATGAAGATATCAGAATATGAGAAATTTGAGATAACTAAGTAAGATAAAATCAGAAGGGTTTTCTCTTTTAACAAGAAACTAAAACAGCAACCACAACACATAGCTTGTCACTTTCCAGTATCAGAAATTTGGGATGAGCTAAGAGTTAGATACAAAAGATTGGCAAAAACATGTTGGTTTCCAGAGAATGTGTGTTATGTAGCTGATAGTGCTAACGCCAATTCTAGAACGGCTGCCCTGCATCTACGGAGAGACTAATTTAATGGGTTTCTGATTTTATATCACCTTGTGCTTTCTCAGCTGAATACATATAGACTTATAGATATATAACAATGTATAAGTCTTAAGCTAATTATCATCAGCACTTGAACATAGATGGCATTTTTATGACTCTAGTGACTGAGGATACTTAATTCTTCATGGTTTGGAATGCTTGCTATTCTGCATGATTCATTATGCATGGATTACTTTCTTTACTCTCTTAAGACAGCAGTGAGGGCAGCCAGCATCTTTGTAGCCTTCATGCTGTGTGTGTCTAAAACAAAGCCCTAGAACATATCTAGGAGGCACTGCATACTGCCAGTAATGTATGACCTTAGGTACCAAGGGGACAATGTGGTTAAACTGATGACATAGTACATTTTATTTATGCATTTTATTATACATACACAAATTTTGTTCTACTCAAGACCTCTCAATTTTGCTCTTTGCAATTCATTTATCTTTGATATACCTAAATGTAAACTTTAACTCCAAACCCACAGACAAGTTGAACTCTGCCAGATTTTGATGTATTATATCCACCCTCTGGCAGCATTCAAGGCTCCTAGAAAGTTTAGGGGTAAGATAGGAACCAGATATTTGCAAAGCCTGGATTTGAAATCGTCTGATAGTTTAAAACAAAAGAAGAATAAATCATTCTTACGAATGAGTGGGGGACCAAAAAGAGTTGATCTTGAAGGACCTGCATCCTAATTAATATGTATTCAGAGGGAACAACAATGTATTTGATGTACAGATTAATATGAATAGTAGTAATAAACAAAACAGATCTACTCACTAGAGATTCCCAGAACTAACCATATGAATGATTGAGCAGGTGGTAATTATGTCGTGGTAGAAATGATAATAACATCTAATCATCTTTCACAAACATCAACACTCCATGTGCACGATGATTGTTATTGGTATCTTAGGCCCTTTTCAGGTAAGAGAAAAACTGAAACTCGTGAGTCTGTCTGGGTTTGGGTCTTCTAGTATCAAAATTCAAGACAAGGATTCTCATATAAGTGATTTTTTGACAGTACATTATTGGGTAAAGCTGTGGGGGTCAAGGGAAGTAGAGTAGGGCAGAGAAGAAGTCACATCCCGCTGCGGGTTCACCTGCGTTCTGACTCAGTCAGATTCCATTGATTGTGTGTGCTGGGGCAGGAATGGTACCATATTGGTGTTGGGTTTTTTAATCAGTCAGTCATTATCTGTGGGCTGCTTTCAGCAGGAGAATGCAACCTCGTAGGCATTTTCCCATGAGGCAGCTCCCTGTAGTGAAGGACAACTATCAGGAGAAGGGTAGAGCTCTGCCATTAGAAGCAGCTGGAAAGGGGTGTGCCAGACTGGCAGAAGGATCTAAGTAGGGCACCAGCAGTACCTTCCACAGTGCTAATTCCTTGGCAAGGCAGCTGCAGCTTCTAAATGGCAGAACCCTGATCTGCTTAAGCTCTTGTCCTTAACTACATAAGCAAGGATTTGCCTACCTGCCCTACTATTGAAAGCTTTATACAACTAGTATATTGTTTTCAGAACCTACTTTGTGCCAGACACAGTGCTCAGAGCTGGAAAAGGAAATACACTGACCAGAAGCAGAATGTGGTTCAACCTTCTTGTGCCATTAACTCGTGATCTTCGGTGGAGGCCTGGGCCATCCTGGCAGTGGGCTGAGACATTAATGCTTGTTTTTGGCTTTTTTCCCTAAAGGCTGATGAGATGCAGGATGTGATGCATTTTAATTACACTGCGTGGCCTGATCACGGCGTGCCCACAGCAAATGCTGCAGAAAGTATCCTGCAGTTTGTACACATGGTCCGACAGCAAGCCACCAAGAGCAAAGGCCCCATGATCATTCACTGCAGGTGACCTCATCAAATGCATTTTCTGTTAACTATCAGGGGATTTTAAAGAAATGAAACAGCTCATCATTTCATATGTGGACCAGATTTAATAATAAATGAATTGAGATTTTTTTAATCTGTGGTTACTGGATGTCTTCTATATATAACTATTAACATATACTGTGGGTATCTTATATCTATAGCCTATGATATTATTATTATTTCCATTTCAGAAGAAAAAACTGAGGAATACAGTTGTTAAGGGATTTACACAAGTTCATACAACAGAATGGGGAGGAATTAGGACTCAAATCTAGGAGCATAGGTCTCTAAAGTCTGTGCCTACATGTGATATTATTCCCATCAAGGATTCTGAGGGTTATAACATGGATAAATATAAGGTCAAGTGATAAATAGTTTGTAGCAGCTGAAAACGATGTAAGTAACCACATAAGCAAGAAAAAGGAAAGAAAAGATTAAAATATTTGGTATGTTAAAATTAACATATTTGCTATGTTTGCTCCTCAATTTTGTTTCTAAATTTCCAGACAGCATGCAAGGGGATAAATGATCCATTATATTGTCAAAAATTAAGGTCCACACTAATTCAATTACCTTTGAATTTAATCTTTCCTTCCCACCAAGCAAACCAAGCTCCATCAAAAACCATCCTTGTGACACAGTACTGCTGAAAATTTTTATGCAACCTCAAAAGATTCTACCTCTTCTGCCTATCAGGGATAAAGGATGTTAAGGGAAACATTGGCAGCCAGGTCAACATGAGCAGATAAATCTATAATCCCAGATCCAGCATGTTGGCCTTTGTGAATTATAATGGATAGGTTGCGAAAGTGTGTGTGTGTGTGTGTGTGTGTGTGTGTGTGTGTGTGTGTGTGTGTGTGTCCATCTGTCCGTCCTTGGAAGGCAAATGCTTCATAAGCTACTAAGTTTCTCTTTAGGGAGGATGCCATTGCTGTCAATCCACTTTTGGCTTTCACAGTTTCAAAGCTATGTGTTAGCAGATGAGATCATCTCTTCTCAAATGGTACTAGGTGCAGAAAATAAAGCTGCTGGACCATGGGGTCAAACTGAAATCATTCTTTTCACAGCAGCTAGCAGGTGCCGTGCTGGATGCAACTTTACAGGTGCCTACTTAGTGGCAGATCATTTTATCTGAGAAGTCCCAGGAGGGAAGAGTTGTCTGTAGAGAAAGCAAATTGGACTCTGAACTCCAGGCTATTAGTGTTGGGTTTTTCTCCTAGCAAACTCCACATATAAATTGGTTTCAACTTTCTTTTTTCCCAAAATTTCATCCTAATTCAGAATGTAGAACTTTTTGGCTCTTTTGTCTATGGATGATCAGAAGAACAGTTGACTTAACCTATAGAACTAGGGACTGTTGTGGGCAGTTACCTGGCACATACCAGTTTAGTCTTTCCTTCCCACCAAGTGAACCAATCTCCTTCAAAAACCAGCCCTGTGACATAGTATTGCTGTAATGTTCTGAGTCCTAGGATCTGAGGACCAGACAAGACTGGGCCCAGGTATTTACTTATTTTAAGACAACTATCTAAATGATCCTTGGGAGACTGAAGCAGGCCCAGGACCCATTGGAAGAACATGGGTGCTGCAAGGAAGGTCTGAGATGGCGAACTGAACTCAGGATTGAAAGTGCAGAAATCACTGTCCCCAGAGCTAGGGTGTGGACATCTCAACTAGACTTTTAAGGTAGGCATGAGGAATAGAACTGTGAGGCTATTCATGAGATGCAACATTGTTAATGTGTATCCTTCCTTGAGGGCAGGGACCAACTCTCCCAAGTATTCAACATGGAATCATTACTTTTCTCCTGAAACAGCCCAGGGGAGGGGTGGCCAAGGCTGTGCAAACCCATTTCTCCTTAAAGGGAACAATGATAGTCAGAAATGTGACATTACGAGCAACAGCAACCGTAGCTGCATTCTTAAAAATCAGTTAAGTGGAAAAGTTTAGGAGTTTTTTCACAGTGATGCAAACCCTTTTCCTTTTTAGTAAGGTCTGTTTTATTTGCAACAGTGAGGAGTCACTGTGTGAGTAATGTCTGGTGTGAACTTTCTTTTACAGTGCCGGCGTGGGGCGGACAGGGACGTTCATTGCCCTGGACAGGCTCTTGCAGCATATTCGAGATCACGAGTTTGTGGACATCTTAGGGTTGGTGTCAGAAATGAGATCATATAGGATGTCTATGGTACAGACAGAGGTAGGAACGCAATTGATATGTGCTTTTCATTTTTCCTTGACTGAAAACTTACTATTATTCACCCACATATTTCAAAACAATTGTCTTGATTTTCTTTGCATCTGCCTTTCCCATTTTCTTATTGTGTATGTTTCAAACTTTTAAAGATATAAAAGAAATAGATGTCAGCCTCTAGGAAGTGTATGGGGTTACACTTTTGCTGGCGCCGTATGCCCTTTATATGTTTGTGTTGGCAAAAGAGTATAACCTCTTCCAACAGAATGCAAGTTCGTAACAACCAATCTGGGGAAATGCTGCCTAATGGAGACCACAGGACTGATGTGATTTAATTTATAGTTGAAATGCTGGAGTGATTCAATATGTACCTGTGTGGGCGCAGAATCCCAAGTGTAATCGCTTGTTCATAAGCCTCCTCACTCAGCCGCACTCATGACTCTTTAGCTTCAGGGGGACAGTGGTTCCTCTCCTGGAGGAGGGTCAGGGAGGAGGGCTTGACTAGGGGAAGGCCGCCTAGCCTGGCCTCTTACCAAGGGATTAAACCCTGCTTTGGACTTCCTCATGCTCTTCTCATTCAGCACCACTAGGTGTCAGAAAGACTCAAAAAGCCCCAATTAATGGCTCTCCAGCTGGGTGTGTTTCTCCTTTCCCACCCTGTTTACTTTTCTTTCCTCCTACCCTCCCAGGCTCATCTTAGCCAAGCTTGGCACAGATGTTTCAATGTATTTATTTCTAAGCTGCACCAGGATTGAACCAGCTTGGAAAGAGTAACCCACTAACATTCAGAAGTCTCCTTGTGAGCCCACTCAGTCTCAGGCCTGCTGCCTTCTAATTTGCTGTGGTAGAGACATACACACCACCTTGTTATCATAGGTTTAAAATATCATAGAGAAACCCCCTACCTATTGATTAAATAGTGCTTTCTTAATCAGTCTGAATCTTGGGCTTTCACGCCCACAAATTTGTATCCTAAGATGTGATTAAAAATTCCCATTACATACATACATATATATAGAATTATATATATATATATATATATATATATATATATCTCCCCAAGCTTCAAAGGGCTACTCCTTATTTTAAGTATCTTGGATTTGATGGATTGTCTGCTCCATTCACTTAATTTATACCTCTTATGACTTTATAAACTTTGATTATAGCCTGTTTGCTTTTGATTTTTTCCAACTACAGAATCTTAATCCCTTTTTAAAAACTACCTTCACACAGCAGTCTCTTCATCCCAGTCTCAGCTCCATTATTTTTCTTCAGGTGGGATAATCACACAACACTAAAGCAGTCACATGGGGCTTTCTGCAAAGACAAGAAAATATTTTGTTTTCTCCCTTTCTTGCCCCAAGTTTTAGACGTCTGGTTTCTTGGTTTATGGCAGAATTTCAGGTTGACAGCTCCACAGAAACAGTTTTTGAATGCATGATATACCTTCCCTGTACTTTCCTTGGGAAATTTAAAGTCAGTAAAGGGGGCAGAGCTTCTCCAAGTTACTCATTTTCCCAGCTGTTCTAACGTACTCTTGAGTTCCCTCGGGATTTTGCAATGAATGCTTTCCAGTTCCTGTTATTTATTTGGGTCTGCTTTGCTAGTTATGTCTAGAACATCTTGTCCACATACCTTGATTTTTTTCCTCATTCCTCTGTTCTTCTTCGTTTAACTCATATTTTGAATATAGTTTGATTTATCTAACATTGTCCTCTAGCACTTCACATTCAAATCCTGCTGCCATCTAATTTACTAATAAGTAAAAAAAACAATGATTCTTTTCCCATCAGTCCTAATGATTTGCGAGAGAACAGAATCATCCTCCAGTTGAGATCGGTCTTTATGTATACAATCGACCCAGGAATCAAATACCATGTTTCTTCTCATCTATGTTTTCAAATTTTCCAATCTTTTCTACACCATTCACCTTGACTCTGCCACTCCAACCCATCCCAAAATGGCAGACGTTAACTGATTAAATCAGGCGCATCCTCAGGCGCCTATTCTCGTGCTGTGTTTGTTGCATTTTGACCTGCCTTCTTTCTCACTCAGACAGACACACTTCAGGGGCTTCTCCACACAGGTAGGGGGACAGTTAAAAAGACCTCAGCTTTACCACTACACATGTTACGTCACCTCTCAAAGTTCCATTTCTCATTTCTAGAATGTGAATGACAATTTTCATGAGTTGTTATCAAATACACGCTACCCGAAATGACAGAATCCAGATGAGTACCTTAAAACTGAAAAGGGCTACCTGTGGAGGGGTGTTTCCTCTCTTGGGCTCTCTTCTACTTTTAATCAAATATTTTGTTTGATTTTGTTTGATTTTCCTCTAATAGCCTCTCCCTGGAGGTCAGTTAGGGCTTTGCTTTGAGCAGACTGTCCTCCCAATAGGCAGCTTGGATTTCTCTCAGGATGTGTCTGAAAACAGGTTTTTTTTTTTTTTTTTTATTTGCTTTTCCTATGAGTTTTTTTTTTTTTTTTTTTTTTTTTTTTTGCTACTGGGTAGTTATAGAGTGAGAGTCCAGGAAGTCTCTGGCCTTCTGTCTTCCCATGTTGTCTTCACACCCGAAATAATTGGAGTGATGTGCAAGATCCTCTGAGGGGTAGCTCAGTTACTGCTGTGATACTCTCCAGACCTGAGGGAAAACATGTCTCCAAAGCTTGCTGAGAGATGCAGAGCCGGTGAGGTTCCAACCCAGTGAGGTCGGAGGTATTGCTTTGATCCTTTGTTTAAAGCTATTACACAGAGGCTTCTTCAGCCCCTGTGAACCTCTTGACTGTATCTTATGCAAAGGTTATATCTAATGGGACTACTTAGAAACTCAGGAAATGAAGAAAAATAAAACTAAGAAATTACCCTTATTTCATGACACAAAGACAATTAACCTTGATAATTTTGGTGATTTCATCTCAGCTTTCATTCAAGTGTAATTTCTTGCCATATACATGTTTGTTTGTAAATACACATATATACATACATATACATATATAAAAATATGTACATATATGAGTATATATATGTGTGTGTATGTACGTGTGTATACACTTTTAACATGCTGATTTTTCACTTAGCATTTGACTATATATCACAGATTGCCTTAAATTCTATAAATCTCATTTTAAAGACTGTTTCATTATAGACACACTATTGCTTATTTAAAGCTTTCTCCTTTACATAAAACATTGGATATTTTTCCACTTTTTATTATTATCAACACTATGATCTGCATTTTTACAATTTATTAGCACTTTATTAATTTTACCTCCACCAAGTAATAAGTAAGTAATAATGACTGCTTCAACACACTCATTATTGTTACTTTCTTCCCTCCCTAGCTTTGCCCACTTTATAAACAATTGAGGGGAAAAAAAGCTATTTTAATTCATATTTTTATTTCTTGGCCATTTTGCCTGTTTTAATATTTCCTCAGTTAACTTCAAAAAATCATTTCACAAGCATAAACTAGGTGGTAGGCATTAGGAATAAAAAGGCATAGTACCTACCTTCCAAGAATATCTGGCCTAGTGGTTGATAAACTATATTTGCCTGTCTACTTGCATATATTACTGATTTATGTGACTTTTTAACAAAAATAAAGTCATCAACATTTTGGCATAATTTTGGAAAATATTCCTCTCTCCTAGTTTCTAGTTTGCTTTTTTATTCTTTTACCATTTTTTAAAAATTTTTAAAAATATCTTTACTTATTTATTTATTTACTTATTTATTTTTATGTGATGCTGAGGATTGAACCCAGTGCTTCACATGTGCTAGGCAAGTGCTCCACCACTGAGCTACTACCCCAGCCCCCTTTTACCATTTTTTTGTATGCATAGTTTAGAATTTTTATTTGTAATTTATTCACGGCTTTTAAATTTAGAAATTCCTTCCCTAAAATAATCAGAGAGAAATTAACCTATAATAACCTTTCTTTTGTATTTTTATCATTTTATTTATTAAGCTTGTTGGAATTTATTTCAATATATAATGAGATAGCAAGCAACAAATTTTCTTCAAAATAATCCCATGATTTACTGATTGCATATAAATCACTTTTAGCATTATGTAGTGATGAGCTAACATAATTGTTTTAGTCAGCCTTTTCGCTGCTGTTACTAAAAGTTCTGACCAATTTTAAAAGAGGAGAAGTTTATTTAAGGGCTCAGGGTTTCAGAAATTGTAGTCCATAGAAAGCGGGCTCCATTCCTTGGGGCTCAAAGTGAGGCAGGACATCATGGCGAAAAAGTGTGGGGAAGGGAAGCTGCTCACATGATGATCAGAAAGCAAAAAGAGATTCCACTGGCCAGATACAAAATATATACCCCAAAGCCACACCTGCAGTGCACCACCTCCTCCAGCCACACTCCACTGCCTTCAGTTACCACTCAGTTAATCCCGTCAGGGGATCAATTCACTGATTGGGTTAAGGCTTTTGTAATCCAACCATTTCTTCTCTGAACCTTCTTGCATCATCTCACAAGTGAGCTTTTGGAGGACACCTCACATCCAAACCATAACAATAATTCTTGGCGACTATAATTGATAATACTGTATTATGTAGTTGAAATTTCCTAAGAAAGTAGAGCTTAATTGTTCTCATCACCAGAAAGGAGAAAAAAACAAAAAAAGTAGCTGTGTGAAATGATGCTCATGTGTTAATTTGTTTCATTGTAATAATCCTTTCATACATATGTCAGGTCACAATGTTGTACATCTTAAATATATATACTTTTTATTTATCATACTTCAACAAATGTGATAAAAGACATTCCACTTAGGAAAAAAGTAGTGATGTTCTAATCTCTATTATTAATTTTAAAAAGCTTACAATTGATTTTCTTGAATTTTCCAGTTATACACTTATCTTTGTCAATAATGAAAATGGGTTTCCTTTTACATCAGATCCTGCTCATTAAAACTAACATAGTAATAAAATGCATTATCTTTGCACATATCTGCATGAAAATGTCTTGCTCTGAAACATGCTTTTTCTTTTGCCCCAGGAGCAGTACATTTTTATCCATCAGTGTGTTCAGCTGATGTGGATGAAGAAGAAACAGCAGTTCTGCATCAGCGATGTCATATATGAGAATGTTAGCAAGTCCTAGTTCTGAATCTCAAGCAGTAAGTAGAGAAGAGCCCACCACAGGTGCTCTGTCTTGTAACAGTGGGAGGAGATGGGATGGCATGAGTCAGAAGGTAGCAGTAGCCACTGGTATTGGCATTAGTAGCTTTTATATTCACACTAGTCTTTCTGTCCAACTCAGCACACAGGGGTGGTCATAGGGAGAAACAAATACCATAGCAGGTCTTTAAGCTTTAGGTTGGTGGTAGCAACAAGCAGGAACTTCTGCAACCCATGATGATTTGAGCTCCATTCCCTCTGTGCAGAACCTTTAATCATTCTGATATTGGATCTGTGCTTGCAATAGACAGTTACTACCATCCAACTCTATCTACCCAGATATTTTGTGCAAATATTTTAACGATTACGAGGGTCATGTAAGGATTATGAACTTACCTAAACTGGAATGAACACTCCAAAACAAAAAAGAAAAACTATTGACAATAGAGTCTCAGGATAGTGGAGTCTGAAAATGCCTCAATCTCACCCATTACGTGAGCATTTACGTGAAAACATTAGTAACACATTCAATTCCCTGAACTCAAACTGACTAGGAGATCATATTTCAGAGGCATAATTTTGGGTGAGGTAAAAAGCTGGCTATTTAGCTCAGTAAACAGGATGTGGGGTGATCATAAGTATGCTGGGACTGGGGGATGACAGAGTGGGGAGAGGGCAGCAGTGCATTGTGGGAGAAATATTGAAAGGATAGGAAGCATATGGGTCAGTAGTGACAGGATAGGATTAGCACTGTACCCCTATATCCACCAAGGAAGATGCAGCACTGCATAAACAAGCAGGAAGGATGAAAAATAAGGAAGTAAATTGCAAGTAGAAAGACATTCAGACACACAGAAAGCAGTCACATGGAGGAAGATGCACAGATAAATTCACATCCATATGGGCTGTGGGACTGAGTACAATGAAAGCTCGCAGTACAGTTAGAAGGAGTTTGCTGGTATCCAGGCTGCTTACTGTCTTTCTTTCGTTCACAGGAGAGGACATGATGTGCACCTATCCTCCCTTGCTTCCAGAGTTTTAGGGGGCCCTGCTAGTCATTTTGCTAAAATGAGCCCCAGTTTTTGTAGTATGTGGCCAAGGAGATAATTTATCTCACAGAAGCACGGGAAGACTTAGCCTTAAAGAGCTACAAGTGTCTTTTGGACTCTTTCACTTCTGGACATTTAATGGACCAAATTCAACAGAACATCAGAAAGGTCAAGATGCTCTGCAAAGGGCAGGAAGTACAGTACTTCCAAGGAGTTTAGTTGGCCCTTTGCTGATTGGGCTGAGTTGCTTTTATTTTAAGTGCAATAATTTTTGTATGTGTGTGATTTTATCAGAAAGTTGAATTGTTTTCTTCCCACACCCCTGATCAACTGCATAGCCCAGGAAGAAACAGGCATTATTAGCATTCAATTTACCTCATCATTTAAAAGAGGCATGGCCACATATGAAAAATGGTTATTCTACTTCAAAGAAATTGATCCATCAATATCTGTATTTCCAACCTTGAAAACTACTGGATCAGGAATGGGGAGGGTAGATGGGAAGAGGCAGGAGTTCTACCCACAGATCAACCATGTATCATTTCCTATTCCAAATATGAAAAACTGTACTTCAACTTCAAAGTAGAGTAGAAAAATATTTGTGTTAATTGTTTCTAGTTCTTGATGGTTTTCTTCTTATTAACAGTTGGGTGTTCCTCCCTGGCCCTTCAGGACTAGTGTCACTGTCCAGGTTCCTTTTCAAGAAACCAGATCTGGTTCAGAAGAGTTTCAAGTCTGATTAAACCTCCGTTGCTGTCCGAGCAATATTGGTGCCTAGGAATTTTTGCATTTCTTTTTCTGTTGACCTGCATATATGTGAAAGCTCTTCCTCTGAGAAGTATAGGCGGTGAAAACGCACTTTCTTTCCCCCAAAGAGCTGGGAACTTACAACGTTATGGCAATGAACTGCAGCATGCTAGGACAATTATTTGGCTACATTCTTTCGTAATATTGTCAGGCGTCTCTATGGATTCTGGCAGAAATTCCATTGTTTTGTTTTCTTTTGGGTTGTCCATTTCATTTTTAACCTGTGTAACTTGTAACATTCTATTCTTTGGATTTTGTATAATTATAGTACATGATTGTGTATCGTGACATGAATACTGTCAAAATGGACATTGATGACATTGTGAAGCCTGTTATTTTGTGCCACTTTCTGAGAAATAAGAGGTGAAGGTATGGCCTAAGGAAAATATTGAGTTGAAATTAAATACAAGCTGGCTGCTTCACTGTGGCAATGTGGGAATCACCAGCCTTCCTGGGTGTGCTTCCAAGAGGTTTGTGTATCTAATCGTTGCCCCATCTCCCAGTTTCCCTCTATTCCCGATCGTCTTCATGAAGTCATGGATATAGCTCAGTTTAATATTTCATCAGTGACCTTAGCGATCGATGGTGAAGGGTGCCAAATGAACAGCTCTGCACCCCACCGACTCTCGTCACTGAGAAGGCCTGGCCACAGCAGACCTTGGCAAAGGTCCTTGCGAGATCCAGCCAACAAGTCTCAGTTTCATCTTGCAGGGTGGTTGGCAGAAGATATCTGCACACGGTGGGTTAACAGCTTGGGCTCTGGGGGGATTGTCAGTTGTTACTCACCTACTTCGCTCTACTTCTTGTCTCCCTGCTGCCATCTCCTCCTCTTCTTGTTCCACTCCTTTATTTCCCTTTTTGGACACTTCAGTAACATATTGGGCCATCCAGGGAAACAAACATGGTTAAAGGAAGGTGGCAAGCCTATGTGTGACATTCTTAGATTCTCACACATGGACAGGGCAGGGGTGGAGTATGCCACCTGTGAAGAGCGGATGCCATGGATGGGTAAGCTGACAATACATTTTCCACACTGCCAAGGAGAAGCGTACAGAAGCTTTGTAGCCTGGAATATGACTTCCCATGAAACAAAGCATTTCATAAATATTTCACGTTTTTCCTGAGTACCCCTTCACAGTAGGGATCAAATAATGTCAGATCAATTTTCCCAAAAGAAAAGAGGAGGACTACAGAGTTTGGACTCAAGACTCAGAGTCAAGACTATAGAAAGTTCACAAGGAAGCACTCGGTTAGTTCTTTCACAGGTCTCTGCAATTGTCACTTTTTTCACTAGGATCTTCAGTTTCAAGAGTTCTGAGTGGAAAAAGGATCAAACTAGCAAAAGATTTGGGCTTTAATTCTGATAATGACTTTGAAACTTTGCTCAGTCTCAGTTAGCAAACTGTAGAATGATCTGATAATAGCTCCATGTTTGTAGGTATGAGTATTGGATATTAGAATTAATCCAAAGGTGCTTTGTATCTTGTTCTCTTCTGTACCCTAGGACTACTCCAACCATCTGTTCCCACCCCAGGACCCAACTTTCACATTCAGATGAGAAGCTCTCAGGGTCTCTGTATTTTTAATTAGGTTTTTTTTTTTTTTTTTTTTAACCATTCAAGTAGTACTCGGTTGTGAATAATACACAGAGGAATTTGCACAGGCAATTCACAATAGCCTGTGCGACACAAAGGAAGAGCTAAAGACTTTAGAATTACAAAATATTTGCTTCTGAGTGCTATTGAGATCAAATTCCTTCATTGCAAAAGACAATTTATGCAGTTGAAAAAACTACCATTAGGATCTAATTTACAAATTTAAAAATTAACACCAACATATTCATCACTATACATTGTGTGATTTTATTTAACTTGAAAAGAAAAAGAGAATGATGAATGGCAAATTTTTTGGTACGGATTTCTACATTTTCCCACTGCAAAGACAACATTGCCCTGAAAATTTTAAGTGAAAAGGGAACTAAGATGTTTTTAATGTCAGGTTGTAAAATGTCTCTCCTTTCCTAAAGGCTGTTCCCAGAAGGGTGACATATCTCTCAAAGGAGGTTGTGGTGTCGACATGAAAAGCAGGAGCTTTTGGGTCTGAATTTTGTGCAGGCCACATGATAGCTGCTTATTGGAGGATTGGGCCTTAGCCAAGGAGTTGAAGTTACTGAGTCCAATCTCTATGAGCCAAAATTCTCCCTGCTTTCTAGCAAGGATACCTTCCTTTGCACCTCGGGAAATGCCTGATGTAATGTACTTCAAATAGCTGGCTGGTTTCCTAGCACACAGATCTCTAGGCTGGCACTTGGCTCAGGGATCGAGTCCAGGAGCCATGCCCATGACTGAGTATGACATTTGCTTTGGCCAAAAGGGTTAGAGAGCAGCAAACACATGATAGGCAAAACTACAAACTTCTACCCCTTGTTCTCAATAGCCCCACTTAGACACATTTGAAGGATTGCCAAGGTATCTCTGACCCCTGGCCTTGCAGAACAGTAGGGTTTTTGTTTTCAGTCTCAGGATGCTTATCATAAGCCCTTATCCTGATGGTTCACTTGATTAAAGATGGCGTGTAATGTTTAGCTCTGAGAGCTGCATGGTAACAGACATGAACAGACTGAAGTTTGTCCTGGCAGAGCCACCAGAACCCATAGAAACGTGGGGAAACAAGAGGTCACCATTAAGAAAACCTGGGGAAACTGACACTAGTAAACCTGGAGACATTCGTTCATTCAATCACTCTTTCAACAAACATTTATCTAATCATGTAGAAGGAGTCAATCAACCAGCTAAAGAATGATTTCCTGACTCCTTGCCTACATTAGGCACTATGGTGAGCACAAATGGAGTCATAGTCTGGCTTCTAAAAATACGTTAAGAATCAGAGTTTCCTTGTTGGAAGGACAGAGAAAACATTAATCAAGTCTTTCTCAACATTTTCTTCCTGTATCTCCCAAAGCGTTGTCAATTTATTTCTGGATATGCCCATATGCTTTCTTTTCAATGGCTTATATGACAGAACAATGGGTACCTGTTGCTTTTGTTACTTTTCAGCTACCAGGGACCCTGATATGGTCCATCTTCCTGGATGACTATCACCAAGCTAGTCCTACTCTCCCACTCAACACAGGACTCTCAACCTCACATATCCCTGGCAGATGGCTAAATCTTGACTACTGAGCATGCCCAGCATGGGGAATCACTATCTCACCAGGCAGCCCATCCCTTCCTTTTTCAGAAACCATTTTCTTTCTTTTGTTTATACATCTAAGAACTTTACAGCATTAAGAATGTATGAGGGCTGGGGAGATAGCTCAGTTGGTAGAGTGCCTGCCTCACAAGCACAAGGCCCTAGGTTCAATCCCTAGCACCGCAACATAAATAAATAAATAAATAAATAAATAAATAAATAAATAAATAAATAAATAAAATTAAAAAATAAAAAAAGAATGTATGAATCCATGGCTCTCATGGGTACAGACTGGAAACCCAAGTCTGCTTCCCCATCTCAGTAAAAAGGCAGTGCCCATGGTTGCTTTGAACAGAGGAATGACTTCTTTCTTGGCAGAAAAGGGGTGACATTTACACCAACTTTCAGGAGAGTAATGGGAGTTTATTTTTAATGTGCTTAACTTTTCATATACATATTCTCTTAACTTTGGAACATAATTATGAGGTAAGAATACCCACTCAACAGGTAAACAACATGAGAGTTTAAGAGGCAGTGTGGGTCTAGGGGTATAGTGGTAGATCACTTACCTAGCATTTGCAGGGCACTGGGTTTGATGCTCAGCACCCCAAGGAAGGAAAGAACGAGGGGGAAGCAAGGAAGGAAAGAAGGGAGGGAGGGAGGGAGGAAGGAAGGAAGGGAAAAATGGTGAGTGGGCCAAGTAAGTTAAATTACAAAAAAGTATTGGGTCATGTAATGACAGAAGCAGGATTCCTGACCCAGCTCTATCCAGCCCCAACTCCTTCCCCGACACTACATCATGTTGCTTCTCATTACACGTATCATTGATAAGGTGTAACAGAATAGAATTAATTGCTTCATCTCCAGGCTATACTATTATACTATATGTTTAATATAAAAAGTAACCTGTCAATTTTTTTTTTAAGTACTAGAGATTGAACCCAGGGGTGCTTAACCGCTGAACCACATCCCCTACCCTTTTTTATATTTTATTTAGAGACATGGTCTTGCTGAGTTACTCAAGGCCTTGCTAAATTGTTGAGACTGGCTTTGAACTCACAATTCTGCCTCAGCCTCCCAAGCTGCTGGAATTACAGGTGTACCACTGTGCCCTGCTTAGCCTATCAATTTGAGAAATAGTAGTGGGTGTGTGGGGGGCGGTGCTGGGATCAAACGCAGGAGCTAATGCATGTAGACAAGCACTCAACTGAGCTACATCCCGGGTCTGAGAAATAGTAACTTTCTAATCCTCTAAGAAAAGCATTTATTTATTGGACATCTCATCCCAGGCACTGAGGAAGAGGCCTGTGACTAAGGTGGATATGACAAGGTCTGACTTCAAGGATTTCACATTCTAATATGGGAAGTCAGAGGTGAAAATAAGGCAACAAAGTGTTATAGATGCTGTGATAGAAACGCTTAAAACATCCAGTGTAGGTGGGGGGGAGGGACAGCATTGGTGGTATGGTGGGGAGCATAGCTGCTTTCCAATGCAGGCCCAAGGGAAGGATAGTTGATTTCTTGCGGGGAGCCGGGGGTGGAATCAGAAAAGAATATACTGTCACATTAAAGTCTCAAAGACCATAGAGCTACATTAAACAATACGCATGCCATACATTCACTCCCACATTCAGCAGACATTCCTAAAACCCCCACTATACACTCACTAGGGCCCAGATAGGTGACCAGTCATCCAACCCTGCCTTTGTACCTTTACTTTTTGGTAAAAGTGATATTTCTTTCTAGGGCTGCATAGATAACTCCAGCTCAGGGATCACTCAACAGAATTTAGTGGAGGTACTGTTAGTACAAATGTAAGACAGCACATTAGAACAACATTTTCCAGACTTTTGCAGTTAGGTTGGAGCCATGTGACTGAGTTTTGACCAATGGAATGGAGGCTTCCTGGCCCAAGAACCTCGAAAATCACCAGAAATACTGCTCTTCCTGCCTCCACTCACTTCGACAGACATGGTAGTATCAAAAGATGAAAGGGATCCTGGGTCCCTGAATCACCACTTGGATGAGGAATACCTGCCTGCCTTGATGCGTGATGTTATCAGAAAGATTTCTATGATCATGTGGTCATGATTCTGGTATTTTCAGAGTAGTCAACCTGCCCTTCATTTATGTGGCAGCACAAGGATGTAACCTTTACAATTATGTATACTCTCACCCAAAATGGGAGTTTTTCAGGACAGTGGTATGTGACTAGCCAATATAATTCTCATAAGACAGGTTAAAGATGAGACAGTTTAGTACAAGGTTAGCACATAATGCAAAACAAGGACTCAGGGAAAAGCCACAAAAGTGATGATGGTACTGTCAAGAACTTTTATATGGAAATATATACATTCCTCCCTAGAAGTGGTTTTCCTCCAAATTAGATGTCTCCTAATATTTTGCTTTTGGTTTGTTTGGTTTTTGTTGTTGTTCGTTTACTTGTGTTTTTTAAATTGCTTTCCAAATCCTGCAACAAGGCCATTGCTTAAGAAACCTACTAGAAAAATTTTAAGCTTTACAGTAGTCTATTGATTCTGAATCAGAGTCCTCTGCTCCTATTAACAATAGACCTCAGAGTAGTTTCACACCAATAAAAGCCAAACACACAGGGAGCCCTGAGGCTTGGCATGTGGGGCAATACCAGGCAATCTGGTGACTTGCACTGTGTCTGTCCTGGTGAGCTCCAGGGTTGTTGATAGAAGTTCAAAGCCAGCTGACATAAAATGGAAGAACATCAAACAGTCCAAAGGGCTTTCTAAACTAGGAAGATTTATGAGCAACTACTAACTTCATTATAAATACAAAACAGATTGGTCTTGGGAAGAATCCTTCATGTCCTAAGCAAAACAATATCATATTGTCCCTTAGCCAGCAAACCTTGGAAGCAGTATAGGATAGGGCCAGCAGTATAGCAGAGCAGAGCAGTTTAGAACATGAAACTATGGATGGAAAGAGACTGGAGTTAAGACCCTACTCTCAACTGTGACTTCACTATATGACCTATGAAATGACACAGTGATGGTACCTTTCTCAGAGCATCTTAGTTCAGGCTACTATAACAAAGTACTGTAGACTGGGTGGCTTATAAAAACAGAAATTCATTTCTCAAGTTCTGGAGGCTGAAAATCCAAGATCAGGGTGCCTGCATGGTTCGCTTGGTGAGGGCCCTCTTCTGCCTTACAGTCTGTCAAATTCTCACTCTATCTTCATATGGCAGAAAGAGTGAGAGAGTTGTCTGGGGTCCCTTTTATAAGGACATTAATTCCATTCACGACTCCATCCTTATGACAGAATTACCTCCCAAGGTCCTAACTTCTAATACAATCACATTGGGGGATAGGATTTCAACATACAAATTTTGGAAGGAGACATTCAGTCCATTGCACAGGGCTTCAAAAAGATAAAATAACATGTTTGAAAACAGTATGTGGAATAACTTAGTATATTACAGGACACCCAGTACATGCTAACCTCTCATAGTCTCCAAGGGCCATTTTGGTATACTTTGATAAGCTTAATAAGAGTATCTGAAACTGGTACCTGAACCAGGCTGGCTCAGTTTTCCCAGGGTGACAACTAAACTCCCTTCCCCCAACCCCTATCCTCAGAATTACAGATCTCTGAATATGAATATGCTGTAGGTAGACATGTGGTACCAAAGCAGGAGCTGTTCCTCCAGATAAGAATCCTGGATTTCCAGGCCTGGCTTTGAATTTCATTCTTTACCAGCAAATGCATCGGTAACATGTGTGCTTTATGTCCAGTGTATGCATCCACCTGGGAGGGGTTTCCTGCAAAGCAATGCCAGGGCATGATTCACAGTGATGACACCTGCAATTCTGCAGACAATCTATGCAAATTCATTGTACCAAAACTGTCTATAATCTTGCTACTTCTAAGAGAAGGAAGTTGATTTGTACAAACCTTAATATGCAATCATACCTGCGTCAAGTTAAGACCAGAAGAGGCTGGGAGGAAGGAGGCACTATGTGTGAATGTCAATCCCTCTGTGAACCAGTTTCCTTGTTTGTTAATGGGAGTAACAAGCGCTTCCTCCACAGAGTTCTGTTGAGGATTAAATGTAAAGCCCTTGGCATGGTGCCTGGTGTTTTGGGGATGCTGAGTGGCATAATCGAAAAAGTATGTTAGCGTCACAGAGCTCTGGGCTCTGGATGCTTAGAAGCAGGGTCAATTTCAGAAGTCAGAAGTCACCTATCTCTGAGCCTGTGTACACACACACACACACACACACACACACACACACACACACACAATGTCTTCTTTTTGGAGTTGTGTTAAAACTAAGAATTGGTTGTGTAAAGCACTATTCAAGGGGCGTGGTAGAATAAGCATTGAATAAATCCTATATAATTCTTTTAATCTGTGAGTCTCTCCCTCTCTCCCTCTCTCTCTCTCTCTCTCAGCACATTTAGACCAACAAACCATCCTACTCCTTCCGACACCAAGACATGCACAGGGTAAGTGTGCCTCTTGGTTTCTCCATTCCCCATGGGCACACTTATTATGAGCACACTAGTCCACTTGGTTTGCTCCCTGGAACAGCAATAACAACCCTCCTTGCCGAATGCTGCTAAACTTGGAAGTTGACAGCCCCATAAGAGGCAGAGGCCTTATCTACCCAAATGTCCCCTAGCGATACAGGAAACTCCAGTTGGGCAGATGCTAAAAGAACTTGGAAATCTTACCCAAACATCTAAATTCTTCCCCAGAATAAGAGTGGTTTTGCAGATGAGGAAATAAGCCAACTTTCTTATGCCATTTTCCTAAGGTAAAATATGTCCACATTTATTGGCTACAGGATAATAGGTTGCTATAGGATATTAATGCTCCCAACCTTCTCACCTTGCAAAAGGCTTTTTGAGCTAGAAAACAGCCTATGGCAGTTGGCTGAGCCTGAGGCCCCAAAACTCTGCTACTTCTATTAATTTATTCATGTGAAGTAAACCAGTCCTCTACAACCTGCCCGCTAGGAGCTAGAGGGGACCCTCTCACCAGTCGCTTACAACAAATGTGTATCTATTGCTAGTTCTGGCTATTCCAGGGAAGATTGAAACTAAAATCAGCTAACTTTGGGCCCTGATTTATTGGTATCTTAAATAATTTCTACTTCAAAACATAAATGTGAAACTATAAGAGGATTCCAAAAGTAATTTTTCCTATCTAAACAAAATAAGAAGGTGGCCAGTCATTTATATTCCCCAAAGATGTAAATGATGGTTGAGACTGAAAGATGTTTCCAGGTTTGACTGTTGCCAGGGAATAATAAGCACAGAGTCAGCCTTTGTGAGTCCCTGTAAAGGCCTTCAGGGTTGAGGGAACTTATGGGATCAACAATTCCCAAATGAGACTCAATGTCTCCTCTGCAGCTTCGTCCACAGAAATTATTCCTCCTTTTTATACAGTGGTACACTACATAAAATTTTATTTTTTAAAAAGTATCTTTTCTGCTTACATTTTATACACTGATCTTTGATATCTGAGAGAAAATATTTGTATGATATTTGGATATCCAAGAACACTGAGTCCAAAATTTAGTTGTTCTACTTACCGTGTGACCTTCTTTACAAGCTGCTTATCTGAGTCTTTAATTTCCTCATTTGTAAACTGGGGATATGTACATTAAATTTGCAGCATACATGAGTTCAACTAATTTCCCTTAAGAATAGATGGGAGGGCAGAAAGCCTTAGCATATGATACCAGCTCAGAGTAAGAAACTATAAAATAGGACAAACTGAAATACCCATAGATTTTGGTTTCTCATGTGCATGTGTGTATATGAGCATGTGTGTACACATCCATGTGTGGTATGGATTATACCAGATTTTCCACAGACCAAAGGACCTGTCTATCATTTTTTTGGAGATGACAGGAATGACAGAAGTTGGGGAAAATTTTTTCCACTCCAAAGACATCTGAGAGGGAAAAGATTGTTTCAGGCTTTTCCACCCAATGTAGCCCAGAAAGGTTCAGGAATTGGGCCAAGTAACTAGCACTACATTCAGGAAGGAAGGAGCCCATGGGATCAGCCTGGACAGGACCATCTGGGCCTGGCAGAAGTCCTGGTTCATTGCCCATCCCCTCCCAGCGCCAATCTAAAGGCAATGTGCCTCAGGCTGTTCAGGATCATCAGCTGTTAAAATGTCTCAATATACACAAAAATTCAGCACCAGGACCTCAACTTTCTCAGCGATTTTGATAGCTACATTGTCCCCAATTCAGTTCATCATCTGATTGCATAGTTGGTTTTATTTATCTTATCAGAACTTGGCCAGTTTCTCACCACGGCCTGCGTGGGAAGGGAATCAGTAAACCCTTTAAAGGTGTGGGCTGGCTGGAAATAAAAGGCTGAAAAAAATAGTATTAAGAAATAAAGACAAAGGACACAAGAAATGTAATTTAAGCTGGGACTTTATGGGTAGAAAAGACATGATGGATCTAACAAAGAGAAAAAGCCTGCCAATCTTTATTTTATAGGGGAACATATCAAAGGGATTTATTGTGAGGAGGGGTTCTTCAAGTTAAACAAGAAGCGAGAGGCTGTGGGAAAGTTGGCCTGTTTAGGGACTTATCACTTGTGTAGTAATTCTTCCTCCTCCAGGAAGCTGGCGCCTCAAGGCTATTTGGGTACACTGGTATCTCTTCCCACCTCTGGGGAGTTGCATTTGAAGCTAGACCTGTCTGAACCAATAAATTCCATGGTATCACAGAATTCTCTTTGAGCAGGCCATTGCCAAGGTAATGGAGCAGTCTCAGATCAATGAGATGACATTGAGAGTTCTCTGAAGGGCACAATACCTCTGCTTAGAGATGGCTCAGACAGGACCACAATCATTCATGGCTCCCAACGCTAGTTTTTTTTTTTTTTTTTTTTTTTTTTCTTCTTCATTTTTAGCCTTTTTTCACAAATGTGATGAGATAAACTTGAACATTTAGATATAAAGAAAATTCTCCTTTGCTAAGCATGCTTACTACCTATGCCCCCAAAACTGAAGACTTCCCACAAAACCAAGCTCAGAGCACTGGTGCTTTTCCTATATTCAACTCTGAGGATGGAGAAATCAAGGAAGTAAAGTAGGTTGTGAAGTGTTGTGGGAATAGATCTTGAAAATGTAGGAGAAATGAAGGGACTGGGGAAGCAAGAGAATGAAAAGAGAATGGATGAAAGAAAAAAAAAAAAAAAAGAGGGGTTTGAAATGGAATTCCTATATGGGACCCAGAACTGCTGAATTCAAACCTTTCTCCAAGCATCACCTACAAAACCCACAGCTTTATGAGCACTTTGTTTTGTTTTGTTTTAAATATGGAAAAGAATATCCAAGAGAAAGACTGCCTTCCATTTTCAATTCATCCCTAGGGGCCATTTACATAACCCTACACAGATCTTTCATGCTAGATATTAACTTAAAGGTGTATCCTTTGGGAAAAACTAAATGTCACAAACATAAAATTACAGTCTCTGAGAAATCAGTACTGCTAGTTTTAGGATATAATTTTTCCCCAGGAGATCAATGAGATTAGCTGCAGGGATAAATTGTAAAGCAGTTCTTCAGATTGTATGTTCTGTGAATATCTCATTCTGAAAGTAGACACTGTTTACTGAATCAATGTTGTCTTATGCTAAGAAAAAGTCTTCACATAAACTCCTTTATTGAATCTCTACAGTTCTCTAATATTGTTCCAGCTTCCTTATGCAAGCACTGAGAACCAAGTGAGAAGACCCAACCTGGTGAGATCTCTACCCAACCTCCAGTATACATTTAATTTTAAAAATGAATGGTCTCAAAACTTCCTATTATTTTTCTTACAGAAAAATATGAAAAGAGGACTTTTAAGTAATTAGAGGACCTCTCACATTAGTTTCCCATGACCTGGGGCCTATTAAAAAAAAAAAGGAAAAGATAAAATCTATTGGCTACTTTTTATAAGCAGAACAAACAAGACTACAATCTTTTGGACAAGGAACTCACTGGCTCTCTGCCCAGAGATAATTTCCCAACTTCAGTGTAGCATGCTAGGACCCAAGCAGGGCGAGATAGTTCCACTGAGCTGAAGAGGCAAAGATCAGAGTTTAGGACTTTAGAAGCAGGTGAGATTTCTAAGGAAGGGTACCAGAGTGTAGGGATTTGTGCACAGAATGGTTACAGATATCAGCAAGTGAGTCTACCATGAATCCTTGAGACAGGGCAACATAGCCAAGAATTTACCAGAGAGTGGCTACTACAAGATTAAGAATAGAATAGAGCTACCAGAAGCCATTGTGTTGGGGTACACTGAAAAGTTCAACCCAGAAAGAAAGATGAAATTTATCTGGCACCTTTTAACAACCTGGGAATCTGAGATGCCAAATATCCTGAGCATTCATCCAAAACAAAACACCAAAAAAAGGTCACATCTTAGAACTAAGGAGCCCACTGCAGAGTAACAATGATTCAAGTACAAGCAAAGCCTAAAGCCAAGCCTGACAAGATTTGCAGAGGAAAGAGAGTTTTTAGATCAAGCCCCAATAAATGAGAGGATTGTGAAACAACACACTTGAGTTTTCCATGCTCCATTCTAACAAAGCATAAATAGCCTGTACAAGGTCAAGGTGATCAGCCAACATGAAACTGTCTACTAGAACAGGAATAAACATATTTTAAAGATTCATGAAATATTCCCGAGTATCTCCAGCATGTCATTTGCATTGTCAAATATAGAATAAAAAAAATTAGGATTTATTCACAGAAACCAAAAAAAAAAAAAAAAAAAAAAATAGAACCCAGGGCCTTGTGCTTGCAAGGCAAGCATTTTACCAACTGAGCTATATCTACAGCCCAGTATGGAAGTATTAAGTCCAAAATTGGACTTAGAAGAAGTCTCCAAAGTTGCTTTTATATGTTATAGAAATAAAACAAAGTACACCTAAAGAACTAAAGGAAAACAGTATTTCAATGAACGAGCAGATAGAAAATCTCAGCAAAGTAATGGAAGCTATATAAAATAATTAAGTGCAAATTCTTGAACTGAAAAAATAATTGAGTCAAAACTTCTATGGGTTGTCTTAAAAGAAAATTGAAAAACAGATTACAAGAAAAAAATGTGATAAACATGAAAATCAGAATTTTGCAATCTGAAGAATGGGGGAAAGATTTTTTAAAATTAACAGATGTTAATTCAAGGATTTTGAAGCTTACAACAAGTTGCTTAATATACATGTAAGAGGAAAATAAGGAAAGTGAAAGGAGAAGAAAAAATATTAGAAAGAATAAGGTCTTCAATGATAGGAAGACATTGACCTATATATCCAAAAAGTCAATGAATCCCCAAATGGGATAAATAAAGTAAATCATATCTGTCAACTCTATAATCAAGTTACTGAGAATGAAAGATACAGAAAAGAATCTTGAAAAAGAGGGGAAACATGAATGGTGTCAGTTGTCATAAGGAACAAAAGAAGTCAGAAATCAACAGAATGACATTTCTAAAGGGTAAGTTGTACCCCAGAAATTTATAAATAGTGAAAACATGTATTAAAAGCAAAATAAACCTGTACTCCCAATTGTAACCAAGGAGAAGTCAAAGGGACTGAATTTATTCTCCAACCTGAAACAATAAAAAAATTAAAATATATTCAAGTTTTCAAGATATTCAACACTAGGCAATCAATGACAGTGATTACTTAGATGGAAAACATATGAGATTATGTCTATAATTGCTTCAGCTTTCTTCCTGAAGAACATTTTGTTTTTGAGAAATGTAGCAGATTTGCAGTGCTGAGAAGATAAAGCTTATAGTAAAAGAAGGTAAAGAGAACTAAAGTTCACAGACAGTGATAGAGCAGAGAGCTACACAAAGGCTCCAAAGATCTGCATAAGGTCCCCATGGAGTTTTCAACTGAGCATTCATCAGTGTTTGTATATGAGAACAGTGCATAATGAGGAGAAAGAAAGCACCTGAAATGATTACTGGGACCAATTCTCAGATCAAACAGGACCAGTAATAGTTCTTATTCTAGCAGCCAGACTGGAAAAGATTATAATTTTTTATCAGTGCATTATAGTTGTACATATTGCTGGGATTTGTTACATATTCATACATGCACACAATGTAACAATACAAATTGGCCAATATCACTTCACAACACTTCCTTCCTCCCTCTCTGCCCCTGACCCCTTGGTCCCTTTCCTCTACTGATCTCCCTTTTATTTTTTAGGAGATCCACCCCCCACCTTTGTTTTCCTTTTTCCTCTCTAGATTCATTATACGTGAGAACATACGACCCTTAACCACCTTCTGAGTTTGACTTACTTCGCGTAACATGATGGTCTCTAGTTTCATTCATTTTCCTGCAAATGCCATAATTTCATTTTTCTTTATGGTTGAATAAAACTCCATTGTCTGTATATACCATATTTTCTTTTTCTATTCATCTGTTGATGGACACCTTGGCTGGTTCCATAGTTTGGCTATTGTGAATGGTTCTGCTATACACATGGGCATGTATGTATCACTGTAGTAGGATGACTTTAATTCTTCAGGGTAAATGCTGAAAAATGGTATAGATGGATCATATGATGGTTCCATGCCTAGTTCCTTTGAGGAGACCCCATACTGATTTCCATAGCAAGTATACTAATTTACAGACTCACCAACAGTGTTATTTTTCCCCACATCCTCTTCAGCATTATTTGTATTCTTGATGACTGCCATTCTAACAGATGTGAGATGAAATCTCAGTGGTTTTGATTTGCATTTCCCTGATTGCTAATGATATTGAACATTTTTTCATGTATTTGTTGGCCATTTGTATTTCTTCTTTTGACAAGTGTCTATTTAGTTCATTTTCCCATTTATTAACTGGGTGATTTTTTTAGTGTAAAGATTTTTGAGCTCTTCATACATTCTAGATATTAATCCTGTCAGAAGAGGAGCTAACAAAGATTTTTTTCCCAGTCTGTGTTTTCTCCACATTCCTAATTCCTTTGCTGTGCAGAAGCTTTTTAAATTTGATGCTGTCCAATTTATTAACTCTTGTCATTATTTCCTGAACTTAAGGGTCCTATTGAGAAAGCCACTGCCTGTGTCTAAAAGCTGGAGTGTTGATCCTACATTTTCTTCTAGGAGTTTCATGGTTTCTGATCTAATTCTGAGATCTTTGTTCCATTTTGAGTTGTTTTTTGTGCAAGGTGAGAGAAAAGGGTCTAGTTTCAGTCTTCTACATATAACCAGTTTTTGTTACTACAGCTCTATAGTATAATTTAAAGTCAGGTATTGTGATACCTCCAGCATTGCTTTTTTTTGACTGAAAATTGCTTTAGCTCTTCTGGGTCTTTAATCCTTCCAAATGAATTTTAGGATTATTTTCTTCTAGTTCTTTTAAGAATTAATGATTAATGTTTTAACTGTATTTTGTATGGCTGATAAAGTTGAATATTGAGCAAGTTAAGTACAGACATGGAAGATTTTTTATACAACATATTTTTAGAGAAACTATAATGTCTGAGATGAAAAATTATAATGGAAAAGATTAAAAGCAGATTAGAAGTTGTTGAAAAAAGATTAGTGAAAAGATTAGTTGTTGCAAAGGTTAGTGAATAGAAACTGCCCAGAATGAAATACAGAGGGGGAAAAACTGGATAAAAAATTAACAGCATAAGTGAGCTTGGGAAAATTTCATGACCTAAAATACACAAAATTCTAGTCTCCTAGGGAGAATTAGCAGGAAGGACAGGGAAAAAAAATAATGGCTGATTATTTTCCAAATGTAGTAAATACTATAATCTCACAGTTCCAAGAAACTAAAAACAAGAAGAAAATGATACAAAGGCATACCATAACCAAATGGTTGAAAATCAGTGAGCTGGGATTCACTCCTACACTAACAGTTGATGCCAGAAGCAGGTGACTCAAATTTTGTTTTTATTCCCACATTTCAAGATCCGACATCATGGTTCCCCTCAGAGACAGCATCAACTGGCCGGAATTCCCTCCTCATGGGTCTCTCCCAGTTGCACTGGGAGGCTCTCCTCTGTGCTCCCGATGCACCAGTACCTACAACACAGAGCCTCCTCTTCGGAGATCAAAGTTTAAGCATCTCCTCATGGCCCCCCCTTCTTCCAGGCTGCTAGATGCTGGTAAACGTGACCCCTTCCCTTTGCTCCCAATCAGTAGTGGTGGGATTTGCTTCCTATTTAAAACTTCTGTGATGTTTTCATGTTCTCTTTTTACCTAAACAATTCTTCATATTAAATGCCCTGTTGTGGGCTGGGGAGATAGCTCAGCTGGTAGAGTGCTTGCCTCATGAGCACAAGGCCCTGAGTTCAATCTCCAGTACCGCAAAAAAAAAAAAAAAAAAAAAAAAAAAAAAAAAAAAAAAAGCCCTGTTACATACTTTCAACTTCAAAGAAGAATGATTGCATCATGTTAGGAAAAGTCATAAACTACTGTAGTATGGAACTTCAAACACACATAGAAGAGTAGGTACAGAGGCTAAGCAACCAGAAGTTGGAATGGGTTGGCTACTGAGTCATTTTCTCAGTTTCAAATCCACCCTTTTACCATTATCTTCATGGTTTGGGACTTTACCAGGTGAGCACCTGGTAGGTTCTGCTCAAAGAACATCATGCTACAGGGAGACAGAAGGCAGGAAGGGAAACAAGGGACTTTTATTCCTGTTTTACTTCCTCTTCTTCTAACCTCACCCTCATGGTGGGTCTTCGCTCAATAAGTAGCAAATTATTTGCAGCAGCAGTAGTTGGTTCAAGCTTCGAGTCTGTTCTCCTCCCTGCTCCCAGAAATAGCCTCAATACAGATCCAAGCAGCAGCAGGCTGGTATGCTCTCCTCAGAAGTCCACATCCCAGAACCATGGATTTCCTGAACTATTTTCTCCACGTGGGAATTCTTTTGAATTCCTGAGGCAAGAGCACCATTTATGTTATGCCTCCTTTCAGGGTTTTTGTTTCGTTTTGGTTTTGTACCATTTTGTGGGATCTTTCCCCAAACTTTCTAAGAACCAGTGACCAAATTCCTTAGATGTCTGGATCCAAACTCTATAGGGTCTCTTCCTCAAACTTTTAAATTCCATCAATCTCTTCTCTTTGTCCCCACAGCTCTAAGTGAGATAACTGCTTCCTGCAAGTATTACCTCTTCAATGCATTCCTTTGGTATTTTGTAATATAAAGACATACATTGCATCAATAATTTTATTATCAAGGATGCTACTTTTCACACGTTACTTTATGTTTCAATCTTATTATCTTCTGTTTTATCCCTATGTTTTCAGATAACTTCAATAAGGACAATAAGGGCTTAATAAGTGTAAAAGATCTGAACCAATTTTACTTTTTCATCCCCATGTTTGCTCCACTTTCTCCAAGAGGCAGCAGGGTAAAGAGACAAAGATGGGAGATGAAAGACCCATGTCCTTTATGTCCTGGGTAAGTTCAGCCACTAGGAAGCTACAGATTCTCATCTATTAAAATACAAATCACAGGGTTATTATAGATATTGAGTCAAGAATTTATGTGGATGTATTTATCAATTGAAAGTACAGTGTAAATAAATTTTCACCATTGTTACCAACTGGGACTAGATGGTGAAAGGTAAAGATGATGGATAAGAGAGGTGGAAAGAAAGGTGGAAAGAGAAGAAACAAGGGAAGAAAATATTCTGGAGCAATTTCTACCCACTCAGAAATAGCCTAGAACCCAGTTGTTACTGTTTTATAAGTTACTAGTATTTTTTCCCATTCCAGTCTATCTAATCCTCAGTCTACAAAGCAAAGACCCTTTCACCAGTAAGACAGAAGGCATTTGTTAACATATAGCAAATACTGTTTATTGCAGACTCTCCAGCTGACTCATGTGAAAAAGGCACTATGAAAAATTAATGAATCTAGATAATCTCTCTAAATGAATTTATGTTAAAATATACAACATTCTTACATAACATCTGCTTTATATATGTGAAATAATATAACATTTAATGACAAAAATCGTGTTTCCAAAAATAACATTTGTTGGAGGTTAGGTATCTTTCTTTTCTTTATCTAGAATCTTTCACAAGGTTAAAGTATGTGTAAATTAAATGTTTCTTATCACCAGAAAGACTTGACACATACAATCACATAAAATGGCCTCAATATCCTTTAACTACTTATATCAATATTCATAACTGAGGCCTTAATTAGGCAAAATACTGTAATGTACACCATTGCAGGCTACTTTCTTTGATAGATTTTGAATGTATATGACCTCTTGCCACTTGTGCTTTCTTATATATAAGTACACAGTACACATAATAAGCAGAATATAAACTAAATCAAAATACAAGCTATGCAAGGAATTGCAATCAACAGAGCCATGACAAATAAAATGTCTTGGGAATGCTCCAGAGGTTTATATTTGCATGTCCAAGGGCCGACTATACTTTACAGTTCATTCGTGCTTTAATTTTTTAAACAGTTGGCATTAAGAACTTAAAATAAATCTAAATATTCTATCATTGAGCATGTCAGAGGACAGACCCAAGAAAGCAGAGGCCAGCTTTAGTGAGCTACACCCTGAATGACTGACACCACACTCACAAAAAATGAATTATTTAGATTTGAATCATGGACGATACAGTTTACTTTGTGGTAGTGGATAATTCCTACTTATACAATAAGATGGAGTGAAATAACTAATTGGTAAAGTCGGAAAAATATTCCCAAAGATAAAAAATTCAGTCTAAAATTTGTCAGTTTTAATAAAAATAATGGGCCCAGAAGCAATTCCTCTGCTTACTCAGGTATTGTTTTTTATGGCAATGAATTATGTATACCAAAAAAAACCAGATCTGACATTCCCTTCAAGGCTTCTGAAAACAAAGCATGTTGCAATAATGCCAAGAATAATGGAGTTTAAAAACAAACAACAAATTAGTGACTGCTTCCTTCATCAAAAGATTCCACTCCCGAATCACTAGCAGCAGCACTGATCTTTTCCTGTCGTCTTCGCATAATTTCTTGCAACTCAGAGCTGCCATTGCTATCCTGAAAACAAACACAGTTTGGACAAGATGGTTACTGGTTGTGTCAGCTGTGGGGTGTGTAATGAAGCGGCTTAGGGTGCAAGTCAACTGTGGTTTTCTTGGAGTGCTTCTTCAGGAAAACGAAAGATTTCCCTGCACATAGGTGAAGCTTCTGGAGCCCACCAACAGGTCACATTAACACTGTTTTATAAAGCATCAGTGGAATTCAGTCACCATGTTTTTCATTTTAACATGACAAGGACAAATCAATAGTGCAGATGAAGTGCTCTGATTCCCTGAGAGAGAGGGGATATGTGTATAATAAGCCCAATAACAGGGTAAGTTATCAAAGAACCCTTTCCGGGTTAAACAAGACATAGTTGTACCTTCCTTTAAGGAGATGTTGTTTTTGCTGTTGTTATTGCAATACTGGCATCTGAACTGAGGGGTGCTTTACCACTGAGCTATTTTCCCACTCCTTTTTATTTTTTGGGACAGCGTCTTGCTAAGTTGCAGAAATTAGCCTCACATTTGGGATTCTCCTGCCTCAGCCTCCCAAGTCACTACAATTACAGATGTGTACCCCTGTCTCCAGCTCCTTTAAATTTTAAAACAGGCCAAAGAGTGGGCTCAGAACACACCAAGTTTTCCCTTATACCATTCTGACCCTTTAGGAAAAAACTGGCTTTTCTCATTCTCAAGCCCTACCTATAATCCATGAGTCTTCTCTCTTTCCTTATTCTTTCATCAACAGAAGTCTCTGGCAACATAGGTGAGAAATCTAAAAGGTGAATGGGATTCAGGAGATTCTAAAAGGGGAGGTGGAATGGTGGCTGAGGAACATGAGGAACCTCAAGTAGTCAGGCTCTGCCTCAATTCACACCCAGAGGAATTGGCAGCAAGAGACCACGATGAAGTGGTGCTGACGGCAAATGACAACAACAGGCAGCTCTGGAATGAAGGAGTTCAGGATCTTAGGAATACAGATTTTTCTAATAGGTATATTAGAAAAGGGTATCTGAGAAGTTATTTATACATTCTTTAAAAAAAATAAAATGTAAACCAGGCACAGTAGTGCATGCCTAAAATCCCAATGACTCTGGAGGCTGAGGCAGAAGGATCCCAAGTTTAAAGCCTGTCTCAGTGAGGCACTAAGCAACTTAGCTAGACCCTGTCTCAAAATAAAAAATAAAAAGGGCTGGGCATATGGCTCAGTGGTTAAGCAACCCTGAGTACAATTCCTGGTACCAAAAAAAAAAGTCCACAATTAATTAAAATGTAGAATAGTAACAATACTGCTTGAGAAAAGACATAATTCTTATTCATATTCAACATACAAAAAGCCATCATCATGACCTGATAAAGATCCCCCAAGATCAATGTCTTAGAGCAAATTTCCAAGGGGAATATAATAGCTCTTGATTAAGAATGCTTACAGGATATATATGCATAAAGCTATTGTATACTGAGTTATTTAACAGTTGAATTTATATAATATACCTGCTGGAAACAATTATGTATTGATTTTTATGCCAAAGCCTATACCTTTCATTTGAGTTCAAGCATAATTTTATGAGACAGTAAGAGCCATGAGATGTAACCATTGGAAAACAGTACCTTTACACAGCCTATTTTAAGGAGAGGACGACATAAAAATCTTAAGTATATCCAGCCTTGAAAACATGTACTCTCCTTCCATACAGACAACTATGACTAAGTAATTACTACTCAGGGCTCTCTGTTTTCAATGATCTCCAGTTACTATTCCACCCCCAATTATTCAGAAGTAAAACCAGGCTTAAGACACATAGCCAGGGTTTTAAGACTTTATAACCCACTAAGATCTCCAAAGTAAATATTAAGAATAGGCAGAAGAGTTCTGGCCTCTTAAGGCATTTACTAACTCAGATGTGAATTTTTTCTTTTCTTTTTTTTTTTTTATTTTGGCAAAATTAAAATTCCTATAGCAATAGTTAATGCAATAAAATAAGATCATGTTTTTTGTTCAATGTCCAAAAGTATATGCTCAAGCTCAGTTATGTGAATCTTTATAAGTTAATCTGCCTAAAAATGGTCACTGATGGTCTCCTGTAAAATTTACAAAAGCTGAATCACATTTAATTCAGCTTTGTAGGAAAGGGAAATTGGCCAATGTAGACCAGAATAGTTGTTTCCAGAGCTTTCAATCTACAGTCCATACGCTTGACTAATGCAGAAAAAAACCACTTTGGGTTGACAAGTCTTACCTCCAATGCAGCTTTTTGTACAGTGATTTGGCTAAAGACTCTGGCCCCTTCCGGGCACACTGTTCTCAGTTCATCTTTGTTGAGAGAGAAAAGTTGTGCACCATTTAATACTCCAAGACTATTGACAGTCCTGAAATATAAAATTTTAAAATCAGAACATTAAAAACATTGCCTCGATAGAAACCAGAAAAAAATCTGTTTCTGCTAGTAACATTTTTTAAAGGGTTCCATACCTGGGAACTCTCATTAAATGTCTCTGTAGTGCATGGTTAAAGGCAACTGACAAGGAACTTTTATGATCATGACCCAGAGGCTATACAAGATAACTGATTATGAACATTAAAAAGGAGCCAACGATCTAGTTTTATTATTGCTTAACATGAATTCCTTAAAAATTGTGGTTTATATAAGGAACAGACAGCTTTCAAGTTACAAGGTAATTGACTAACCACTGTACCTTTCAGTTGTGTTAAATGCGTTTACAAAATGTCAGGCTTCTTAGAATATGTATTATTCAAAGATTTCATTGTATCAAATATACACAAAAGGTCTATAGGCTTTTAGATTTTAGATTCATAGGACCTTTATCATGGGCTTTACTAAAGGAAAAGCTCTATTAGGATTTTAATTGATGACAGACAGTTAACTGCTTTTTAATTTTCCTGTGACACCATACCCCGCAGCAGGAGGAAGTCTATACTACATGTCATGTCCTAGATGGTGTGGGAAGTCCCACTAAGACCATAATCCTACCCTGTGTAACCTGTGAGAGAAAGCAAGGGTTCACAGGGGCTGACAGCTGTGGAACGGACCAATGATAAACAGATACTACCAACTAGAAAAGGGTGGCACCAAATCATAGTTATTTCTGTGTCTTTGTGTCTTCCTTCTTTTTTTTTTAAGCTATGTATAATCATTTTTTGGAATGAAGAATGCAGTCTGGGCTTTTATATTTTTTAAGTCATTTGTGACATGTAAATGACTCAACTGAAAATAAGGCATGCTTCACACAAAGAACTACCGAGGATCCAGAGTGAGACTTACACAGGGTTGAAGCCTTTCGACTGTAACCATGTCTTCACCTCCTCTGGTGTGGAGTCATAGGTGATATTGACAACTGGCACATTCTGCCGTGGCACGTGGAACTTCTTCTGAGCAGCACTTCGACCGATGGTCAGCCTGTGGATGAGCTCATCCTGCACTTCCTCCATCTGAGACTTCCTTCCTAGACACCAACAGGGAGCAGAGCAAGGCATGTTTGAAAGTTCCTAACATTACATTCCTCTCTCTAAGCCTCAATCCCAATGATTCTTTGACCCCAATAGGCTCATATTCTAAGACTTCTACCATCCCTCACTTTTACCCTCATCCAGTATAAAATCCATGATCCATTACCAAAGTAATTCCCTGGCTCCTCTCTCCTCTCTTCACTGTACTCATCTGGTAAAGCATCAGCCCTGGTGAATCTACCATCCTGTGTACTCTAGGCCTGCACAGCTGAGGATGTCACAATGTCAAATGGTCCCATTGACCACTACTGCAGTGGTGACCCCGATGGGTCTGCTCACATCCCCGACAATAACACACTTCCTTACTGCTTCTCACCTAGGGACAGTTTTGATGCCAGGGACCTTTGGCAATGCCTCGAGATACTTTTGGTTGTCAGAGCTGAGGGTGGTGAAGGGGGGAGGCTGCCACAGACTTACAATGGGTGGAGGCCTGCCACATGCAAAACATCCTCCAGAGCACAAGCCAGCCTCCCACCACAGGGACTAGGCTGGGAAACCCCACCTAGATCACATACAACCACACAGTCTTACCCAATTATTTAATATCTTCTACTTTCTCTGGAAACCTCCAACTCTATTCTCTAATCCTCACCCTCATGATCTCACATCCTAATTTCTGTATGAAATAAAGGAATTAGAAGAGAACCTCCATATGCTCCCCATTCAACTTTGCCCATTACATTACAGATGAACTGTGTCCATGCTCCAAGGCCAGTCCATCAACCTGCACTAGGCACCAAGTTCTCTGCCTATTCAAATACTTTGACTTCAATTTCCCCCCTCCACCAAATCATTTCATCAGCTTATTTAAATATGTTGTTATTTACTTATTAGTTCTCTTACCTTTAGATAAGTACTTTCTTACTAGGTTACCTCCCAGGGGCCATCCATTTCTCTGCTACCTTGTAAGCAAAACTCCACAAAGCGCTGCCTACACTAGCTGAATCCATTCCCATTCTCCCATTTTCCTTAGGTTCATTGCAATTCAGTTCCTCTCTCTACTATGCTTTGTAAAACTTGTAGCAAATTCCTTCCCAGCCATAATCTCATTTAACCTGTCAGCAACATTTGAAGCAAGAGGTTCCTCCATGAAAAACGTTTTTCTTGGGGTCTCTAGGGCTTCATACTCTCTTGATTTTCCTCCTTTTCAGTATCTTCCTCTAAATGGTCTCATCTCTTAAACTTAGTAATGTTACACCTGGGCAAAAACTGTGCACCTCTTCTCTGCCTACACCGCGACCAATGATCCTGTGCCTCATCTCATTTAAAAGCTGATGACTACCAAACTACTTGCTCCAGTTGCTATGTTTTAAATATGTGGTAACCCCCCAAAAGCTCATTTGTTACACAGTGCAAGAATTTTCAGAGGTGAAATGATTGTTATGAAAGCCTTAACCTAAACAATGGGTTAATCCACTGGGTGCTAACTGCAGGCAGGTAGTGTATGGCTGGCGGACGTATGTCACTGGGGGAGAGTCTTTGAGGTTCATATTTTGTCCCTAGTGAGCAGAGCTTTCTCTCGTTTTTTTCCTGTTTTCCATGTCCTTCATACCTTCTGCCATGATGTTCTGCCTCTCCTTGAGCCCAGAGCAATGCCATTGGCTATCCATGGACTAAAACCTCTGAAACTGTGAGCACCAAATAAACTTTTCCGTCTCTAAAATTGTTCTTGTCCAGTCTTTTGGTCACAGTGGTGAAAAAGTTGACTAAAACACCAGTCCTGACTACTACTCAGAATTCTATATTCACATTGTCTACTTAATATCCAATAGATATCCAATGAATATATCTGAAATATACCTCAAATATAACTTATCAATCCTAAATTCTTAATTTTCTTCCTGAAGTTTGCTTTTACTAAGCTTTTGGACTTATTTCAATAAATTCAATCTTTCCAGTTTGTCTGGTAAAAGTACCATGAAGCTACACTAGGCTGATCCATCCTATTCCCCGCCTATTAGGATCAAGTCTAATCTGCTCTATTCCCTAATCCTCACCCTCATGAGCTCACTTAAGAGTGAGAACATCCTGTTAGTATCACCATCAAAATATATTCCAGTTCAGTGCTGGAGATGCAGCTTAGTGGCAGAACACTTGCCTAGCATGTGTAAGGCCCTGGATTCAATCTCTAGAACGTCCAAAATAAAAATAAATGTATCTATCTATAGACAGATAGACAAAAAGAACAGACAATCTCCCAAATCCAACTACCTCTCCAAGGTAATACTTCTCTCCTCCTGAACCCCTTATTCTAGTTCACAATGTCTTCCTCAGTGCTTCCAAATTTAAAGGCCATTCCAGTCTCCTTAGCCTGAAATGCTGTCCCCCAAATATCCACATGGCTCCTCCTTCCTCTCCTTCTGATTTTCCCTGAGCTATTTGAACCACAGCCACCCCACCCCAATAGCATTCTCCATTTACAGAGCTATATTATTCTCCAAACTAACACTTTCTAATATTCTCTTGATATGTTTTTATGTATCTATCTCCTTTCATTAAAATGTAAGCCTGAGGACAAAAAGGGGTTTTCTCTGTTTTGTTTAATGCTATATCCCCAATACGTGGAATATGTTGTGATTCCATAAATGCTCACTGAACAAATTAATGAAGGACGCATTCTCCTGAATTTTTCACTGCAAGAGACCTTGCAAATCATCATGTACAAACCCCTTAAATAACCAGATAGAAAAATGGAGGTTAAACAGAGAAATGATCTGTCCAAGTCACATTGTTAATTAGAAATAGAATTTAGCTAGAACTAGATGTTCTGACTTTTCAGCTCAGACCTGTTTTATGGTCCGGGTCATTGAGACTGTCCTTCTCCCCCAGCCATTTTTGCTTCTGGGGAAGATGCATGGTTGAACTACCACCTTGAGGAAAACCGGGTGCAGGGGAAGGGTGGGGGGAGGGCAAGTATAAGAATGGGAATAATGTGTCTGTGTGTGCATTTTTCAAGCATGTATATACATACATCAGCACATTAAGTTATGTGTATGTTGTTTTCAAGAATTAAAAAGTATCTGTATATTGTTTTCAAAAAATTAAAACCAAAATTAGTGATACAGTAATCCAATTAACTAATCAAATTGGGAAGTGGCGATCCCTGGTCCCTAAGGGATATTTTTGTGATGTCATTATTATATTGTTGTTCTACATCTTTTTCTTTTCTTTTCAGGTAAAATGTTTTAGAAAATGTTTGGTATCCCTGTGAAGTAAGTGGAGTGTGAAATAATCAGTGTTGTTTCAGTCTAATTTTTTAATACCTCAAGTATTTTGGAAACCTTTTTTAGAAATCAAAAAAAGAAGAAAAGGAGGGAGGGAGGGAGGAGGGGAAAAGGAAGAAAGGAAGAAAGAAAGAAAGAAAGAAGTGCAAGAGAAAGTGAGAAAAAACACTATAGATTATTGTATTGAAATAACACATCACCCGCATTTCATTAGGTAACTTAAATTACTACATTATACAGCCATACATACAACGTATGAGTCCATCCCAAAGGAATTTTTAAAAAGTATCACCACATCAAAGGATTTATTTTCTCACCCACTGACTTAGCCAGCACACCATGGATCACCTTCTTTCAGGAAATACAAAAGGCCTCTTTCTAACATGCTCCTGGCTTTTGGTTTCCATTTTCAGTGTTCAAGCAAACAACAAATCAGACTAACTTCACACCTCTTTCTAAAATAACAGTTCTGATTATGAAAGATTAAACTCAAATAGAAGGATTAACATTTCAAAAGAAGTGGAAGAAATGCAAACCACTAAGGTGTTGGTATCTTCAATAGTGATAAGAGTAGAACCTTTCTGGATTATGCGATAAACCAATTTTAACAGCTTACATGACACATGGCTCCAAGAAGCTACTCTATATAGGTAACACACAATTACACTGCAGCAAAAGGAGTCTAACTGTGGCCATTTGTGGTATTTTGAAAATAGGCACAGTGGTTCTTGTCCAAGCATGGCTATCTGATAACATTTTTAAGAGTATTCACTTTCTAGTTCCTCCTATTTTATTTTTTATGAAAGGTTTAGGCAAAAAGCAGAAAATGTAAGAGCATGAAAGGATATTATTTGAGAAAAATGTGGTTCTCAATACACATACACACACTTAAACATGTCTGATTCTAAAAGACTGTTACCAAGCTCTAACATTCAGAGTAAAAACATGTCCTTGAAACAGTGCTATTAAGAAAGAAATGTTTTATAAAAAATTACTTTTGTTTAATGTCAAACTATACCTTTAAGATACCTTTAAAAAAGAACTTTACAAAAGTAACTGCAAATTTTTATTATTGTAAGGAAATAAGTGTATGTATTAATTTGGGGAGAGATGTTTATATTTTATATGCCAATGTCCTCCTTTTACTTATGAAAAACAGACTTGAAAATGATGAGTCACAATTATCAGGAGAGTTCTCTATCTTTAAAAGTATTCTAACTATGCCTCTTTCCCATTAGGTTATTCTTGGCTTCTTAGAGTCAGACAAAGAACAAACTGTTCCAATCCACATACTGTTCCAAATGGGGACTGGATGCTTGTGAACTCTGACCATAGGCCTGGAAAAAAGAGGACCACAGTGTCAAAGATTACTGTGTTGATCTAACAAAGGAGGGAAATGTTACAAACTTGTGGGAAGAATGAAGAAAGGAAGAGCCATTTCCCTAAGAGGAGAATTTTCCTTAGGGAAATCAATAAAATATTTATAGAACTTTCTCATCTTAAAACTACTTCTTTAGTATCCTTGCTTTTGCATCTTTTTGAAAAATCCACATGTAGCACATTATATTTTATTATGGTTATTCACACTTATACACATTGTTTTTGTTGCACAGAAAGAGCTAAATGCTTTTCCAAAATTTCATTTTCCCTTTAGTTTTCTGGTAAGGTTAAGATATGAATAAGAAGGTATTTAAAACAGTTACACCCTGGGAGAGAAAGTAATGTATAAAAGTAGGTGTGTGCTTATTGTACTTAACCAGAATTTCCAGAACAGTTGAACAGTAATTGTTTTATTTCTTTTTAAATTATTTTTATCAAGAATGATTATAACTGAGCAGGGCACAGGAACTTGGGAGGCTGAGGCAGGAGGATTACAAGTTTGAAGTCAGCTTCAGCAATTTAGTGAGACCCCTTATCCCCCCAAAAAAGTGTGGGGGGGCATGGAGCTGGGGATGTGGCTCAATGGATAAGCACTGCTGGATTCAATCTCTAGTATCAAAAAAATCATAATTAAATAGATATGGCTAAACTTACTGAGATGAAAAAACAGTAGGATGAAAATGAGAGTGAAAAGGATTTGAGATTTTAGTTTTTAACATGAATCAGGTGTCTGATCTCAACAATAAAGTTCATAGTTGAATATGTGTATCTAGAAGTCAGAAATGAGATTCGGTTTGAAGAATAGCTGGGAATCATTCTTTTTCCACAATATTAACAGTATTCAAAGAAATGGAAGCAGACTGATCATTTATAGTAAAAGTATATTTATATGGAGAAAAGAATACAAAACCCTCAGGGTCCCACGTTGATGGAACTAGAGATATCCATTTTACACGTGCACACACTCGTGCCTTCTATATGAAACATCTTCCAGGCTATAGTTTTCCAGTTTTATATAACAAGTATAGTTAAGGCAAAGTAATATTGTAATTCTTTAAAAACAATTTGGATGTTAAAATGCTATACTACAAAGTAAAACAAAAACTACCTTCTTCTTCCCAATACTAACAAAGATAATTCAAAGTTGGCCAGAGTGTCTTTTGTGTCTTTTCTGTTTATTTAAATTGGTTTTCATAGAAACCATTCTATAAAAATCAAATTTACATTTATGAAAATATGAACCAAACCTGCTCTAAATTAGATAAAAGCTGAATGTGAAGGGTGTGTTTGAGATCGCTTTTGGTAGGGATTATATTAAGCTAGTGACACTGTGCACTTGAGAGTAACAAACATGAAGAAGAGAAGCAGGAAAAGGAAGATGATGAGAGCAGTATGTACCTACTAACTGCTTATAATATAATCACGTTAGTCAGATCAGTCAGATTTTCAGCTTTGACACAGGTGACATTTTGGACCAGGTAATCCTACTGAATGCAGTTGTCTTGTGCAGTGTAGAATGTTGCTAAACATCCCTGGCCTGTGCCCATTGGATGCCAGTAAACAAGTCTCAGTTGTGGCAACCAAACAATGTCCCCAGTAGATATCAAATGTCCCCAGGGGAAGGGAGAGAAAGGTGAACTCACCCCTGGCTGAGAAGCATTGGACTAAATACTGTACATGCATTATTTCATTAAATCTTCAAACTCATCCTATGGAAGCAGACACCATTATTTTTGCCCCCACTATTCAGACACTGAAGTACAAAGAGGATTATTCAATTGTTGAAGGTCACAGAGCCAGTAAGTGATGCTTCAGTACACAAATTCCAGAATGTGTAGCTCCAGAGCATGCATTCAACTGCCACAATATATTGGAATATATGTAGTAATACTTACATGAGAATGGAGGGAACTTCCTGCTAATCAGTTTATAAACGATGAGAAACCAGGTGAAAAATCTCCGTAATCTATAAAGTACTATACGACTATAAAGGAGTATTGTTCATATTTAATAATATCTAATAACATCAGAATCAAGAATAAACGATATTCTACTTAACAGTCCTTTTAATTGACAGAAACTTTTTTCTCTCCCCCAGAAACTTACGGTCCACAGGCGGTGGTTTGTGTCTCTGACTGTCACGCACAATGCTGCCACCACTGTCACTGGAGCTGCTGTTCTGACGTGTTACATTTGCTGGGACTTTTGACACAGGAACAGGTGCTGGTACAGAAGGTGGAAGGGGGACAGGAACAGGAGCTGGTGTTGGAGGAGGTGATGGGGCAGAAGGAGTATCAGCTGGTCTTGGACCATACTCCATCCTTTGTTTCTATAAAATGACAAATAATTAACTTGAAATTTTAAAAATGTAAACCTCGATTAAGAAAATGAATTATACATAGGACATCGTTGGCTATTGATTTTAAGCTTATTTGCAAGCCTGTAACAATTTTGCATGTGTGTATGCATACACACACACACTTCTGATCCTACATGGTGAATAATAATTAAAAATCATCTTTTAAACATTCTACATATTTGTTCAAAGTCAACATATAAGTGTAAGGAGTAGCAATGATACACCAAGAGCAAACAGTATTATAATAATAAATGTCAATAAAACTAAATTTGGACTTGGATTCATAAAGATCAGGGTAGATCAAATGACTTGAAATTACTAGTGATTTCAATGGCACTGGAAGTCAATATCAACAGCATTAAACATCACTCCTTATTTTAAATGTATGCTATATTTAAAGGTTTTTAATTCTGCTATTTCCAAGAAATTTATTAAGGAGAGAAGCAACATTCTCATAAGGAGTATGCTCTAAAATAAATAATTTTTAAAACACTGATATTAATTCTTTGAAGGCACAACACTTTCTGCCACAATCTCCATACTGATCTATTAAAGTCAGAATTTTTCTTGTTAAAATGGATATGTTGTAGGGTGGATGGTGTGAGACATGGTACAGACATGGTCTTTAGGGCTGGGGCAGAGCTCAAGGGTATAGCACTTGCCTGGTATGCTCAAGATCAAGGGTTTGATCCACAACACCACAAACAAAAAACATATATTGCCAAACTATATTGTTAAATTGTGTGCATGTATGAATATTTAACAACAAATTTCACCATTATGTACAACTACAATGGAACAACAAAAAATACTGAAAAAAAAAGAGGAAATAAAGAAAAGAAAGTTATGGTCTTTGGTTAATGTAGATGACTGCAATTCATAAACAAACTACAAAAAAGGTATGTGGGGACTTTAAAAAGGCAGACGTGATTAAAAAAACATTGTTTCTCAATTTTTAAATCACAAATACTGATTATTATAAAACAGTATATGTATATATGTATTCCTTACTAAAAATCACAATAGTTAAAACTTCAAATGTAAACAAATTAATTTTAACTAATAAATAACTGCACTGTAAGAGGCTCCAAATTCTCAAAAGGCACATCTTCTTTATAGAATCAAAGATACAGAGAGTGATGCCTTGTAACTAAGGTATAATTTAAATACTGTGGTGGCACAATTTAATTATCTTAAAGTTTAGGATTAGCATATAAAATGCAAAGAGACCTTTTGGTAATCTGGTCCTTTGATTAGAACAGTATTTATTTCTATGTTTTAAATTGGCCCAAATATAAGGTAATATTGATTTCAAGAGTCCTCCCCAATTTCCACAGAGATCAAAAACAAAAACACAGCACTCACAAACACATCATTTCAAAATTAAAATTACTCAAAAACAACATGCCAGGCTTCATCGTGGCTGCCTTCACAGCGAATGAAGAACACCTGTGGAACTGCAGAGGGAGGAGCCCAAATTCTCCTAAGCCATCTCTTAAAAGCCAACACTCACCAACCAGCAGGGTGGGGAAGGTGGGAAGAGTGTAAGACAAGGATGGAAGTAGAACTGAAAGAAGGCATTATAATGCTGCCAAGTACCAGGGGAGACAGAGGGCAGGGAGGACAGAGGCAGCTAGGGAGGAAGAAGAGGAAGAAAGGGGCAGGATTCTGTCATGAAGTTAGATGGGACAGAGGATTGATAATTCCCTCAGCATTCAAGACCTGAACTATTTCTAATATATAAATAATGTATTAGAATGCATTATTATTATTATCACTATACTCCACAAAATATTCCTCCTATATTTGGGCCAATAAGATATTTAAAGCAACCAAAACTACAGCAAACACCACCAAAATGGAATACATAGCACACACCAAAGTCACCCAAAATATATTCAATGTTCCCTTGACCAGAATATTCTTTGCATGTAATTCCATGAAGGTTTAATGAATTCTTGCATTAATGTTTCGAAAGTGTCAGAGTTTAAAGTATTGTTTCTAAAGCTTAAATAAAGCAAAAAAGCAATGAGTTCTGCATTGCACGATGATTCATATTTTCTGCTTTCATAAAAACAAGAACAGCTAGTGTTTTGCTATCCATCAAATAATGCTATGAAAAACTAAATACATTGCGTGTTACTGTCGCAATCGAGCCTGAAGACAGGCTCACCAAATGTTCTGTGCCTCACTTCATTCATCTGTCATTGCTATACAATGCAACTTTATCAGTATGACTAACTGAATAATAGATTTTAAAAAAAAATGAAAATCTCCAAACTCGAGTGAAAAATTTTCATGACTTATATCATAAATTATATTTACTTGCATATTTTCCTCTTTTCTTGGTCCTCTCCTTCTGCCTCATGCTTCTAACTTCTGACATGAAAAGCAAGAAAAAGTGCCTTCCTTGTTCTGAGAAGGCAACCAAGACAGCTACTTTGTGGACTGGATGGTAACACATGACGTGGAGGAAGCACAATCAGTACCAATTGCTGACATCATTGCAGATAGGGATTGTTTCCCTCCCTATTTTCTTCACTTCTCTTTACCTACTGCTCAACTTCTGCCTCTTGGCTGTTTCTGGTTGGAGGTACAGAACTGATGATCCAATGTGCCTTCAACTTATAGAAAGTCTTGAAGGACAGAAAGGCACTCTGCATCATTTCCTTCTGTGCCAAAGGTGCTAGAGTTCCAAATACAAACAATATGTTGACCAATTCTTTCCTGGTAATTAGCACTGAAAGTCCCACATTCCCACAAAACCCTCAGTTTTGGGCAAAGTTGTCAGCGTGGGCAGCCTGGGGTGGACCCACTTTTGCATCACCCATTTTTTCTCACAAATATAAAGTTCTATTTAAGACAAAAATCTCTCCTTTTGTCTTTCTCTGGAAGAAGTCAGAATCACTAGACCTTGTAGGAAACTTACTTTCCTATTCATAATTAAGCTGGAATGAGTCACTTTTCTTTAGCAATGAAAGCTGAGTGAGAATTCTCAAGGGTTCAAGTTATCGAGAGACTGAGACATGAACTCCTGATTCACACAAGATACTGCTTCAGAGGGGAAATTATGCAAGTAACAAGCTCAAAAAAGCCATTAAAATTGAACTGTTTTTAAAATTTTAACCTACTCTGAATTACACATTTTTCTCTAAATTTGGTCTCTCTGGAACTCTGCAATGAAAACTAAGCACAGCTGGAACATTTGGAGGGTGTTAAGTCCAGAGATTGAATCCAAAAAATTATATTGAAAGAGTTGCCAGGAGGGAACGAATGTGGGTTACCTCTGAGAGCTCGCCAAGTAATTGCTATTAGGAAAATGGAGCAAATCACATTAAATGAGAAAATTAACACAGGAGATGGAACTAAAATAATATCAATTATAATTTACATCAAATATAGGAAACAGGAGCAAATTGGTTTTTGACAGTAAAATTACTTGCCTACGAATCAACCAATGAAGGAGATTTTAAATTTATATTACTCTTATCTAGCCATGTAAAACTAATCATACAGATTACACCACAGGAAAAACAGTGTAGAGTATTTCAGTTGTAACTATTTATGCATTAATCTGCTAAAATATTAAAATATAGATTCATTTTATTCTAATGGCTTATAAAACATACAATTATAGTACATTAAATGTAGGATTATTTCTTATTTAATAGTTGACTTTAGAAAAAGAAATAAACACCACAACAGAATTTTAGTGAGCTTTAGTTTTGAACTTGAAAGCATATAATTGTGTATGTGCCTGTTGGACAGTAATTATATATTTTAGAGTGGGTATTATTCAAACTGTCACAAGAAATACATGTTAAAATGTCAATACATGAGGCAGAATAAAAAGTAACCATCCTTAAGGTAAAATATACAGCGATAGAGAATACAACAGTGGTTACCAGGGGTGGCTGGTGAGGGAGGGACTCAGGAGGTGCAGGTCATGTGATACACAGCAGTGAATATGTAGGATGAACACACAGAAAGATCTAATATGCAACATGAGGGCCCTAGTTAACCACAGCATTTTCAGGATTTTTCCTGACTTGGTAGACTATTGCTGTTCTTGGAGGGTATGGATAACTATATGAGATCAGGGATACATTGCTTTGTTTTACTACTATAATCATTTTACTTTACTGTATGCCCATACATATGTATTTTTTCTTATAATATTATGTTGTATACTTTAAATATACACATAAAAATTTGTTTAACCAACAAAAAAGTAAACCCTGTCTCTAATTAATGAGCTTAGCCTTCTGAGATGAATTTTTCTAAAAAAAACCCAAATTTTAAAGAACTATACATTATCAGGAAGTTGGTCTTGCTGGAAGAATATGAAGGCATCATTAATAAAATTTATCACTCTGCCCAGGATTATCTGACTGTCAGGGCTGAGTTTAAAACACAAAGCATATATAACATGTGCTGGTTGCTCATTAGTTCCCTCTAGAAATATTTCCACTCTTAATTTAGGGCTATTTAAACATGCACATGAGGAAAAAAAATTATGAATCTATACTGGATTGTGAAGGCCACATAACCTGACTCCTATTTCACAGCCAAACAAGTCAAAACATGGGAAAATAAAATGCTCTTTTTAAGGTCCCACAGCTACCTAGTAGCAGAATCCTCATCTACCGACATACAGATTTGGACTTTTCCCACAGTGTCTAATAGTTAGGAAAGAGAGAAGATAAGAAACTGTGTTGAATTCACAGGATCACACAGACTGGGCATTCAAAATTATCTGAGTGTTGATAGAGTAAGAATATCTGTAATAATAATAATAATAAATACTTAATAATAAAAGGCTTTCTTTAGTCAGATCATTGGTGTATTAGAAATAAGAGCGGTGGGGAGGTAGTTTCTGTTTCTGGCATATAGCATGAGAATCTCTATGGCAAGGGGTAGTCCTAATAGATGCACATTCACTGTAATTCTGCAAATTAAGTCAGAAGAAATATCAAGAAACTGTATGGTAAGCAGATTCCAAGTGGAGAGAAAGAACCCAGGATGTCCACCTGCTACCCAGCCAAATGACCACAAAGCCCTGGAGTACACTGTAACAAATTTTCTAAAACTCAAAAGGTCTATCATTTCTCCATAATTCCTCATAAGCATATATTTCATCATCCCTGTGGTTTGGTTAAATTTTTTTTATTTTCCATATCTTTTTGTAAATTCTTTATTACCTTCCTCTCTTTATTTTTAACACAATTGAAGCTACAGGGAAAAGACATTAGGTGGGAATGGCTGTCTTCAGAGAGCTGTAAAAGGTCACACCAAATGTGAGGATATTAAATAGCCTGGATTCTCAGGGAACTCAGGTGACAATTCAACACCTATTCACCGGTGCCAGGTAGGAGCACCCTGCCATTAGAACAGAATTTCTGACAGAAAGTGCGTGAACAATTGGCCTTTCACCCCAAAACTGCCACAATCCACATACACTTTTTCTTCACTAGAAATGTAAAATTACAGATGAAAATAAGTCATAACTTTATACATTTAAAAAAATAGTTGGTGATTTACAGAAGTTACATGGAAATAGTTTACATCTAATTCCCTTAATTCTACCACTCACAAAATGTCCACTTTCTAAGTGAATCCTAAAATTTGGGTTATTTTCCTAAATTATTTTTTAAGTGAAAGAATGGACAAAAATTCAAGAAATGGATGCATAAGGTAAAAATCTAATTCTAAATTCTAAGAATTATGACTGATCAAATTAACTGTTAATCACAGTATAATGCATGGTAAAACTATTCTGAGAAAATGTCACTTTAAGCATTCATGCAGTGAAAAATTATAATCACCCTGTGTCAGCACTATTCCCTGTACAGCAAAGTGCATCAGAGCACAGCGTATAGATTCTGAGGGCTGGGTCCTTGTCCTGGCTCCATGTAGCTGTGTAACTATGGGCAAGTTGTTTCTCCTATAACTGAGTTCCACATGTAAACTGTGACAAGATATTTGGGGAATCAAATGAATTAGTATTTTTGAAGTCCTGAAAGAATGCCTGGTGCAGCATGAGCACAGACCACTGGCATTATCTCTTTGGGAGTGTAACACCACTGCTGCCCATGGGCGTGAAAGCCTCCTTCAAGAATGAGTCACAGAGGTCCTGCAGCAGTACAGGACAGGATCAAAACATGTCTGTTAGAGGAAGTATCTTTACATTCCTTTGATGGTTTTCGACCATGGGATAGAAGAGGCAGGAAAGGGAAAGTGTACAGGCCGTATGTGAGGAGGGGAGGGATTGCTGCTGCTCCTAATACAGCAGCACCAAGGAAAGGGCAGAGCCCTGGTGGATGATCTGGGGCCTGAGAATGTACAGCAGGCTTTCAGAGAAGATCTACTCAGTGCTGGGCTTCCTATTATCCTTTCTATCTCGCGCAAGATGCTGGCACTCAACAAACATTTATGAAATGAATGAATGAAAAGATTAGAATGATATAAATTGTAATCCAGTTGAGTTTTATAATGCATTAACATCACAAGAATCTACATAAATATGATATCTTTACTGTCATTCTGAAATAAGTCACAGAATTTTTCTTTAGATATTTTAGTAAAGGTATATCATAACATTGATGTAGAGATATAAAGATGACTGGCACATATTTCTAAGGATGCTTTTTTTTCCATATTACACTATTCACTTTTTAAGATAGGTTATAAATACTTTGAGAATAGGAATTATTTCAGAGCAGGATTTGTGGCAGATAGCAGACTGTCAAGCTTACTTATTAAAATCTTACAAGATCCTGATGCTGTTGTTGAGCTCAGCCCCAAATTTCCAGCAAGTGTTAAAGAGCAGATTGTTTTTAATACCTTTTAAAAGTAGGGCCCCAACATAAACACACACACACACACACCTTCTATACAAATCACTGCATTCATAGTGGCATTCAGAAATTTTCAGAAGACAGCAAGACAGTGTTGAAAGTTTAAAAGGAAATAGTCAAAGCAGTCAATCCCAAGGGACCACAAGTTTCTATTTACACAAAGTAGCAAAACACACTCCTGAAACTTGTGAGCACTTTAAAAAATTCTAGGTTGTGCCAAAGTTGACAAAAATGTAAGATGAGGTTCTGTTAAAGAAAAGAGGAATAGATTTTATGCTTTCCAAAAGTACTCTCTCTGCCTATAATATGTACTAACCATTTTGGTTTGGTTTTAGACAGAAGCCAGCTTTAAACAGAAAAGTCAACTTATGGCTCAAGCCAGGAATCAGAATTAAAGAACAAGAGTGAATAGCAAACAGGAAAAAGGCAACAAATACTAGATTCTGTCTCATGAAACCCCAATTGGGGAAAATACTTTGAATTTGTATTATTTGCAAAATTAAATATACATTTTTTTTCATTTTTGAAGTCTGCCTATTTCTAACTACCCTGCACAAAAGCAAAAATGAACTTGGATAATTGTTTTTAACATCTAATATAAAGTCTTGGCTTCTCCTCACACATAAGATTAGGGATATTCTTTGTGAATAGTCCTTCTTATGGATTCTCATGAGATAAATATTTGAAAAAAACCATATATCTCAAGGATAAATATCAGTGTTCTAGTCTTACATTTTAAGCATACATTCTAACACTATTTAACGCATTTTGTTCCATTGCCCCAGACGTGGAACACCTATAAAAACTTAAATATAATGATATATTTCATAATACATAATTATATCATATGTAATATAATTACATAAGGATAATACATTTATAATATAACAATATTATCATATATATAAGCTCTATATTATGATTTCTAATCTATTTTAAAGCACCTGGATCAATTTCATTGAAATATTCGAGAATGTAAATCTTGGGACTTAACTGGATTACAGAAATGGTAAAAACCTTTATAAGAAAGAAAATGAAAAACTGACATTCATAAACCAGACAGAAGCCTATATTATACCAGGTAACCACATCTTAAAATAAGAAAAGTACAAACTTAGAAAATAAACACATAAAAACTAAGTAGAAATGTCACTTCAAAAATCCACAGGAATGGAGCAGAGCATACCTTGAATAACTCAAACTCCTTCTTTGGCATCAATAGCTAATGACAAATGATAGACATAAATTAAGTACATAATATACATGCATGTTAGGCCAGGCAAAACTTAAGCACAGGAAATAGAATTTTCAACTGCCATCACTTTAGATTATAGAGGTATAGAAACTATGCACTAATTCTTTATTTTTAATTTTTCTTGATGCAGAGATTCTAATGAAGTCAGTCCCTCTGGACAAGCACACGATCTGCACTAGGCCAGAGCACCATGAGGAGCCATCTGTGTAAGTAACTCATCATAGCAGCAGGACAATGACCACAATTAGGTCTGGACAATCTGTATTTTATTAAGTCTATTCCTGGGATAAAAATAAACCATTTCACTGTGTATCCGTGAAGCTTCTACATGACTCCTTGAAATGATTATGGAGTCAGACATGATCCTTTTCTCAAGACTCTAAATATTAAAATAATTCTGGGGAGATAAGAAAGAAGTTACCCTAGGTTCAGAGGTTATGTGCATGTGAGAGTTCTTCTATTCTGGTTCTGTTAGCAGACTCAACTCTAGAGAGCCCATCACAGGATTGAAATCTCGGGAGTTTAACAGGGTGTGAATTCAGTTGTTATGGGGAATGAAATGACCAGGGTTACTGAAATCTTAAAAACCTGCCATGGGCCTCAAGAAGACATCAATGACTGAAATGAGAAACTCTGACCTAGCTAACCTATATATCATAAACATGTCTTAACTTTAAAATCAATAGGAAAAAAATATTATAATCCAACTGGAAAAAATATACACGTATTAGTCTAAGGTAAGGTGAGTGCAAATTCAAGGCTGGACAACAAAAGAACATTTAAGAGATTTCAAAAGGCAAAGACTGTTGAAAATCAACTGCTGGACACTCCAGTCATTGTCTCTGTGCCTCTCTCAAAAAAAGGGAAACCATTGGTGGATGCAAGTACTATGGATAAAGAGACAAGTGCTATTTTTTTTCTAATATCCAAAAAACAGTAGGTTGGCTGGGAGAAAGCATTATGAAGAGAAAGTCATTTACTGTTAAACATTTTGAGCAATTTCCTTAGGAAAAAATCAGAAAATATGTACTCTTCACTATGTCTCTTACCGTTAGCCCACCAATTGCTGCTAAAAAAATTGTGAAACCAATTAAAGCTCAAAATGATTATTACACAAAAGGTATTTAAATCCTTTCCAAATGATGAATTTGAAGTTTTATGAACTTTGTTAAAATATCATAATTACCTGTATGGTATGTGTATATGGTGGATCAGCACGTCCTAATCCAGATTCTGGAGGTCTCACAATATCCAGAATATTATTTGGCACAAACCCAGCATCTCCACTTGCATTTCGAACCTTCCACCATTGTTTCCTATCATCAAGTATCTGTCATCATAAAAGAAAGGCAAAATTACCATAAGGAACCAATCTATAAAGTTCAAATTTCACTCCTAGACTTCAACTAAAATTTTTTTCTCACTTCTGATAAATGGACTCAGATTATTGTTGATTTAAAGATTCTCAGGGATTACTCTAAGAATTACATGTACTAGTACAGAATAGGTATGGAATTGCTATGGTGAATCTATCCAAAATCTATTACCTCCCAAGAATGCATTTGCATTATTTGAGGTACTTACAGAGTACTAAAAGGACATCTTAGAAAGTCCTATTGTCTTCATTTGGGGAATAGAAAGGTAAAGTACGAAAACCATTTTTTAAATAAAATTTATTGTCACCATTCATCTTACATGTTCAAGATGAACTCTGTTATAACCTAGGAAAGATTTGGGTGTGGCAGTACTACCGAGTACACTTGTGCAAACATACTAGGAGAGAAAGAAGGGAACGTTTCCTCTCATTAAAATGTAATACTACATCTAAATTTGAAGGATAACTTGCCTTGATTCCAAAATGAATAAAGTCCAGAAGAAGGAAGACAATAATGTAAGCCAAGACATTTGTCTCTCTCCTGCCATACCTTATTCTAGGTAGCTTCTACTTGAACCTATGACATTATTATGGGGTCGGAAAATGGATAAAGCAGCCACTCCATCTAAATAGATAGAAATATCTATCATATACTGTATCCTTAGTTATAGAACATGAAGAATCATTTCTTGACCTGGGCATTTCTTTCAGGAAGGCTTAAAACAGACCAAAAGATGAATATAATAAATCCACTTTACTAAGAGCATAAAAAGGTAAGATTCTATTACCTCTAATATATCATCCTTCAGAACCGAGAGCTCACTGTTGTTCCTTGCTACAAAGTCATACTTGGATTTGGCATATTTCTTGGGTTGTGTTTTGAGTGGGTCATAATTTCTATAAAGAGGAAGACAAGAGACTATCATTCTACCAGCTCTTCCTGAAGGCTGAAAGCAAAAGCAAAACATGAAATCAAGCTAAATCTTACCAGAAAGCTTTCTGACAAATTATTTAGATGGCAGTTTAGTTTTATATTTTCCAGAATATAGGAAATAAAAACAAACTATGGCTAAGGCAAATATAAATGATGTAAAATAAAAATCATAAGACTAGTTGGTACAGATCCAACTCTAGAATTCAAACCTATGAATTCCTTGTCTAATAAATACACACATTGGATATTGTTTTATTAATCATTATCTCTCTACCATGAAAGAGCTAGAATAAGGGTAAATGCTATTATCTATTTTTCATAAAATTAAGAGAGACCAAAGAAAATAGTGGTAATATACGTTGATTTTACAATTCAAGCAACATCTCTTATCCAAATAAAAATATTTTAAAAATGTGACTAGGTGTCAATTTTTAGGAAAGCTTTGTGCAGGTATCTAAATTGTGAGGGAAGGTATGCGTTAGGCACAGGACTAGTAACACTTTGAAAGAAATAAATATCTTAATTCATTATAAACTTTTATAAATATTGTTTCTTTTTTCAAAAGAAAACTTTCTTAAAAACTAAATACCTCTTCTAATTAAAGTAGCATTAACAGATTAAATATAATATTATTTTATACATAACAATAAACCCAACGCATTAAAATACATCTATATTTTCTTCATAAATTTCAATAATAATGTTAACTCTTTATTAATTTTTACTCCCTAATCTCCTCCATTTACATTCCCACATTTCCTCACACATCTCCTCAAGAGAAAAAACAGAGACAAGATGTTTAGTCATTCTTGCCCTGCCAATTGGTCGTTCTTCTTGCTGCGTACCCACGTTCTCTAAACGGCTAAGTTTTGCCAGGGACTATGGGAGGACGCTATAAATACAAGGCATTCTGTCATCACAGATGTTTTGCTACCTCTTAAGTGGTAACTCCATTTAAGAAGGACAACAGGGATAAGAAGAAAAGATGATCTATAAGCTGTACAACCTACTGGCTAGTTTTGGTATATTAAAAATATATATGTATTGGAAGAAAAAGTGAAATTATAGTTACTATTACTATTATATATTGTTAATAAGTAAAAACCTATGGTCCATAGATTTCCCATCCCTATCTCTTTGGAAATAGCTCTTTTTTTGCCTACTTTATATATTCACATTATATTAAAATCTCATTTGAGGAATAAAAGATTCCAAAATTAAGTTAAACAAATTTCAGTTCTCCTTTTCTGCTCCCCATGTTCTTTCTCCTATGTTCTAGAAAATAATCCCTATAGCTAACAGAGAGTTGACTGTATTATAACAAAGAGTAAAACAACTCTGCCACTGGGTATCTGCCTTAGTTCATTAGAAAGAAAAGTTTGTGGCAGTTGTATGAAGTCTGTGCTATCTTATCCACCTCAAAAATGTTTACCCAGAATGCACCCATTAGCCACTATAGAATTTGCAAATCTTTATGGTTTATAGCTTCCTGTCCTCTATAGATTAAATCTAGATATGACAGTGATTATAGTAATTGATTGGAAAATCACAGTTCATAATTTTTTAAATGTTCCAGAGTTTATTAAGAAATTTAGAATGTATCAAAATGTACTGTTTCCATTTCTGATTTGTAATAATAGCTATTCCACTTGGTACAGAGTAGATATAGAGACAGCAATAATTTGAGAACATCTCTAAAATATGAATTGCATCTGAATAGCAGTAAATTGTAATCTCTCATTTTATTGTAAGGGCTCTACAAACTATGGAAATAGTCCAGGTGTCCATCAATGTATAAAAGAATGGATAAAGGAAATGTGGTATATATACACAATGGAGTTTTATTCCACTACAAAGAAAAATAAAATTATGGCATTTGCGGGAAAATGGATGGAACTAGAGACCATCATGTTAAACCAAATAAGTCAAACTCAGAAGGTTAAGGGTCATGTTTTTTCTCATATGTGGAAGTTAAGAGGAAAAAGGAAAACAAAGGTGGGGATGGATCTCCTAAAAATCAAAGAGAGAGTAATAGAGGAAAGGGACCAAGGGGTGGGAGGTAGAGAGGATGCAGGGAAGTGCTGGGAGTGATACTGGCCAAATTATATTGTTATATTGTGTGCATGTATGGATATGTAACAATAAATCCCATCAAAATGTATAACTATAATGCACCAATAAAAATGTGGGAAAAATAAAATAAAATCTATAACCCAGGGAAAATATTTGCTGAGTAAATGGTAGTTTATGGAAGAAAACTAAGTATGATGAATAATATTGTAACTATATCAATGATCACTTTAAATATGAATGACCTGAATATACCAATTAAAGCACAGAAATTGCCAAACTGGAAAAAAAGGTTTCTAAATTCATCAAATGATCTATCTAATGACATGATAATTTCACTAAACAAGGAACAGACTTCATATCGTACCTACTGCATTTCTGGCATGTAACAGAAATTAAAGTCAATGGTAACAATTATAAAAACAAATTCAAAACCTCTGTGTACTTCATGTCATACTACAACTTTCACGTAACTTTTTTAACAACACCAAACTTTCTAAGCAACAAAGCATATCAATGATCCAAGTATTTATCAACTGTCCCACCTCCCACTCTGCTCCACTGGGAGATGGGATACATAAGGACACCTGACATCTACAATTTACACACCACTCACTAGATTGCTTAAAATTTCTTTTCTCTGGTTCCATTTTGACTAGTTAAAGCTATTATCCCTTCATGGAATTTCCTATTTTCCATCCATTTAAATTTCCTACTGATCGAAGGTTCCTAAAGAAGTCTTATGAAATCCAAAACAATCTTCTCTGAATGAGAGAAAAAATAGTGGCCTTTACATCAACTATCCTGTCCCATACAAAATTCTGAGACAAATAATTTTGAAAATTTAATAATGAACTGATATATGCTCCCCACCCCCAGCAAGAGTAATGAATGATCGTTTTTCTTTTTTCTCTGATAGCCATGAATCTCAATGACAAAACTGAAATTCGATCATAATGTTAACACTTAGGCTTTATAGATTTTAATTATCATTCTCATTCTAAATTTCTTAATTTTATATTTTATTTCATTATATAAGTTTTACTGAAAACATTAATTGCATAGAATTTAAGTGACCTGCCTAAATTCACTTTAGAATTTGATAAGGTACAAAGGTTAATAAATCAATAAATTAAAAGTCAACAACTCAAGGGTACAAACTTCTCAATATTCTATAACAATCATAAACATCATGAAGTTTTAAAGATACTATATTAAACTGCCCATAATAAATGGTAGAGGTTATTCTATCAGGGATACCATACCTTGTAGATCTGCAGGTGGGGGTCAAAGAGGTAGTGACTAAAATGCTGGATACAATATCATGTACTTATTCACTCATTCAATCAATCAAATAAGTCTATACATAGTACCCACAATGTGCTAGAGGTTGTCATAAAATGGAACATGATAAAAATTTTCTACTATTAATATGTATAATAAGACTGAATGCACATAAGCCATCCTGATTTACTGGAGTGACATAACAAAAAGAAAAGGTAAGAATTACTAATCTGAAATAATTCCTAGATATTCTATGACAAAAAGAAAGAAAAAAGGAAATATAGGATGAGCAGTCACTCAGTCAAGAATTTCAAAGAAATTCTTCAAAACTGACTTTGACCTTGATCTACTACAAATTAATTATATAATTAAAACAGATTCAAATGCTGGCATTTTCAAAATACATTATTCATCAATGGGTTTTCTTTTTATTTAATTTAATATTTACAGTTGCCCTTAGAATAATATCTGTACAATTTCTATGCCAATTACTTAAGTAATACTTCAGTCATCATCCCTGACAAAGAATGAAAATTGTGAATCCTACCTTGGCAAGAATGACAAGGCATTGACTTAAATATTTAGTTACACTCAAGTTTAAAGATTCTATAAGAAAAGGATATATGAAAAATAAAGGTGGGCTGGGGCTATAGCTCAGTGGCAGAGCATTTGCCTAGCACATGTGAGGCACTGGGTTCGATCCTTATACCACATAAAAATAAACGAATAAAGGTATTCTGTCCACACACAACTATAAAAAATTAAAAAAAAAATAAAGTCAAGCAATACTCAGGATGAGAGAGGCTTCAACATAGGAGAGTACTGGGACAAGTTCCCTACCCCTTCATCTGAATGACGGCCTTCCCCTATCTCTGTTACCAGGGTTCCACCTCCTATCTTTCCCTTTTGTGCATGATCCCTATGTAAAGCTCACTTTCTGGAAAACAAGATTGAAAAAAAAAAAAAGTAAACCTATTCCTTCATTTTTTCATCTTAATTCTCCATCTCTAATTATATTTTTAATGGTAAAAATATGGGGAAATAAATGAAATGTACAAACTGGAAAATAAAGATAAAATGTAATCACATGAAATGGCAAGAATGGTGAGGTATTGACTTAAATATTTAGTTATACCCCAATTTAAATATTTCCATCTAAAGGAAGATTTGTTGCATGAGGGAAAAGGTGGAAATTGTTTCCCTTAAAAAGTTACAGAGCTGGAAAGTCTTTTAGACAACATCTGGTACAGATGAATTAAAAAGCTTCAAGATAATTCTTTCTTCTTAATATATGGATTCTTGACAGAAGTATCTTTTTAAAAAGGGAAGATTAACCAAAGATATGTGAACTAGGTGAGAATAAGACTGGAGGTCTAGATATCTTCTGCAACTCAAAGCAAGCTCTATAAAGAAACACCTGAAACTTTTCAAATCATTAGCAAATGAAAAGTAGACAATAGAGACACTGTCACTCATTAGCACTGAATCAGAGACAGTATTTCCTGGCCTGCCAGATGGCACCCATTAAATGTTACCTATCTGCATGGCGATTAGGAGTTGGCTTAAAAGCACCAGCGGCTTCCCCGTGATCCAGATGGGCCCCTCTTGTGTACACGTTGTTATTGAATGCATACCCATCAGCTGGAGGATACTCAGATACGCTGGAGTGCTGAAAGACAGCAGGGTAGGATAAGGAATCACCAAATACCATTCATTCAAATGACCACTGACATCCGCCATATTATGATCAGTTTTTATTTCCAAGTGATTATCCATTATGCTATTAAATTATGAAATTGGGATGATACATTTTGTCAAAGACCCACTTACGATAAAAAAAGTTATTAGTGCAAAGGTTAAATCTTAATTCTGAAAATAATCCAGTGTAAAAGCAGTAAGTTCCTTCATGAGGAATTTTAGTAATAGATGATTTGGGTATTAGATTTTAATTCCTGTATAAAACAAAATTGGTGTGTGGGGGGGAACCTCTTCAACCTTTGCTCTCCGAGTTTAAGAAACACACCCTCTCCACTTTAGCAAAGTCAATATTGTCACATGAAAACTCTCTGAACTCTATTAGATTTACAGCAACTCATTTTTTAAATTGTACACAGAATACCGTTTTTATTATTTTTTACAAATGGCAGCACTATTATCAGATATACTGATAAGGGAAGCACAGAAAGTCACAAAAATATTGATCTTGATAGTCAAGAGTCCAGGAAAAGACAATGCTAGAATCATTTATTTTTTGCATTTAACACAATTTGGACATGAAACTACTGGGTGCTACAAAGAGGGAAAACTGAGGCCCATGGGTCCCTGTGAGTACCATGGTCTTAAAGCTGCAGAGGATGTATCTCAGACTGGGAAAAAAACGAACATTACCACCTACAGATTTCATGTGGTTTCCTTATGTACCATGAAGCATGGGGAAAGAATGACAGATGCTGAAGCAGTTTAATTCCTTGGTATTCAACTGTTTATGGATTCACTAGGACAAATTTTTGAAATATTTGAAAATGGGAATGTTTTAAGAGACTCTTCAATAAATGGTTACTATAGCTAATCATAAAGGAAAGGGTGGCAGAAATGGGGCTGAGTTAATCCATGGTGTGGTGATGTCAAAATACCCATGTTATATTATTCCCCTGGAATACATAACAGGATATCGCACTTGGCAAACAAACAGTAGATGATTTTCAGCCATTTAAACACACAAGTTCAATCAATTCAGTTTATCATTTCCCTAGGAAATAGAGAGATACTAAATTGGATAAGTAATTTGTTTTTATTAAGACTGTGCTGAAGGGATGAAAGAAACAGAGTCATCCTCACCTTTTGCCTAGTTCTGAACTAGAGAGTGAGATTGGCTCACTGCATCCTGAGAGAGCCTGGGAGTGCTGGAGGAGGTGAGAAAGGACAGCAAATGATGGGCAAACCATGATGGCAACAGTGCAGTTGAGGGCTGCGGCTGAGTCAGAGGAAGTCAGGAAGGGAGAACTGCACCACATCTGTCCCTCCACGTCACCTATTCCTTTCAATTCCACACAAAATCACCAGATCCTGTATTACCCAAGTCTTGTAAATGTATTTATTATAGTAGCAATAAAACATAATAAAGTCTCTCTTCTAGGGATGATTACATTTTTCATGCATTTTAAATCACTATTACTTGGCCCCTTTTCCAACAAAATCTCAAGATAAAAAAATCCCCTACAATGGCCAGCAGGTGCTTTTCATTTCATTTTGTTAAACCTGTGAATGTCCACTTGAGTTATAAAATGGAAAAAAGTTTACAACAGGAAAATAACTCACACAAGGAAGGATTCTCAATAATTTATCTTTTAAAATTACTCAGTGAGGGTAGAGAAACTTACTTACTACAAGCCAGAACATAGTACTCTCTCTTTAAAAACACAAAATGAAAAGAATTCCCAAAAGTGAATTTGTGAGGCATACATTCACAGTGAGCATATTTTCTTATTTAAGATACGAATACTATAAACTAGAAATTTTTTACTTGAAAATAACTATAACTATATAGCAACAGCAAGTGTATCATAATTTCATGTTGGGTTATTTCTATGTATGTATAAATGTTCCTTTCTAAATGGGAAGAAAATTCACACTCATGAGCTCTGAATTATGAAGTATAGACAGGGATATATGCGATATATGCCTGCTAACCAATGCTCAGGGAAGTAAAGCCATCTCCTCAATTATGCATTTAGAGGGAAGGGCAGGTATGCAACCAGAGGAAAAACAATTAGGAAAAAAAATAATTTCAGAGTACTGTATTTGCTTTATTTTAAAACATTCAAGAGTTTAACCAATTTTCTATAATACTGTTATTGTCTAAAGAACGGTGCCCTAAAGGAATGATTTTTAAGAAATCTAATTTATATACATATTCTCCTTAAGTGGCCACAGGCTGTAATTTGCTAATTCACTTCTTTGTATCAGGTTTGCCACATTATAAATACCTGTCATAGTATGAGAAAATTAACCTAAGGAATTAAATAAAGGAAGGACATAGGACTTCAGGAGCATCTAGTTGTCACTTGCTGTTTCATTTTCAAACTAGACCTCATTCATCCAAATCCTCAGGTTCTGATCATTCCATTCATATTTGGTTCAGTTTAATTGATCTTTAATTTTCTTTTCCAATAGAACAAAAAGTCATAGAAAAAATCATTTTTAAGGAAAGTGAAAAGATAATACACCCAATTCCATTCCTTTAATTTGTTGCCCAAATAGGGTACAATCTAAAGCTTACTAAACACATTAAAGGCATTTTATGATCTCCTGAGGATGAGACCATGTTGCAAGTGATCATTTGAACCTGAAAACTGGAGTCCAGAAGAGGCTTTGGTCCTCCAGCCACGCCAACAGGACTGGAGAGGTTTTGAACTACACAAAAAGGAAGGGCTGGGGATGTGGCTCAGTGGTAGAGCACTTGTTTAGTATGTGCAAGGCCCTGAGTTCCATCCCAGCACCATTTAAAAAAAAAAAAAAAAAAAAAAAGGAAAGGAAGGAAGGAAATTTTAAAAAAGAAGGGAGGGAGGGAGAAAGAGGAGAAGAGGAGAGGGAGGGAAAATGAAGGAATTGGGGTGTTCAGGAAAGAGTCGCTTGGGGCAGACTTCAGGATCTAGGTGGAGGGAATTATCTTGAGTGTCTGATGACAGGAAAGGAAGCAAAAAAAAATAAGCCAAGGAGCAGTAGGGCACCCTCCTGACAAGGGGAGAGAGAGAGGTACATGCCAAAGAACTCAGGGTAACCAGGGCTGGGGAAGCAGTGGCAGCAGAGAGAAGACAGGGTTGATAGGCTATGGGAGAACAGCATGGGCTGGGGCAGAAAACCTAACAGTCACTGATTCTAGAACAATCTTCATATGAATGAGAACACAATCATAATGCATAGATCATTGCTACTCCATCTACAAAAAGATGATGGCTAAAAAAAGTTTACCTCAGTGGACAATCTTTTCATGTCTTGTTTGCGCTGATGTTCTGCTACATTTGCCACAGATTCAGCCAGGTGATACATATCTTGTTCCATTGGTGCCCCCATGAAGTTCAGCATGGGGGGTTCCCAGCCATTACGGAACCGTGGAACATATGGTGGAATAAACTGCTCTTTCGGCCACTCTGCTCTGGAGGAGGGCAGTAAGTCACAAAACAAAACAAATAACACACACTCAAAAGACAACATATACCTCATCTGGCCTCCATTCACCTAACAGGGAAAGTAAACATGTTTATCATATTTCACACCAGTTAAATGAAAGATTCAGTTATGTGGCATGATCTGTTTTCATTACTTTGCTGAAAGTCCTCATTAAACTCAACTTTTCAATGTGGATATGGGTTTTTAAAAATATGTGTAGGAAGAAGTGTGAAACCAGAAGTGTGATAAGTATCTACAGCATATACTTCAGCTAATCTGAAGTAGTTTCAGACTCTACCTTTCCCTTTGCTCCCCTTAAATCACTATGAAACCTCCTGAAAGAGATCTTTCAAAAGAGAAACTGTCAAGCCTGTTATTAAGGTTCATAATTTTTTATAATTATAAAGTTCACTAAAATGAAACAGATGACCAATTTTACAAATTAAATATATCAGCTCAGTTTTAATCAGCAAAGCCCACTAATCTGTAATTATAATCACTACCCATTCATCGCCCAGTGACTGAGAGAGACATTCCTACAAGCTCCTGATCACTCATGAACCACAAAATGGAGCAAGACAGGATTATGGCTTCACTTTTGCTATAATATGTTGCTTCATTTTTAATAAATGATTTAATTCTTTGTGTTATAGTTCTACAATGATGAAATAAGTCATTTTATTCAGATTACTATGTACTTTTGTGATTCTTTACTTTTTATGAGTTGTTAAATCAGCATATTTATTTTGTAATACTCTTAATCAGGATCTGAAATGACCCTTTTCTCATATTAAGAGTAACAATATATTTCCTTTAGATGTAAATTTTCGAAGGTTCATTAATGTTTTCACTTTATAGTAGAACCCAAAACAAAGTAACTAAAGAGCCTGGAATATTTTTATTGCATGAAAACTGACAAATTTAATAAGCTTTATGGAGAAAAAAATTAGATCCCACCAAGGTTTAATGTAAAATTATAATCTGCACACATTTAACAGATTTAAGAAATCTATTAAAGCAGTTTTATATAATGATATAAAAGCTGTATTATAGAGTATACAGTATGACATATTGATACATGAATAATAGACAAGTAAATATATAACAGATATGTAGAAAATTTAGATATTTTCACTATAAAAGCAAAAACTGTAGTGTTTTTAATGAATTTCTGTAAACCATTCAAAGTATAAATTATATACCAACACAAGTAGTCAAAAAGAAAATACATGGGAAAGATTTGTATGTGTTTTAATAGAAGAAAAAAGAAAACCATTTTGTGAAAATAAAATGCTTTAAAAGTAACTTGTACCTGATTTATTGAATTAATCCAATCAACTTTTTTAAAGGAGAAAACAATATATGAATGGGTCCATAATTTTACACCTACCCAAAAGCATTAACACAAAGTTCAAAGTAACCAAGTAGACTAACTATACTGAATGATTGACTCCAAGTAGAATAAAAAGATTTTGATAAATGAGCAAGCAAAAACTATTCATACATGAAATTAGAAATATATACTTGTTAATGATTTGTCTTTCTCAGTAACTTTATTGAAAAATGCACAATTCCAAAAATTACCCATTCTTCCTCTATAGTGCCACTGAGACTGTTCTGGTCTGGAGGATGCTGATGCTAAGCAATCTCTACTATAGCATGCATTTCCCAGAATGCTGCTGTCTCCAGTCACTAGACCCAACAACCAGACTGATCTTTTGGAAACAGATGTGGTCATGTCATACTTCTCTTCAATTACTCCACAGCCTTCAGAACCAGGCCCCGGTTCCCTCATGGCCTTGGAAACCTTCTGACCTACCCAGCTTACCTCGGACATAACACACTCCTTTTCCATCCCTCCTCCAGTCATCCTCCACCACAGTTCATCTCCAGATAAACCCATCACTCGCTCTCCCTGCTCTGGACTTCCCTGCTTCCTGCTTTTCCTCATGCCTTTCTTTCTGGTGGGAAGGACAGTCACTGCTACACAACAGAGAGATCCTACTTATCCTATTCAAAGGCAGTTTGACAAAGGAAACAAACATTGACTCCAGAGTCAGATGGCTAGGTTCATGTCCCCCGCTCTCTCACAAATAGTGTGACTCTGAGCGAATTACTTAACATCTCTGATCCTCACTTTCTTCATCTATAAAATAGGGATAGTAACAGCATCCATGTAAGCTGTATGGAAGAATACGTAGCAAACACGCGTATATGTTGTGTATACATACCTTACCTACTAGAATTATTATCTGTTGATTTTAAATGCCAGCTTTTTCACAAAAGCTAATTATCCTCCTCCCTCAGTCCTCTTCCTGATCCACCCTGCCAACCAACCACATTCTGCTTACCCCGTGCTCACGGCCCTCACCAAGGCTTACACTACATAAACTTCAACCTCCTTCACGTTAGACTTCAAGCTCTTTAAGCCTGGGCCTTTTCATCCTGTAACACCTAGTCTTTCACAGCTTTCAGACATAGAAGGCTAGATAAATGTATCATTAGATGAATGCAACAAAGAACAATACTTATAGCAGCATAGTATGGTTATTAATGCTGAATTCATGTTACCTGGCTTTCATCCAACTTTCTCCCAGTGAGATCCACAGCTGCCGTTCATCAGTATTGACAGTATAATTTAAGAAATCAATTGTGTCCTTGGTCAAGAGGGGGCTGAGTACTGAACTGGCTAGTTCAGGACCCCCTGTTGCCTGCACCACCTAGAATGATAAAGCATTTTTTAGCAAGAAGATGACTATTACTTCTGTATTTTCCAATTGTGTAGATAAAAACCCATGTCAAAAACAAGTACTGTTTTTATATATTCAAATTAAATTTTTATTTTGTTAAACACACTGCTGAATGAAAAGCAGCTTAATAAATCAACTTGTTGCTGGGCACAGTGGCACACACCTGTAATCCCAGTGAGTTGGAATTTGAAACAGGAGTTGGTAAGTTCAAACACAGTCTCAGTAATTTAGTGAGGCCCTAAGCAATGTAGTGAGACCTCGTCAATAAATAAATAGGGCTGGGGAGGTGGTTCAGTGGTTCAGAGTCCCTGGGTACCAAAATAAATAAATAAATAAATAATCCCCACTTGTGGGCTGGGATTGTGGCTCAGTGGTAGAGCACTCACCTAGCATGTGTGATGCACTGAGTTTGATTCTCAGCAACACATAAAAATAAATAAAGATTTGTGTCCATCTACAACTAAAAAAACAAAATTAAAAAATATAATAACTTGTCCAGTCCAATGGTGCCTTAAAAACTCTAAAAAGTTAACAGTTTAAAAGTGAATGGTCAACAGAATGAAACTAAACCCCTATCTCTCACCCTGCACAAAAATAAACTCACAATGGATCAAGGACCTTGAAATCAGACCAGAGACCCTGCACCTTATAGAAGAAAAAGTAGGTCCAAATCTTCACCTTGTTGGCTTAGGATCAGACTTCCTTAACAGGACTCCCATAGCACAAGAAATAAAAGCAAGAATCAATAACTGGGATAGATTCAAACTAAATAGCTTTCTCTCAACAAAGGAAACTATCAGCAATGCGAAGAGAGAGCCCACAGAGTGGGAGAATATCTTTGCCACTCATACTTCAGATAGAGCACTAATTTCCAGAATATATAAAGAACTCAAAAAACTCTACACCAAGAATACAAATAATCCAGTCGACAAATGGGCTAAGGATATGAACAGACACTTCACAGAAGAAGATCTACAAGCAATCAACAGATATATGAAAAAATGTTCAATATCTCTAGTAATAAGAGAAATGCAAATCAAAACTACACTAAGATTCCATCTCACCCCAATTAGAATGGCGATTATCAAGAATACAAGCAACAATAGGTGTTGGAGAGGATGTGGGGAAAAAGGTACACTCATACATTGCTGGTGGGGCTGCAAATTAGTGCAGCCACTCTGGAAAGCAGTGTGGAGATTCCTTAGAAAACTTGGAATGGACCTACCATTTGACCCAGCTATCCCACTCTTCAGCCTATACCCAAAGGACTTAAAACCAGCATACTACAGAGATACAGCCACATCAATGTTCATAGCTGCTCAATTCACAATAGCCAGACTGTGGAACCAACCTAGATGCCCTTCAGTTGATGAATGGATAAAGAAACTGTGGTATATATATACAATGGAATATTTCTCAGCCATAAAGAATAATAAAATTATGGCATTTGCAGGCAAATGGATGAAACTGGAGAATATCATGTTAAGTGAGATAAGCCAATCTCAAAAATCCAAAAGACGAATGATCTCACTGATAAACGGATGATGACACATAATGGGGGGTGAGAGGGGGACAAGAATGGAAGAAGGAGGGACTGTATAGAGGGAAAAGAGGGGTGGGAGGGGTGGGGGGAAGGAAAAAAGTAACGGAATGAATCAAACATCATTACTCTATATAAATGTATGATTATGCAAATGGTATGCTGTTACTCCATGTACAAACAGAAACAACATGTATCCCATTTGTTTACAATAAAAATTTAAAAATTTAAAAAATTTTTTTAAAAAAGTGAATGGTATCCACATATTGACTCTGTGACTGTATTTTTCCTGAAAAATATTAATGGTTATGCAGAAAATTTTTCATCAGTTAATTTCACTATGTTTTTTGATATTTTAAATATATGCATTTCAACTGGCAAATCTATTATCCCAACTTGAAAAATATGGTTCCAGAAATGAAAACTGTTGAAATGAACCTTGAATTATTAGTCCATGGCTATGCTGAGTCAGATGTAAAAAAATAAAAGGATCTGGGAGAAAGAAGACAGAAACTTGAGAACAGGTACTCTAATCTATGGCATTTCACCCCAGAATTTAATTCCAGGAAATTTATTTGATTGAATATGGATAATTTAATGACTAGCATAAACAAACAGGTGCCACCCTCTGATAAGCAGAATGAAGAAAGTGGAGATATAAACAGTGCTTCACACTTACTCCTCAAGAGCTACTTCCTGGCTAAAGAGCAGTTACCTCCTAAAGCAGAAAACAGAACTCATAAAAATATCACCTTTTCAGGGATGTGGCATAAGAAGAAAGGAGTTTTTTTCCAAATGGCTTCAGATCAAGAGTGAATTTCTCTTCCACTATCCAGATGGTACAAGTGTACTATGCTGTTCTATGCCTCTGTACTTGCACATGCTGTTCCCAGCTTCCTAGAAGACCCCTCCTCCATCAATCAGACCCTCCCAGGCACCACCTCTCCAGGGAAGCCTTAACTGCACAGCTAAACCCTGAACACAGCCTCCCACCATGCCCACCTCCTCAAAACAATTTATGCATATTAGAAACATATTACATTGTAATTTATGGCTTATTTTTCAGTTTCCTTTCATTTGAGGGTGAAGACTAAGACTTATTTGACTTTGAATTGCAAAAGACACAAATGAAAATACAGAAAAGATGATGGATAAAGGAGGCAGTCTGACTCTTGTTTGAGAACAAAACTTACCCTGACTACCCAGAACAGTAAATTTTAACTTCCAAGCCCTATAAGCATTTCCAGAAAACAAGAAGAGATGATTAAGAGGAAAAACCTGAGGGAGTAAAGACATAGAGGAATATTACAGAGGGAAGAGGAAATGAAAGAAAGGTAAATAAAAGGCTGTGGTCACAGTCTCCATCAAGAATGAGCAGGCAAAAGCATGAAGCTGTGGCTCTGCTTGTACTGCATGCTAAGGGTGGGAGAGCAACTCACTAGGTTGAAACTACTAAGTTCTGCCTGGTCCCTGAATAAATACCCCTTTCCCACTTGTCCAGGTAATGTGCCTGGCCCCACAGGGAGAACATTAAATGTAGTTACTTAAGTGTTATGATTGGGAGGACTGTTAATAAGGAGTCATTTTTTTAGAAAGGCAGAGATAAGATAAACCAATGTTTTTAGAAACATTGATTACTTGTGGATTAGGGAAAACAGTCTCACTGTTTTGTAGTTTTACTCTGCAATGACTAGATTTCTACTGACAAGTTGTGAACAATAAAAAGGGTGAAGAGAAACTGCTTTCTAAACAATACTTCCTATCATCCAAACTAAGATAGGATCAAACGTATGCCAAAAATACAAAGACCAAATGATATAAATTTTGTTAATGAGCTAGTATTTGTTACAGAACAAGAATTATTGAATCATAATTAGATAATCAGAAATCTGATGCTCTGTATAGAGCATTGGGTGGACACACTGATGAATCACCGATACAGTCTTGGATTTCCATCTTCTCACCTCCTGCTGCCCATCTTCTGACACTCATGCTAATGATGCTACTTAGTTTTCTATGTTTGTAAAGCAATGCTCTTCATAATCCTACCTCAGGTCTTGTCAAGTTGCCCCCAGAGAAAAAAGGATGAAATCTATCTCTTTTTGTTACTTTGATCTCTCTTTTTAAAAAATGTTTTTCTACTGTCCAAGAAAACCTTGAAATGTTCAGTATGCCCCATTTTTGATAAATATTAAAGAACTCAAAGACCACAGCCTTCCATGCTATACATTGAATCAGCATCTGCTTCATATGCTGACCATTCTTAGTCTTTGGAAAACACCACAAAAATGAAAGAGCAGCATGAATGATTCTCATAACTGCTATTGCTGTTCTATGATCATTTGTCCTTTTGAAAGGAGGAACCACTTACAGCCAACCATGCCACATAGTCCTGAGATTTTGCATGATGTGAAACTCTTTCCTCCTGGAGGCAATTAAAAGAAAGAGTTTCTGCCTTCTTTCTACTCTTCCGTCACTTGCCCTCCCCCATTAAAAGGGAAATGAATGATCAAATTCATAGAATTGTAGAGAAAGGTGCTTGGCAGCCCACTCTTCTTTGGGATCTGTGTAGACAACCAATCATTATTCCATCTGCATTCTGCTGCCAAGATCTACCCCAGTTCCAGCACTTTTCTGTATATACTCTTATGGTTTGGATGTGAGGTATCCCCCAAAAGCTCATGTGACAAAATGCAAGAAGGTTTGGAGGACAAATGATTAGGTTTTGAGAGTCTTAACCTAATTAATGAATTAATCCCTGAAGGGATTAACTGAGTGGTAACTGGAGACAGGTGGGATTCAGCTGGAGGAAGTGGGAATTGGCGTGTGGCTTTGGGGAATATATATTTGTATCTGGCCAGAGGAGTCTCTCTCTGCTTTCAGATCACCGTGATGTAAGCTGCTTCTCTTCACCACCTCTGCCGTCATAATGCTCAGCTTCACCTTGAGCCCCGAGGAGTGGAGCTGGCCTTCTTAGACTAAGACCTCTGAAACCATGAACCCTCAAATAAACCTTTCTTTCTTTACAATTGTGCTGGTGGGGTCATTTAGTCACAGCAGCAAAACAGCTGACTAAAACAACTCTTCATTTAATTCTCGGCTGTATTATAGGGTAAGATGGTTTTACCAAATACCAACTTGAGAAAACTGCTATTAAATTAATATGCAAATGTCAGAAATATAAAATAGTAAGGGGAGCATATAACAGACCTATTTCATTAAACACACAGGGAAAAATCATACCTAAATATTGAAAATCTAGGAAATGAAGCTGTGTATGTTGGCCTCTGGCACAAGTGGCATAATCTTTGCTGGATAAACTCACAGAACCATTCAGCTTACAAAGGGAAGAAATGTTTCCAATAAATTATTTTCAAGTTTTAAAAACTATACCTCATACAAAAATATACGTGTATGAGCAAAGATATTTTGGGGCGGGGGGAGTCATATGTGTTTATCAATATACCTTGCCTAGTAAGGCAGTCCAAGACTGCTAATTGTTTCCTGGCACCCATTCACTTCTTCCTTTTGGAAGAGAAGCCTCTACATTTCAGAGGGTACACGGCCTCCTAGATGGAGATTGTATTCCTTAGCAGTTAGGTATGGTCATGTGAGGAAGTTCACACAAATGGATACGGGAAGAAATTATCAGTTTAAGTTTGGAATCACCTTTTTAATGAAAAAGCTGTTTGCCCTGCACTTTGCCTTTATTTGGCTGTCACAAAGACCAGGAAGTAAGTCAGCTTCCACCATAGAGACAGCTGACAGTTACTAGATTCCTCCTGTTGGAAACAGTTTCTTCACTTGGCTTCCAGAATACAACAATTTTCTTCTTTTTCTTCTCCTCCCTTACTGTCCCTTATCTTTGCTGGTTCTTCCCAATCTCCTACCATTGGAAATACCCAGGGCTCAACCAGTCCTTTTGATCTACTTTATTTATAAACACAATCTTATTGACATCATCTAATGCTGTGTACATACAGATGATTCTCAACTGTACATCTCTAGGCCAGATTTCTCCATTGAACTCCAAATCCATATACTCAACTATTGATTCAAATTTCCCCATCTGGATACAACTCAGTTTTGACATGTGTAAACATGAATTCCTTGACTTCCTCCAAAAATCTGTTCTGCCCACTGCCTTCCCTTCTTAGTCAATAATCGCTCCATCCTGCCAGTCTTATGCCAAAGGAGGGATCAGTAGATCTTGCATAGTACATGCAAACCACCAGAAAATTAAAAACCAGAATCAGACTTTCTCTTGCCCCATCCAATGCCAGCTGGTCCATAATCTCCCATCTAGATTATGTTAACAGCCACCCTGGCCCATTCTTCACCCAAATTTCTAAAACTGCAGCCAGAGCAGTCCTTTTCTGCTGAAAACTAGCCAAGTATCAAAGGTCTCGCCAGTCATGTAAGGAACAGTAAGATGTGTCCTCAGGTTACTTTAGTGCCTTCTAATCCTATCTCCTTCTAATCTTTATCCCCTCATTTTGTTCAAGTCACAATACCTATGTATTCTAAGAACATGCTTTGCATATTACCACTCAGAGCATTTACACTAGCCTCTTTGTTTGAAACTATTTCCTTCAGAAATCAATATGACTCACTCCTTACTTCCCTTACTCCAACGGCGGCATCTTCTCAGTGAGGTTTCCCTAACCAACCCTATTCATAAAGGGTGACACTTCATGACACAAACACAAACACGTAGCCACCTATGGCACGCCCTGCTCTTCTTCCCTGTCCTATTTTTTCACATAACATCTAATTTTTTAGAAAACTTAACTGTACTATTTGTGCATTTATTTATTTACTATATTGGTTGCCTCTCCTCTCCTCTCATTACAATATAAGTTTCAAGAGAGTAAGAATTTTTATATGTCTGTTCCTCATGAGCTTCTGTAATGCCAATTACATAGGAGGTTCTCAAATGGCATTTGTTGGATGAACACATAAAGAATAAACATTCCAGAAAATGAAGACTTTAATGTAAAGAATTTGGGTCCTATATAACTTCATAGGGCAAAGCCATCCATCCATCACTTGACTTTTCATGATTAGCCTAGTTTGAGAGAGATAAAAACGCCTATATCACTGGGTGCAGTGGCACACGCCTGTAATCCCAGCAGCTAGAGGGCTGAGGCAGGAGGATTAGGAGTTCAGAATCAGCCTCAGCATCTTATTGAGGACTTAAGCAACTCAGTGAGACCCTGTCTATATAAAATACAAAAAAGGCTGGAGATGTGACTCAGTGGTTAAGTGACCCTGGATTCAATCCCCAGAACCAAAAAAAAAAAAGAAAAAAAAAAAAAAAGTCTATATCATTTAAGGTGCTTTATAATATATACCAGTGGGTTCTGAAACAACAGTATCCAATAAGTATTTCTTTTCATTTACCTAGAAATACCAGTTTCTTAATCTCTAAAATAAGGTGGTTTTGTCGTTGTTGTTGTTGATTTTTTTTGCCTTTGCAGTGCTGGGGATTTGAATCCAGGGTTTTTTATCTGCTAGACACTACCACTGAGCTACATCCCCAGGTCTAAAAAAAGTGCATGAACTCCCTATTTCTAAGGTTCTTTTAAATTCTCAAATTTCACATTCTCAGTGTTTACACAGATGGTAACAGCAAGATAATGAAGAAAAACTGATAAGCTAAATAGTGCAGACTCGGGGCTAAAAAGCATACTAAGAATAATTTACTAAATTAATAAAATCTCACCATATTTAATGGAGTAAACAAAAAATGAACCAAATCGGCAGCACTGGGGTTCTGGATATGAGACTTCAGTTTGGCCTGTAATATAAGAAAATAAACATATGTATCACTAAGATGTAATCAAGTAAAAAAATAGACACTTAAGGAGGTCTGATGTAGAATCAGAGGAAGAGTTATTTACCACTGGTTTTACTTTTAGTATATTCACCAGCCTGGAGAGAATGAGAGTAAAAGAAATTAGCTTAAAAAATAGGGGTCATCATTTTTTTACTAAGTTTCTTAGATATACAAGTTTTACAATTTGTTGTTTAAGACGAATTAAAACACAAAGAAAAAAAATAGATAAGATCAATTTTCCCTCTTAATTTAATTTTCAGGAATCTCCTTGCTAGGTTTGATCTTTTTCATTTATTCCTTCAAATTATATATAAATAAATTTCACTTACCAGAAGGTTAAATCCATGTTTAAACTTCTGGAAACAGTCAACAAATTCATCAGGAGGTGGAGGTTTTGCCCTCAGTGTTAAAACACCCTCTAATGAAACAAATAGGGGAAAATAAAAATGAAGTTTCAAGAAAAAGTTTTAAATAATAAAAAAATCATATTCATGTCTTCAAAGTTTTATAACACCAGACATGCAACCTAGTTACTCTGCCATATCTCATAGTGTAACTGTAATGAGGTGAGATGATCCAAAGTTTGAGTGGCTTCCTCTACTCTGCCACATTACCAAGGACTCACCTGATTCCATATATATGTATGATAGCCCTCTAGGCACTAGTCACTCTACTGCTCATTGCAAAGATTAAAAATGAGTAAGTTATAAGTCCTGCTCTGAAGGATCTTAAAATACAATGGATGACATAAATCAGAAAGAGATATGCCAACTAAGTATCATGAGAAGAAACTACACCTGATTGGTAGGTGGGAAAACGTATACCTAAAAGATGTTTCTGGAAGACAGTAACTTTTAAGATGAAATTTGAGAGGTGTCCCCCACACCCCACAGGGCAATTTGTGGAAATCATCATGGCTGGATGAAAATAGCATATGGAAAAGGAATTTGCAAGTACATGCAATAACAAACATTAAGCCAGAGAATCATGGGAATGGACAGGTACATTAAGGTAAGGTGGTAGATGATCTTGACTTACCAGGGTGAGGAATCTGATTAAATCAATAAAACATGGAACTAACATGCATTATAGCAGAAGGATAAAGTGACACAGAGATTTAGGAAGAGTTTTCTCACAGCATGAAAGGGATGAAGATTGCTTAGAAAGCTGGGTTAAAAAACCATAATCATTTAAACTGGATGCTACTTATGAAAAGGAAAAAAGGGGAAAATGAATGCAAGAGACATTGAGAAAATAAAGTGATGTACCTATAAGCTAGAGAATAAAGTCATGGAAGAATCTGTGGTTCTGAATCAGGTTGAGCAAGAGGATAGTTTGTTCTTTACAAAGAATACAGGAGGAAGTGGTTGAGACACCACGAAGCAACACTTAGGTTCAAAATATATGGAGGTGAGGTATGCGCAGATGTGCACATCTGGAAGACAATACTAAGTGCCAAGTGCTTCTTATACTGGTAAACAAAGATCTGAAAATCATCCATAATGGGAGGGACATTTATTGACTTGTTTTTTATATATTTCAAGCTATACCACTTGCCCAAAGAAGTATAAATGATACTTCCATATTTATAATTTTATATATTTTGAGGCATTTTAAATAGCTGAAATGCAGCAAACTTCAAAATTATTTCTATGTGATTCAAATGTGAATGTATTGTTTGGAATTGTATAATAATAAATTCAAATCCATTGACCTTTTTAATGAGAAATCGACTCATTCAAAAAATAATGAGGTTCTCCCCATTTGTGTACAATGAATCAAAATGCAGTCTATAAAAAAATTAGGTTCTATATTTATAATAAAATTAATCCACATAAGAGAACAGAGCTACAAATTTCTTTACCAGACACTAATTTTATAATTGATATAATGAAAACTAACGATATATGGTCACTACCTGAATCACAGAGTCTCTGTGATTTATACAGCGCATCCTAAGATTTTTCTTCACTATAGCCAGCCTGAACCAAAATAAGCTCTTTCCTGGGCTCATCTTCACTGTTTACATATCTGGTGCTATCCCCAAACTAAATAAGAACCTTGGTTCATAGTCAATGAGCTTTGCTAACCAGTTCAAAGGGCAGAAATTCTACTTAGAACTGGAGTCTTGAATAGTCTTTAGAAGATTAAGAAAGCCCAACTTACCTCCTGGCCCTTTTTTTTTACTTTTCTTAGTTTTTTTCCTTTTAGAAAGCTCAGAAAATGCTTCAGCTGCTTTTTGGAGCTTTGTGATAAAAAATTCAATGTCATCCAAAATATGGTTCAAGATTTGCTGGAATTAGAAATTACAGAATAAAATATAGAACAATGCAAAACAATTCTTTCTTTGCTGTATAATGCTAGTCAGTAAAGAACAGAAAGTTAAAAAAGAAAAGAGAATGAAACAACTGTAAATGCAGATCTTAAGTTGATCACTAATTCTAGGAAAAAGAATTGAACTAAATATACCTGTGGCTAATGTCTGACTTCTGCATTTTTCTTTAGCTTAATTTTGATATATTTTCAATGTCATCAGGAAAGCAGCAGATTATTAATTATTTTCGATTACTCTAATTTTCTCATCGTGTTCTCCCACACAAAGTGAGGAGGAAATTCTAAGAAATGTTTTGTTAGAAGAGCACTGAGCACTTTCATTTTGCTAATAAATGTCCTAATAAAGCACTGACAATAGTATTTCATGGAATTAAAGGCTCTTTGAATGCTGTGATTACCTAATAAACAAATAGCTGATAGGAAAAATAACAGGCATTGTGGGCAGGCAGTACAGATCAGTAGTGGAGAGCTTGCCTAGCATGCCTCACATGAGGCCCAACAAACAAAAAATAAAAATAAATAAAGAAAGAAAAATGGGCAGTAGCAAGAATTTCTACATGGTAAAATAGAGTTAATACATGTACTTTCAGGGATCACTGAATAATTAACTACCTTAAATATTGTATATATATATGTCTTACATACTGTAGTCACTGACTTTCTCTAATCTGTGTGAAACTTGTTCGTATGTTTCATACAGACTAGAATTAGGGGTTGGATAATGTTTAACATGTAATTGTGTGATGTAAAACTTAAGTGCCAAATTTCAAATTCCTTCAAGTACTTGTTTCTAAATAAACAGAAAAACGTATAGAGTGTAAAAAGTAATTATGGTAATATCATATTCTATAATTACATCACAAGACATTGTCACCCTACCAGTAAATTATTACAGGGAAATAAAAAGCATTACCCCTTACAAAGCATTAACATTTATTTATTTACATATTTACCATTAAAATTTACCTATTTGTCCTTTAAAATGCCACTTAACTGTTATTGTAGCATTCTAAAATAAAGTCTTAATAAACCCCAAGACATATTAAAAAGATATCTCAGGTATGTTTTACAACTCTGAGCAAAGACAAACTGAAATATTCCTTATATCTAATAATTTGGTCTCAATTCCTTTGTAAACTAGTTAATGTCCTAGTTCTCACAGCCTAAAACTACTAAGCAAATACTGGTAGAAAAGCAAAATAATTAAAGGGAAAAAGAAAGTAATTCAAAGAGCATAACCATCACTAGAAAAATAAAAAATAATTTCCACAAAACACCTTTATTTAAATCACCTCATCTCACTCAGTGTATTATTTTTCCTCTTTAAAAAAAAAAAAAAAAAGCTAATGATCTAAGATGAATGTTGTACTTACCACATCCCTGTCAATCCGGGCTGCTGTCATCTCTGGTGTTTCTTCCTGCTCATGATACTGCCGTGGTCTCTCAACTGAAGAAAGGAGAATCAAAGTCTGTAAGCCTTTTGTTAAGGTAATACCAGTACGGATTATTAAAACATGAAAACAGAATAGAAAAGAATGTCATGTGCAAAAGGGAACACCTAAACAGGATACATAAATCAAAAGCTCATCATCCAAAATGCCTCCTTGCCACAGCTATCAGGGTCACTTAGGCAGAGGTAAAGTCTTGGCCTTCCCACCCCAATAATGTTTATTTGCCCTATAATGCCCGTCTGTTCTCCCTCTTCCCTGTCAGTAACCCCTGAAACCAATCCTAACTTGGTATTCTTTAATTCCTACATAAGGAAGAAATATAAGCCAGCGATTATGCATCTATTTCTCAAAAAGCAGCCAACTAAATTCTAACACAGCAGAGCTACAGATTTCTATGCATTCCAACACTGTCACCACAACAAAACTTTGGGAGTTATTGTTGTAATTAAGCTTAAATCCACAATGTTTGGCTCATTAATTTTAAGCCATATTCCTTAAGTCAGAAATACCTTCAAGAATTTGCAAATTCAAGAATAAATATCTCAAGAGCATTTGAGATGCTAAGGCAGCTCAGTTGGTGAGAGCATGATGTTAGTCATGAGGTCGCTATCATGAGCTCCTTCCTGGTATGAGTCAGTTAACACAACCACCAGACACCAGAGCTGGTACAAATATTTCATAGTAGATTAAATTTAAAAACACAAGGATGAAACAAAAGCAGCAAATTACAATGAAAGGAAATATAACTCATGATATAGCATCATGACTCATGATACTCAATACAGATGCAAACAAATACTGAAAACTCTGTATTTCTTTGCCTCCTCTATGTTAACATTAACCATAAGTGTAATATTGGCCAAAAAAAAGGAAAAAAATTGCTGAGCCTTATGAAACTTAATTAGTGGCTATAACTACTTTAAAATCATTAGCATTTATCTATATGAAATCCTGACAGCTGCTGCTTTATATACAGCTGCTACCTTGGCTACCGTTACTACAGAAAGCAGGAACCCCAGAGAGGTCCCAAAATATCATCTGGAGGGCAGAGTGAGTGGGAGGTATGGTACCTCTTAGGGCTCTGGCAGGTCTGAGGCACCATTGCTACTAGTAACTTTTGGAAGTCATGGTAGTTCTACTTCAGGGGTTCCAAGAAGCTGTGTGCCCTGAGTTGGCCACAGTCTCAGAGGGATCAGAAATTCTCCTTTGCTGGTTTTTGGGGGGGTTCCAACTAAAACTGGCCTGGATCCAGACAGAACCTCATGCACTAAGAGTCGTGTTCTGTTTGGCCTGGAAGTTCTGAAAACCTTGCCTCACTGCAATTTTAACAGATGGCACTGTAAAGAGTACTTCAGACAAAATCTAACAAGAGGAAAGGGAGGTGGGGTGGGAATCAGAAAGACAGTAGAATGAACTGAACATAATTTTCCTATGTTCATACATGAATACACAACCAGTGTAACTCCACATCATGTAGAGTGCATGCCTGTCAAGCATAAGGCCCTGGGTTCAATCTTAAGCATTGCTTTAAAAAAAAAAAAAAAAAAAAAAAGGTAAGTTATATTCCAAGTATGTATGATATGTCAAAATACTTTCTACTTCATGTACAACTAAAAAGAATAAACAATTAAAAATAAATCTAATGAGAGCTTAGAAACACCTAGGAGTAAGTTCTCTCTGTTGTAAATTAGGTTGGACATCTGTTCTTACAAGTTTGTTCAGAATGGCTATAAACTTAGGTTTACATGTAAACTTTTGAAAATATCTTGAAGAATACAAGAAGTTTAATAAAATAGCAAATAATTCAGAAAAAAAATAATAAACACAATTTAGCAAAATGAGAACAGCAAATTATATTTACAGTCCTGTTAGGTATTGTTTTGTTTCCTATTCACAGTAACCCATGAATTATCATCCCCATTTTAAAGATGAGGCTAAAGCACAGAGAAATAACACTCCACAGTCTCAGATAGGCAGATCCAGGTCTCACTTCAGAGCTCAACTTCTGGTGCAGCAGATTCCAAGTAGAATTCAATGTCATTCAGTTTGGCAACTGAGTTACATTTCTTAACTACGTTGCTAGATATTCTGTCTGAATAAGAATTTACTAGGTAAAGGATGAGTGACTGAAGGAGATCCACTGAGTAGGAGGCAAAAGAGTAAGGTCCTTTGCATCAAATTTGAAATTGCTACATTAAATTTATTCCTCCCTAATAAATGAAGAGACTGGGCCGAATATATTTTAAGGTGTTTTTCAATCATAAAAATTTCAGATTCTTGTAAAATTTTGTGACAAAAAGTATCATTAAGTTCTATGCTATAACTGTTTTTTAAAAACAATGCCAAAGGGGGCTGGGGTTGTAGCTCAGTGGTAGAGCACTTGCCTAGCACATGTGAGGCACTGGATTCAATTCTCAGCATCACATAAAAATAATAAATAAAGATATTGTGTCCATTAACAACTAAAAAAAAATATTAAAAAAAAAACAATGCCAAAGGGAAATGAGATAATACACAGGCCCATCTGACAAGTTTAGCTCAAGGATGAAGCCTTTGTCCCTTCTCCATGCCCCTCCCACCAGTCACAGCTACTCTGTCCAGTGAGGGACAGAGCTAAGATCATAGTAAGTGCAAAGAATCTGTAGTACAGTCATAAAGAGAAGAGATCTGATGGTCTTTTGTTTGACATGTATTTTATTTCCATTTTTTTTAGCTGTTAGTCAAGTATAACTTCTTCTCTTAGAATTGAAAAATAAAGACTTGATCCTAACAACATATTTATTAAATGATTGGTATGAATGCTCATAGACAATAATCTTAACAGTCAAGGATTAACTTTCCTTTTCTAAGACTTATACATTTTTTAAGTACTAACTTGAACTTTAGCTCACAAAGCAGAATTTAAGAGCAAGTACTACATCAAAATCGAAAATAAGTGCTCATGGAGACTTAATCCTAGAGATACTCACAGTCCCCTTGGTCAGCGGCCCATGCTGACCAGGCTGCCACTCGACTTCTAACATCCACCTGGGTGATAGTCCCGGGTGGCACAGGTGCAGGAGCTCTGGGCGGAGGTGGTATGCCAGGGTCTGCTTTGGAAATCATCCTAAAAGAGATGAAAACAAACTGCACTCTCACCCTATTTCCATAACATGTTGATTCTCTCCATTTATTGTATTAGATCTTTAGCCTCAAAAAGAACTGTGCCAAGGGGTAATAAGGACTTCCTAACTGCTTCACATTGGATCTATTTATAAATATGAATGAGACTGAAAAATACAGAAAAATTAAAATTCACCTGAAAACTAGGATGAATTTTTTTCCCCTGGGTCTTGTGGGATTGGAAGGTTGAGGACCAATTACATGTCTAGTTTGTATGGCCTTAGGCTATCTTTTCTTAAAACACCACTCATCTGTCCCCCTCATCTGTCAGAGACTCCCACACAAGTAGGAGAAGCCATGTCAGAGAAAGGCCAGACACGTGGAGAGAAAGGAAGGAGCAGACACATGCTGACAACCTGCAAGAATATGTGAGTTGGGACTACAGGCTGTCATCTGTAAAGGAGAACAGCGTACCTCCACTGAAGATACGTTTTTGAAACCTTTAACAGAAAAAAAAGACACAAAGTCAATTCTACCCCTTAATACCTTTTAATGCTTTTACCTCAGGGCCTCAGGACGCCTTTTCTGTTTCCCTCCTTTACTGTCACTGATGGCGCTTTCAATATCTTCACTAATCAGGTTTGCCTGCAAGGACAGACAAGTTATCTGGAAGGCCATAGATCTTTCTTAGATTTAATACATAGATTAAAACAGAAAAAGGGATCATATTCATTGTCTGAATTGATATGTATCCTGATGCTATAGTTTGGATCTTGAATGTCCCAAAAAACCCAGGTGTTGAAGGCTTGGTTCCCAGCCTGTGGTACTGCAGGGGGTGCGGGAACCTTTATGAAGTGGGGCCTATGGGAAAAACAGTAGGTGTGTGGGGATATTGAGAACCCAAGGGCCTTCTCGTTTTTTTTTTTTTTTTTTTTTTTGCTCTTGGCTGCCATGAGGTGAGCAGCTACTCTGCGACAGATTCCCTACTACCATAAACCAAAAGGCAAAAAGGGTTAGGCAACTATGGACTGAAACCTCTAAAATTGTGAGTTACAATAAACCTTTCCTTTTTAGAAGTTGTTTATCTCAGGTATTTTGTCATAGTGCTAGCTGACAAACAGACTGTTAACTCATGGAATGAACTTCCACACTAGGTTGTACCTTTGCTGAGAACCACTTTATGTTGTCATTTCAGGTAAAAGTTAACTTTCTGCAATCTTTCTAATATCTTTCCAGAAAGATCAACAAGTAAGTACATTTTCTTGGGAATCAATGTGAGATAAGCAGCTAAGAAATTTATTTAGTTTGGTCATGAAGTATATTTATAGCCAGTGATTATTACTGTATATAAGATTACTGTTGATATATTCATCTTCTATTTTTGTGCCTGCTTGTTCTTTATAATTATGCTTTTCTTAAATATGTATAATATGTATTATTTTAGAGTAAGCACTGGTAATCATAAATTTTAGAGGTAAATGGACACTTCAAGATCATCTAATCTGTTCTATTTATTTTCTAGTTAATGAGACAAGAATACTTACATGAATACCAAGGTCATACCATTAGTGGAATGAAAGCACCAGTGACTCCCCGGTCAGTGTCACTTCTGTGACAATGTCTCAGTTCCACCAAGTTTTTATAAATATGTCAAAGGCTGTCTGCTGTGTATGACAGAAAAACTGATGATGCCCAGAAACACTGACCTTCTATGGGAAGACTATTATATTGCTAAGAAAAAAATTGCCACTAAAGTGGGCAGGACCACTATATGAAGTTCCATAATAAGCATTAAAATTCAAGAGTGATATTGCAAGATGATCCACATAAAAGAACCTGCATCCTATTTCCACTTGTAAATACTATGTGTATATATGGATCTATATCTTTAATTAGGCAAAGGAAAAACATGTCTCACATAGGAAGTATGGCACCAATGAGTGTTAGTTACTCAGTGGTATGTGAACTTTATTCAGGACAAAACAGTATTTGGTAAATAGTATTTGAACCCATCACTATCATCATCCCATATCAAAGAAGGAAAGCCCTTTGTTCTCAAACTGAAATCCAGAAACTCCCTCAGCAGGGTATATCTCAGCCCCCAAGGAGAACACAGATGCAAACACTAAATCTGAAGTACTTTTTCGCTTACTACTGTTTTTAAAACCACTGAATTAAATTTCACTACATTTTCAGAGCAAAATATTCATTTTAACATGTATTGATTTAAACACATCTAACCTTACAAAATTCTTTTTTTTTTGTTTATTCAACAAGTATTTATTGAGAACCTATTATATATGTTTGTCAAATAAAAATAATCAATAAATAAATCATATTTCTTTATTTCAGGCTGTGAACAAAATAGACAAATGTCCTGCCTAACTGGGCTATTACGTAGCAGAGAAGAAATATCCATAAATAAGTAAAAAGTAAATGCAGAATATAAAAAGCAGATGACAATAATGCTATGGAGAGATAACACAAGGTAGAGGACAGAGAATGGCATGGGTATCCAGCTGCATGGGGCAGTCAACATTCCTGGCAGAAGAATCAAGAGAAAGGCCCCTTTCTCACTGAGATGGGTCAGTGTGTCACACTGAGCAAGACTGGCCAGAGCTGCAGGGGTCAGAAGAGCAGACTGTTTGGGAGCTGGGGACCCAAGTGGTCCACAGGAAGGTAACATTAAAAGACTACAACCTTACAAAATTCTTAATATAATCTGTGAATTTCTAAATGCACTGCAGTATATAAAAATCTGAAGAACTTAAAATATGCAAATTAACTAAATGTCACAGTTCCTTTCAAATAAGATTTTCAGTCATCTATGACATAAACTGAAATTAGAAAAAAACCGTAAAATACACGTTTACACTCAAGTCTTAATTTAGCTGTAACATTGTAATATCAAAGAAATACAGAAAAGTTCAAGTGTTTACACTAGTCTTTCAGAATTTTTTATAAAAGTTCCAAGTATATTTTAAATTAAAAATACATCCCTGCCTTGATAAAGTACCAATCAACACAAAATGATTTCCCTTTTAGAGAAATCAACTAAATAAAGACAGTCAAGGTTGAAGATAACTTCTAAGGTCTAATAAAGTATCACAAATTATAATCATTTGAAAATTACAGTATACTTTGAAATATAAAATTTCAGGAGATAGCCTGTTATTACTGGCAACTATGCTCAACTATTTTCACAGATCACTTAGGGATTACAAATCCTGAGCAATTATTCAAGTCACATAATTAAACGGTGAACTTTAAACCAATATCATGGGAAACGTCTCAGTGCTTCACTATAATAATACATACTATGTGATTAGTGCAGAATAAAATAGGATAGCCACATGATTATTTATTGTCTATGAAGCATGATTTTTGCAGATTTGATTTTTAATTTTAAGTATTTTTTATGAGAATTTAATATATTATCTGTGCTTTTTAATCAAAATAAAAAAAATCTGATTTTTAACATTAACCTCCTCTTTATTTACTTGGTATGGAAACCTTAAGAAAGATAGTAATGTATTTGTTTTTCTTACAAAATTCTCATACTCTAAAATTCTACTATCTAATATCTGTATTATTGTAATAGGTAGTTCAAAAGCTGACAGAAAACCCACTTAAAAGAGAAAAGAAATTCACCATTCTTTTACCTTAATCTCATCACACTGAAAAAGATGAAGATCTGGCTTGTTCTGGGTTGGCTCTTTGCACACCAGGGCAAGAATCGAATCATAGTTGCATGAATGCATGACAGCTTGGCAGTGCTGGATTGTGTTTAAAGGAAAATTCTCCAATTCATTCTAAAATAAAATAATCATTTTAGTTTTTAAAATTTTTACCCACTTTCAAATAATCTGATGTGACAGCACATAATATTTGTGGTGCTTTCTTGAAAACAAAATTATATAAACTTCACAAACTTGCCTTTGATTCTAAATCAATCAGGCTCACAGCTCGGTCATCCACTTGAAGGATCATATCTTGAGTCCACACTTTGCCCTTGGCATCAAGCAATTTCAGCTTCCTTATTCCATCATCAACAGTTATCATAGCATCTTTCCGATCCAAAATAAAGGTAGTCAGGTGCTTATGATTGACAAAAAAAGGGAAAGGATTTATAGAACATACATACAAATTCTTAATATTTTATTTTTCAAAGGAAAGTAGAATTAAGCTAATTGAGGTCAATTAGCAGAGAAGAGAAGGATAAACACAAAGCACTTGATAACTGCATGGTTATCTGAGAATGAAGTCAAGCAGGTTTTTGTTGAATACAAAAAATGATGTTTTGATTCACAAGATAGCTAAACTTTCATACTGAGCCATGTTTAACTACAATAACATGATATAAAAACAAATTCTTCAAAGTTTAAATAGCATTCTCTTAAGTAAACGTTTCCCTGTTTTGCTCTATTATAGTTATTTAAATACCACACAATAGCACACAATTTGTTTTGGCAAGTACAAAACTCTGGACACTGATACCTCAGAGTAGCAAAGCAATTCTACTGTAACAACTGTCAAGCTTTCCATTCCATTGAAACCACTTACTGAAACAAAATGGTTTAAATTTAATTAAACATGCTTCAGGTAAGTAGAAAACTGAAAATAAGAGCAACAAAAATTGCTCCTTGCTTAAATATTTTCCATTATAAGCAGGGATCACCTGAATTCCAATTAAAAGCAAATATCTTAAAATATAACAATAGAGAAAAAACAAAAGAGAAACCATTATTTAAATAAAACTAATAAAGACCTTAGTTAAAACTAAAAATAAAACTAAAATGCTCACTGTATCAAGGCTGAATTTCAAGAAAATTCGAAGGTAAAAAATAGAAGCCTTTGTCTTATTTTAACTGATTTCAAATAGGGCCTGGAAACCTTAAGAAAGATATTAATGCATTTGTTTTGATTAATAACTAGTAGTTAATATTTCAATTTAATTGCTATGAAAAGAGAACAGAGACTAGCCAAAAACATTTATATGTAACATCTATTTGACAAAAATCTACAGGAAATGTCAACACTACTTAAAATACATGGTAAGAACGAAACAAAACATAATTCTGATTTTACTTCCAATCTGTATGTCCTTTAAGAGTCATTGTAAATAATACCAAACAACAAAGCATCTTACTTCAACTCGATACTGGGATATATCTGACACACTGCTGACACTGTCCCTTGCATAATTCTTCCTTTGTTCTGAAAAATAAATTTTAAAAGCCATTATTTACCCACTAATAGGCTGAATTTCATGTATTGGTATCATATGACATCTCTAAAACTAGTCTATCTCATATATAAATACAGTAGCTGACAAGTCACCATTGTGTGGTACATATGAAAACACTCACTGTTCAGAGTAAAGCCAAAAGCCACAAAAAAGCATAAATGATATGCAAGAACTCTTTCACCCAATAAAATTTTTCAGAATTCCAAATGTTAAAAGGATTATAATTTTCTAAGATAAAAAAGTTATTTCATCCAAAGGTTTTATTAATCAGGAACCTACTGTTTGACAAGAAAGATAAAAACTATTTTGTAAATTTCGTCTGCTGATGCACTAAGATCAAAATACAATTATAAAAATTGTCATACTGTATTATATGAGTTAGACTAAATTATTAAGATAATAGGCACTACATGGAACATCTCCTTTTACAACATCCGAACTGGACAATGTTAAAGAAGATTCAAAACATGAGTCAATCACACCCATTACTATTAAACATTAATAATTTCCACATCAATAGAACACAAAAATGTGATATTCATAACTGTGGAAATAGCTGTTAGGAAAAAGGAGATTTAGGTAGAGAGTTACTGCATCAAACTACTTAAAAAGCAAAATAAATCTGTATTTTCTAAAATACTGCAAAATCAAAAACTAAAATTAAAATATACTCAGCTGTATTTGTCATTTTTCACTTATCAAGCAATTTGCATATTTGTAAGTTCAGAACTATACTATTTCTTGTAAAATAGAATGCTAAGATGAAAAGGAACTAACAGGAAATCCAAAGATTTTAAATTCTAATTTCCAGCTTTGGTTCTGCCACTAAGTAGGAAACTAAATTTGGGCATTTGGGCCATTTGCTTAATGGTCTAGGCCTCAGGAGTCTCAGTGGAAAATAAGAAGATTCAACAAGATAAAAAAGACCCTTAAAGTCTTCAAATTCCAATATATATATATACCATGTGTGTATGTACAACTCACCTTTCCTAACAACCAATATCTTCTAAATACAAGTATGTGTCTTTCAGTTAATTTAGAAACATGTAGATAGGTCTACAACAGAAGTTGAAAAGTTCCGCTCAACATCAAAGGAAAAGCAAGTACAAAAATATAAAGAATGTATGCAGATTCAAAAATGTTAACAGAATTCTTTCAAAAAACTTGATCAATGTTTGTCTCACAACATATGAAAGTAATCATATTTACGTTTACTTTTAAAAATTAACATATTCCTTATATCAAATTACTCGAATATTATTTCAATGTTTCATTTTTGATTTTGCAGCATTAAAATTCCTTAATAAAAACAGACACACTTAAAAATTCAGTCTCTGCTACCTTTCCTTTTCTGTTTGGATGACGACCTGAAGAAGTATGATCCATCTGGTCCTACCAAAACAATGAGGTCAAAAAGGAAGACCTGGTTTCACCTCAAATTTGCTATTCTAATATAACAAAGCATAAATATTCACTAACTTACTGTATTTCAAATTAATATATGAAAAAGTAAACCACAACTTTTCTGATTACTAGTGGAGGATTAATAAATATGAGATTTTAACACTTAGATAATTATTCTTGGGAAGACCATTATGATTTCTGAAAGACAATATATAATTCAGGGATGTATCTGACAAAAGCACTTCTAGAAACAATCAGTATTCAGAAGCACTGGTTCATCATACTCTAATTCAAGTCTCCATGATAGACTCAGAACATGAGTATGGTTCTGCTTCCTTCAGTCTGACAGGACAGGTGAAAAATGGCAGTGGTTGCCATGATATCCAGTTATGATATGGTGGTTCCAGGATGTTTGAATGCTTGACTGGGTCTTTTGGATACCAGAATGGCAAACATGGCTGAGACCAAAAATACTGAATATTCATACTTGGATTTTCTCATTATGAAGTTGTAAGCATTCATCCCCTCAGTTTTCCTGCTGCAGTTTCTCAACCCCACAGAAACATAATTTACAGAAACCAAAGGACTATTTAATAGCATTTGTAAATAGTATGATATCAACTGAGCAATGTGATTGCCTTGAAGGTAAGTGTAATTCCTAATATTCCAAAGTAAGACCCATTTTAGGGTTTCTCTCCCATATTATACAATAAATAAGAAGCATGTTATAGAAAATGACCTTTTAAAGATTCTACAAATGTATAAATGCCATAAAATAGATTTACAAATAAATTAGTAGTTCTGATGATTTAAGTCAATGAATGAAGGCTAATATTAACATTTTAACAGGCAATTCTGAAAAAAAGCTCCCTAAAAGGTAAATTGCAATACATTTCCATTTTATGAGAATCATGTACTCACTAGTTGCCGAGAGTAATTACTCCTAAGCTGAAAAATCTCCCGCAAGCCTTAAAACAGTGTAAAAAGCCTAAATGAAGTCTTTCAGTGCCACTCAAGATAAAGCCTCTACTGAAGTCACCATTCTCTAACAATGGTTCTCATTCTTGGCTGCCCATGAAAATGAACTTTGAAAAGCACTGTGTGGGTCCCACCCTGCGCACTGATTTGTAGAGGCACTCCACGTGAATCTGGGGTGCATCCATGGTTAAAAACCACTAGTACTCCAACAATTCATATAAAGGCCAATTCATCTACTGTATGCCAACTCTTTCAAGCAGAAAATTTTCCTATCCAAATCAAAATTGTAAATCATGATCAAATGGCATATCAAACAATAAATGAGTAAATCTGGTAGTAGAGTTTTCAGTTTATTGTGTTATAAGCTTCTCACCTCCCAATATAAGCATAATAAGTCAGTGTCTTTCCACCTTCCCCACCTCGGTGTCTCTTTAACAGTTATAGCTTAGAACAAACTTTACCTGCTTATAGTAACCCTGGTTGTGTTTCGTTGCTTTTTCTGTTAACTTTATCCTATAGGCCGGAATACCCAAACCCAAACCAACAAATTTAGGTGTATTTGGTAATCAATTATAACAATTCTTTATGTGTCATTTTAGCATTGTTGAGTTGATATGCTATTGCATACAGTGTGCAATTTCCATGGAGGTGAGGCACTTGGCGGGAACAGTGAAAAACAATGAGCGATAATACATAAGGCAACTAAAATCAGTTTGACAAATCAGTATCTGAAGCAAGAGACCACTTCAGGAAACAAACAAGCTCATTTTCACAAAACTATGTTATTTAAGAATTAATTTTACTGGCCTGTTCAACTACTCATTTGAATGGCTTGCATCACGAGGAGAAAATCAGCTTTACATTTTTTTAGATAGTTTGGGAAATTTGCCAAACTGTCTTTTTGAGTCACCTGCTCTGGCACACTCTATTAAGCTGAGTTCGACTCTAACAATGCCCAATTTCTTCATGCTGTGTAATTGTGAGTCATTTACTTCTTAAGAATTTCCAAAAAACAGACTGTTTTTGCTCTTTTAAAAAAAAGTTTTGAAAGTTTTCTGTTAGTAAAATACACACTATAAAGAGGAGTGAGAAAGGAGAAATGGGTTTTAACTTTTAAATGGCCACTTGAACACGTAACAGATTGTTTTGGTTTCAATTATTATAATTAGAGGGACTAGCTTTAAACCAAGATCAGGAGAGACAGGGACAGAAAAAGAAAGATAGGTATGAAAACAAAAATGTGTGAGACAGGATGTTTGCTAAGAAAAGTGGCACATTCAGGAATACTGCTACAAAAAAGTTATTGAGCACTGTGAAGAAATTCAGGAAAGTCTACAATAAATTCAGTAACACAGAAATTGTGATTCATAGTTACAGGTTTCCTACACTCAATTCTTACCAGCAGGAAAAATACAAGTGTATTTTTTCACTTGTTGTATCACAGAATTTTAAACTCACAGCTAAAATGAGGCTTGAGAAGAGTGTATCATATGGATATACGATATTGGATATCGTATTTGCCCAATATTATTAGACTTTCTGATAACAGGAATCTCAGATTGACTGTAAATGTTGATAATGAAAATAAAGTATTACTGGCTGGTAATTTCTTGAAACTTGAGTTTCTCTGAGATGAGATGGCTTTAAGCAGCTGATTATTTGTAGTAAATGGCTACATTCCAAATTTTGTAATATCTACTATAAAGGAAAGTTACTTTTCTAAAAAGTTTAGCTATACAGAACAGCTGAAAACCCATACTTAAAGAAGTCCTCTGAGCTGTCATTGGAGATGTTGTAACATATAAATATAATGAGAAAATGTCTTAATTCACACTCAGAACCTATTTACTAACCAGAATTTCTCTCTAGTTTCCCAGCCCACAGATATCAGAAGCAACGCTACAAGAAGACATGTGATAATAACAGGGATGCGGCAACATGGGAAAAGCAGACCCAAATATTCAAAAAGGAAAATTAATGAATGATCTGGAGCAAAGGTAAGAAATGTAGCCTCTGGGAACATCACAGTGCATACACAGTGGGCACTCAGGTGACCCTCTAAGTCACCAAAAAGGAATAGACGTGCCACACCTGGAGGGAAGGGAGTATTTAATACACTTTACCAATATTTTCCTTAAAAATAACTTAAAATTTTAGTGTTTAAAACCTGACAAACAGGTTAACTGAAAAAAAAATATGTAAAATCTCCAATTCCTTGATATCAGTGGCTAAATGAAATTTTACTGTTATGAAATAAGTGGAGGAGAAAGACATGAATATTCTTTTGGTAAGCAAGAGTTATGTTTTGTCAGGGATGTAAATTATGCACAGCCTTTTACAAGCTGGTGTGGAATTTTCTGGTATAATAATGAAGAAATGGCAAAATAGAGTTATTAAAATTACAGCACAGGTTAACCGTTTTCCTAGAACAATTAACATATACCAAAAAAGAGATGCACTGTGACATAAAACAATACATTTTAGAGTACTTATATAAAAATTTCTCTAGAGTGCTATTAGGAGTAGTACCAACCATAAGCTTAAAAACAATTGTTACAGTGTTATTATCATTACTATTTCATAGATAAGGAAACTGGAAGTATTAGGTTAAATAATTTGCCCAAAACAGCAATTGGTAGAAGAGAAATCCCCTGGCTTTCTAACCCAGTCTGCCTCTCTTGGCACATTTAGTAGGAGCCATTGGAGTGACATTATGTGTCAGTCCTGCAAAGGGTTCTCATGAAAAAAACAATATGGAAAAGAAAGAAAACCTCTGATACAGTAACTAGCCTGTGGTCAGTATGTGAGAAACTATGACTATCATTGTGAAAATTCATAATCTAGTACACTGAATAGTATTCTCATGATCCACAGAAGTTCATGCATTATGTTAATATAATATATTAACTAAAATAGTAATTAATCCTGGAGAGACTATTCAATTAGTTTAATAATTGTGAAAGGAGAATTTTTAAAGAAAATGCATAAATTTCAAGGAAGTATTGTATTATAAATCATCAAATTTCTAGTTTACAAAGAGAAAGTTAAAAGTATGTAGACTGGGAGGCTAAACACTCTCAAAGATAACTAAAAAGACTTCAAGAATTTGTTTCTTGCAAAGGTTTGTTCAAAACACAATTATGTTTCTCCATGTCATTCTCTAGCTATTCATTCCATCATTTGCTGAGATTTTGGAATCTGTTTAAGAGGGAAAGCACAGTGTTCATGTGTGTGTGTGTACCACGTGTTTAGAGAGAGCAGTGGGTTATTAGACACAAATAAGAATGAAACAATATGTGCAAGTTCAAGGAACTTAAAACTCTTATTCTAAACCCCACACATAGCTACTCATCTTTCTTCCTCATAAATGCCTCCTGCATTTGCCCTTTTACACCCCAGGTCATATTCTCTGAATTACTTTCATACTGTTCATTTTCATCACACTACACAAAATTGACAAGCTTTCTCATAATTAGATTTTTTAAACTTACGTGATCTGACAATTCATCTAATCTTAAACAGAGCCTCAGTTCACTTTAAATGTAAAAGGAAGGGAAATAAAAATGTACTGCCTAACAGTTAAAGATTTTCAATCCTTGGATCTAAGATTTTTATAAAGCTGTCTTAAACATTAGAATTTACAGGTGAGTCCTATTTTTTTCATCCTTATTCCTTTCTTAGTAGTCTGAAAACAGACTTTTGGATCTGTGGTAACATGTGAGAGGATTATACTTCTCCTTAAAAAAAAAAAAAAATGGGAGAAATACGGGCTCGGCACGTCGCTTGGAATTGGATCAGCTGCGCCAGGGCTCCGGGCGGCTATCCGGAGGAGCAGCGTGGACTCAGGACTCAGGACTCAAGAAAAGGAGATATTGAGAGACTTGGGACCAACTCAAAGCAGCCGGGTGAGTGTTTCCCACTGGGCGGGCATCCCGGACGGGGCGGTATCCCCCGGACAGGGCAGTAGCCCCGAAAGCAGGGATCTTTGCAAAGTAGAACTGCTGGCGAGGCGCCCCTCCCCCCGCCGGAGCAGTGATCGCAGACAGCTGGGAGCATTGAAGAGGGGGCTGTTCACCACAGCGCTTGGACTCGGCGCAACCCACCCGCGCTCTGGGAGGCTGCCCAAAGGAGAAGGTGCTTGGTGAGCTGTTTGGACTGAACGTGACCACCCCTGAACACAGGGGGCTGCCCAGAGGAGAAGGAGAAATACGGGCTCGGCACGTCGCTTGGAATTGGAGCAGCTGCGCCAGGGCTCTGGGTGGCTATCCGGTGGAACAGCGTGGTGAGTGGTTTGGTCCCAGAGCATCCGCTCCTGAACATAGGGGGGTTGTCTGGAGAAGGAGGAGGAGCGCGGCGGGGTGCTTGGGCTCGAAGTGACTGCACCAGGGCTACGGGAGGCAGTCGGGACAAGAAGGTGCACAGTGAGTTCTTGGGACTCGTGACGCACCAGATCTCTGGGTGACTGCCTGGTGGAGAAAGTGGTGCGTGGTGGGTCACTTGGTCTTAGAGCGACCGCACGGAACAACAGGTGGCTGCCGGAGGAAAAGGCGTGTGGCGGGTCACTGGGACTCCGAGCGATTGTAAGGGGCTCCAGGTGGCTGCTCAGAGGAGGGTCCGCATAGCCAGGCGAAAAGTGCAGAGCAGGGTCCTAGACGGCTTCTTGGTGGAAGGGCCCCACAGACAAACTGAGGGGCGGAGCGAAGGCTCCAGGACTGCAGGCAGCTTCTCTGAGGAGAGGCAGCCGAAGGAGATTCGTTTGCGAAGGGTGAGGCTTCCAGGCCCAGGAGGTAGGTCCGGGTCCCTGGGAACACTGCAGAAGAAGGCTGCCCAGCCCAGGCGGTAGTTGTGAATTGAACGGAACCTCTGGGAGGAAAACCAACCAGCGAGACCTCCCCACCGGGTGACTCCTCCCGGTTGGGTGAGGTTCTCCCAAAAGGACCGTAAAATCAGAGACACAGGCCCAAACTGGTCTTGCATCAGCCCACAACCTACTTCCCTTCTGGATGACCATTCATCAGCAAGTGAAGGTACCTCTGCCCACTAGCAGGGAATATACCCCACCAGAAGGCCACCACCCCTAGGGAGTCAGCTCCCTTGTGGAGCACTGCATTATCAACTTCCTCCAAGATTTCAGGCTACTGAAGACTAAGAGGGGATATAATAGAAATCTTCAGGGATATTATAAGACAATAGAGGAAATCTGCAATATCACAGCGGTCAACTGATACCTGAACAATATGAGAAAACAAGGAAAGAAAATGCTGCAAACAAATCTAGATGTTACATCAATGAAACCCAACGACAGCATGGCAGAAGAAATGACAGAAAGGGAGTTCAGAATGTACATAATTAAAATGCTCAGGGAAGCAAATGACGAGATGCAAGAGCAAATGCAGGCACTGAATGATCGCACCAATCGACAGTTAAAAGAGCAAATACAGGAAGCAAAAGATCACTTCAATAAAGAGTTAGAGATATTGAAAAAAAACCAAACAGAAATCCTTGAAATGAAGGAAACAATAAACCAAATTAAGAACTCCATAGAAAGCATAACCAATAGAATAGAACACCTGGAAGACAGAACATCAGACATTGAAGATAAAATATTTAACCTTGAAAACAAAGTTGAACAAACAGAGAAGATGGTAAGAAATCATGAACAGAATCTCCAAGAACTATGGGATATCATGAAGAGGCCAAATTTGAGAATTATTGGAATTGAGGAAGGCTTAGAGAAACAGACCAAAGGAATGAACAATCTATTCAATGAAATACTATCAGAAAATTTCCCAAATCTGAAGAATGAAATGGAAGATCAAGTACAAGAGGCTTATAGGACTCCAAATATACAATATTACAACAGACCCACACCAAGGCACATTATAATGAAAATGCCCAACATACAAAATAAAGACAGAATTTTAAAGGCCGCAAGAGAGAGGAATCAAATTACATTCAGGGGGAAACCAATACGGATATCAGCAGATTTTTCAGTCCAGACCCTAAAAGCTAGAAGGGCCTGGAACAACATTTTTCAAGCCCTGAAAGAAAATGGATGCCAACCAAGAATCTTATACCCAGCAAAACTTACCTTCAAATTTGATGATGAAATAAAATCCTTCCATGATAAACAAAAGCTAAAAGAATTTACAAAAAGAAAGCCAGCATTACAGAACATTCTCAGCAAAATATTCCATGAGGAAGAGATGAAAAACAAAGAAACAAATCAGCAATGGGAGGAACCATCCTAAAGGAATTGTCAAATAAAGGAAGAACCAAGTCGTCTCAAAATAAATAAATAAATAAATAAAATGAACCAAGTGACCGGGAATACTAATCATATCTCAATAATAACCCTGAATATTAATGGCCTGAACTCATCAATCTAGAATCAACCACTGGGATAGATTCAAACTAAAAAGCTTTCTCTCAGCAAAGGAAACTATCAGCAATGCGAAGAAAGAGCCTACAGAGTGGGTGAATATCTTTGCCAATCATACTTCAGATAGAGCACTAATCTCCAGAATCTATAAAGAAATCAAAAAACTCTACTCCAAGAATTCAAATAATCCAGTCGACAAATGGGCTAAGGAAATGAATAGACACTTCACAGAAGAAGATCTACAAGCAATCAACAAACATATGGAAAAATGTTCAACATCTCTAGTAGTAAGAGAAATGCAAATCAAAACCACCCTAAGATTCCATCTCACCCCAATTAGAATGGCGATTATCAAGAATACGAGCAACAACAGGTGTTGGCGAGGATGTGGGGAGAAAGGTACACTCATACATTGCTGGTGGGGCTGCAAATTAGTGCAGCCACTCTGGAAAGCAGTGTGGAGATTCCTTAGAAAACTCGGAATGGACCCTCCATTTGACCCAGCTATCCCACTCCTTGGCCTATACCCAAAGGACTTAAAATCAGCATACTACAGAGATACAGCCACATCAATGTTCATAGCTGCTCAATTTACAATAGCCAGACTGTGGAACCAACCTAGATGCCCTTCAATTGATGAGTGGATAAAGAAACTGTGGTATATATATGCAATGGAATATTACTCAGCCATAAAGAATGATAAAATTATGGCATTTGCAGGCAAATGGATGAAATTGGAGAATATCATGCTAAGTGAGATAAGCCAATCTCAAAAAGCCAAAGGACGAATGATATCGCTAATAAGTGGAGGATGACACATAATGGGGGGGAGGGAAGGGTTAGTGTTAGGGTTAGAGTTAGGGAGGGGGGCAAGTATGGAGGAAGGAAGGACTGTATAGAAGGTAAAGAGCGGTGGGAGGGGTGGGGGGAAGGGAATAAATAACAGAATGAATCAAACAACATTACTCTATGTAAATTTATGATTACACAAATGGTATGCCTTTACACCATGTACAAACAGAGAAACAACATGTATCCCATTTGTTTACAATAAAAAAAATAAAATAAAAAAAAATGAAAGAACATGAAAAAAAAGGTAGCAAATTAAATTGACAAAATTATATATTTTATTTATCTTAAGTACTCATTGTATAAATAAAGTAAGATATATTTGTATAAAAAAAAAAAGACATAGACTGGCAGATTGGATCAAAAAGAAAGATCCAACAATATGCTGCCTGCAAGAGACTCACCTCGTAGAAAGAGATACACATAGACTAAAGGTGAAAGGATGGGGGAAAACATATCATGCACATGGACTCAGCAAAAAAGCTGGGGTATCCATCCTCATTTCAGATAAGGTGGACTTCAAGTCAAAACTAGTCAAAAGGGATAAAGAAGGACATTACATACTGCTTAAGGGAACCATAAATCAGCAAGACATAACAATCATAAACATCTATGCCCCAAACAGTGGCTCATCCATGTATGTCAAACAAATCCTTCTCAATTTCAGAAACCAAATACACCATAACACAATAATACTAGGTGATTTTAACATGCCTCTCTCACCACTGGACAGATCTTCCAGACAAAAATTGAACAAAGAAACCATAGATCTCAATAACACAATCAATAATTTAGACTTAACGGACATTTATAGAATATACCATCCAACCAAGAGCGAATACACTTTCTTCTCAGCAGCACATGGATCCTTCTCTAAAATAGACCATATATTATGTCACAAAGCTAATGTAAGCAAATACAAGAAGATAGAGACACTACCTTGTATTCTATCAGATCATAATGGTTTGAAGTTAGAAATAAATGAAAGAGTAAAAAACAGAAGCTACTCCAATACCTGGAGATTAAACAATATGCTATTACATGATGAATGGATAACAGAAGATATTAGGAAGGAAATTAAAAACTTCCTAGAGGTAAATGAGAACAAAGAAACATCATATCAAAATCTTTGGGACACTATGAAAGCAGTACTTAGAGGAAAAATTTATTTCATGGAGCGCATTCAATAAAAGAAGTAAAAATCAACAAATAAACAACCTAACACTTCAGCTCAAAGCCCTAGAAAAAGAAGAACAGACCAACACCAAAAGTAGTAGAAGACAGGAAATAGTTAAACTCAGAGCTGAAATCAACGAAATTGAAACAAAAGAAACTATACAAAAAATTGACAAAATAAATAGTTGGTTCTTTGAAAAAATAAACAAAATTGATAAACCCTTAGCCACTCTAACAAAGAGAAGACGAGAGAAAACCCAAATCACCAAAATTCGGAATGAACAAGGAAATATCACAACAGACATGATTGAAATACAAAACATAATTAGAAGCTATTTTGAAAATCTATATTCTAACCAAATAGAAAATGTCGAAGACATCAACAGGTTTCTAGAGACATATGAATTGCCTAAATTGAACGAGGAGGACATACAAAATTTAAATAGAACAATTTCAAGTAATGAAGTAGAAGAGGTCATCAAAAGCCTACCAACAAAGAAAAGTCCGGGACCAGATGGGTTCTCAGCCGAGTTCTACAAAATCTTTAAAGAAGAGCTTATTCCAATACTTCTCAAAGTATTCCATGAAATAGAAGAGGAGGGTACCCTCCCAAACTCATTCTATGAAACCAATATTACCCTGATCCCCAAGCCAGACAGAGATAAATCGAGGAAAGAATATTTCAGACCGATATCATTAATGAACATTGACGCAAAAATTCTCAATAAAATTTTAGCAAATCGCATACAAAAATATATTAAAAAGATAGTGCACCACGATCAAGTGGGTTTTATCCCAGGGATGCAAGGTTGGTTCAACATCCGGAAATCAATAAATGTAATTCACCATATCAATAGACTTAAAGTCAAGAACCACATGATTATTTCAATAGATGCAGAAAAAGCATTTGATAAAATACAACACCCCTTCATGCTCAAAACACTAGGAAAAATAGGGATAGTGGGAACATTCCTTAACATTGTAAAGGCCATCTATGCTAAGCCCATGGCTAATATCATTCTAAACGGTGAAAAACTGAAAGCATTCCCCCTAAAAACTGGAACAAGACAGGGATGCCCTCTTTCACCACTCCTATTCAATATCGTTCTTGAGACTCTAGCCAGAGCAATTAGACAGACCAAGGAAATTAAAGGAATACGAATAGGAAAAGAAGAACTCAAACTATCCCTATTTGCGGATGATATGATTATATACTTAGAGGAACCAGGAAATTCCACCAGAAAACTGTTAGAACTCATAAGTGAATTCAGTAAAGTGGCAGGTTACAAGATCAATGCTCATAAATCCAATGCATTTTTATACATAAGTGAGGAATCCTCAGAAAGAGAAATTATGAAAACTACCCCATTCACCATAGCATCGAAAAAAATAAAATACTTGGGAATCAATCTCACAAAAGAGGTAAAAGACCTCTACAATGAGAACTACAGAACACTAAAGAAAGAAATCGAAGAAAACCTTAGAAGATGGAAAGATCTCCCATGTTCTTGGATAGGCCGAATTAATATTGTCAAAATGGCCATACTAAAGGACGAATGATATCACTAATAAGTGGAGGATAACACATAATGGGGGGGAGGGACGGGTTAGTGTTAGGGTTAGAGTTAGGGTTAGGGAGGGGGGCAAGTATGGAGGAAGGAAGTACTGTATAGAGGGTAAAGAGGGGTGGGAGGGGTGGGGGGAAGGGAAAAAATAACAGAATGAATCAAACAACATTACTCTATGTAAATTTATGATTGCACAAATGGTATGCCTTTACGCCATGTACAAACAGAGAAACAACATGTATCCCATTTGTTTACAATAAAAAAATAAAAACTTAAAAAAAAAATAAAATAAAATAAATAAAAAATAAAAAAAAATAAAAAATAAATAAAAATAAAAAAAAATGGCCATACTACCAAAAGTGCTATACAGATTCAATGCAATCCCAATTAAAATCCCAATGACGTACCTTACAGAAATAGAGCAAGCAATCATGAAATTCATCTGGAAGAATAAGAAACCCAGAATAGCTAAAGCAATCCTTCGCAGGAAAAATGAAGCAGGGGGTATCGCAATACCCGAACTTCAACTTTATTACAAAGCAATAGTAACAAAGACGGCATGGTACTGGTACCAAAATAGACAGGTAGATCAATGGTACAGAATAGAGGACACGGACACAAACCCAAATAAATACAACTTTCTAATACTAGACAAAGGCGCCAAAAATATGCAATGGAGAAAAGATAGCCTCTTCAACAAATGGTGCTGGGAGAATTGGAAATCCATATGCAACAGAATGAAACTAAACCCATATCTCTCACCCTGCACAAAACTCAACTCAAAATGGATTAAGGACCTTGGAATCAGACCAGAGACTCTGCAGATTATAGAAGAAAAAGTAGGTCCCGATCTTCAACATGTCGGGCTAGGACCAGACTTCCTCAACAGGACTCCCATAGCACAAGAAATAAAAGCAAGAATCAATAACTGGGATAGATTCAAACTAAAAAGCTTTCTCTCAGCAAAGGAAACTATCAGTAATGTGAAGAAAGAGCCTACAGAGTGGGAGAATATCTTTGCCAATCATACTTCAGATAGAGCACTAATCTCCAGAATCTATAAAGAACTCAAAAAACTCTACACCAACAATACAAATAATCCAATCGACAAATGGGCTAAGGAAATGAACAGACACTTCACTGAAGATGTACAAGCAATCAATAAACATATGAAAAAATGTTCAACATCTCTAGTAATGAGAGAAATGCAAATCAAAACCACCCTAAGATTCCATCTCACCCCAATTAGAATGGCGATTATCAAAAGTACAAGCAACAGGTGTTGGCGAGGATGTGGGGAGAAAGGTACACTCATACATTGCTGGTGGGGCTGCAAATTACTGCAGCCGCTCTGGAAAGCAGTGTGGAGATTCCTTAGAAAACTTGGAATGGACCCTCCATTTGACCCAGCTATCCCACTCCTTGGCCTATACCCAAAGGATCTAAAATCAGCATACTACAGAGATACAGCCACATCAATGTTCATAGCTGCTCAATTCACAATAGCCAGACTATGGAACCAACCTAGATGCCCTTCAATTGACGAGTGGATAAAGAAACTGTGGTATATATACACAATGGAATATTACTCAGCCATAAAGAATGACAAAATTATGGCATTTGCAGGCAAATGGATGAAATTGGAGAATATCATGCTAAGTGAGATAAGCCAATCTCAAAAAGACAAGGGACGAATGATATCGCTAATAAGTGGAGGATGACACATAATGGGGGGGAGGGAAGGGTTAGTGTTAGGGTTAGAGTTAGGGTTAGGGAGGGGGGCAAGTATGGAGGAAGAAAGTACTGTATAGAGGGTAAAGAGGGGTGGGAGGGGTGGGGGGAAGGGAAAAAAATAACAGAATGAATCAAACAACATTACTGTATGTGGATTTATGATTACACAAATGGTATGCCTTTGCGCCATGTACAAACAGAGAGGCAACATGTATCCCATTTGTTTACAATAAAATAAAAAATAAAAAAAAATAAAAAAAAATGTTGGGGTTGGGGTTGTGGCTCAGTGGTAAAGCACTTGCTTAGCATGCGTGAGGCCCTGGGTTAGATCCTCAGCACCACATAAAAATAAAATAAAGGTATTTTGTCCACCTACAACTGAAACAAAATATTTAAAAATCGATCAATAAATAAGTAAAGAGTCTTAGGGTTATTATTAAATGACTAATTTATCTGGATTACTTAAATCTGATTCACCTGTTTTGATTCACACGTACCAAATCCATTCTTAATTTTGTTAACAGAATGACCCAAGACAAATTTCACCTATTTTCCCCTGATTAAAACATACCAAAGGCTGCTCAATATTTATAAATAATGTATAAATTGTTTGGTAAGATACTTCTTTTAATTTTTTTATCTGTTCTAATTAGTTGTACATTACAGAATGCATTTATACATTTTGATTAGTCATACATAAATGGAGTGTGATTTCACATTTTTCAGATTGTACATATGGCAGGATCACATCTATCAAGCAGTCATATATGTACATGAGGTAATAATGTCTGCTTCACTCTATTATCCATTCTGTCCTCATCCGCCTTCCCCTCCCTTCACTCCCCTCTATCTAATCTAAAGTAACACTATTCTTCCCTAGCACTCCCCCTACCTTATTATGAATCAGCATCCGCTTATCAGAGAAAACATCCATCCTTTGGTATTTTGGGTCTGGCTTATTTCACTTGGCATGATATTCTCCAATTCCATCCATTTACCAACAAATACCATCATCTCATTCTTCTTTAAAGCACAGTAATATTCCATCATATATATATATATATATATATATATATATACACACACATATATACAAATCAAGAATCAATAAATGGGATGAATTCAAACTAAAAAGCTTCTTCTCAGCAAAAGAAACAACCAATAATGTGAAGAGAGATTGGAAGAAAATCTTTATCACATGCACCTCAAATAAAGTATTAATCTCTAGGATATATAAAGAGCTTGAAAAACTTAACACCAAAAAAACCCAGATAACCCAATCAATAAATGGGCTAAGGAACTGAACAGACACTTCACAGAAGATTACAACTGATCAACAAATATATGAAAAAAATGTTCAATATCTCTAGCAATTAAAGAAATGCAAATCAAAACTACACTAAGATTTTATCTCACTCCAGTCAGAATGGCAATTATCAAGTATTCTTCTTAATGTGGTCTGTGTGAATTTTTCCAACTTTATTACCCCATGCACTCACTACCTTGTGCTCTCCAAGTAGCACCAAACTGCTTGCAGTTCATTAATTCTTTATATTCATTCTACAAGTAGCTCCTTAGCACAAATTATACATTAGACTTTGTGCTAATAAGCATGGGGTATCTGGAAGTGAACAAAACAAGTATGAGCCACCTTCACAGATCTCAGAGTCTAGTTCAGAAAAATCTCCTGAGAGATCCCTGCTGACCATCCCCCACTTAGAAAAACTGACGACTCCCACTACACCTGGGACACATCACCATCCAAACACACTTGACCTTTTATTATAAAAATGTATTTACTAGCTTATCTCACCAACATTGCACATAAGCAATGACAATATCCTATTCATCTTTGAAATAAAAGTTACAAAAATAGACTATGATGATCATAGTCTAGCACACTGACACACTTAATAAATATATGCCTAAAAAAAAAGAGGAAAGGAATTACTTTATTCTCTCAATTTTTTTTTCTTTTTTAGTTTTCTTCAAGTCACTCTCTAAAACATATGTCCCTTAAAAGTCAGGCATCAGATATTATTGGTCCTGTCCTGAACACATATTGACTACAAAATATTTGCTGACTACATTCTCTAGATATACAAATCACAACTATTTAGGAAAAAGTATGTCTCAGTATGATACTTGAGAAATGGAAATCAACACCAATCAGACTGACAGGGTCATTTTTTAAAAAGTATATATATATATATACATATATATAATGTGTGTGTGTGTATATATATGTGTGTGTGTGTGTGTATATATATGTGTGTGTGTGTGTATATATATATATATATATATATATATATATATAGGGAGAGAGAGAGAGAGAGAGAGAGAGAGAGAATATTAAATTCTTTCCATGAATGTATGTCTTCAGTTATAAAGCCAATTTACTAAGAATATAGGCAGAAATGAATCATGAAACTTTAGAATTGTTCATTCAAACCATAGACATGAAAAGACATGAAATTGTAAATCTAGATGATACAGAAAGAATTCCAAAACTTACAAATGATGCTGGTTCCTACAGTACGTAGTAACAATGACAGTATTGACAATAGCAAATATATAACATGTTTTCTACTTGCCAGGCACCATTCTAAGCATTTTACATTCACTAACTAGCTTGATCCTCTTATCAATGTCACCATATATCACCATTACGAGATAAGCAATATCAGGTACAGACAGGTGAAGTAATTTGCCTAAGGTCATTCTGCTAGTAAGTGATAGAACTGGATTTAAATCTAGGAAGTATAGTTCCAGAGTCTCTGCTCTTAACCATAATAACTATCCTGATTTTTTACTGTTAATACATTAATAAAAGGCCATACAGACCCTACACAAGGAAATGGACCTGTGGCACACTTCAAGATGTGCATTTTCTCCTTCTTTCTTCTTTCTATTTTTTTATACTTGAAGTTTAAAAAATATATGTATATATAAGACAAACTAGAGAGGTTATCAGGAAGTAGAGATTTGGAAAAGAAGTTTGATTATTCTGTAGTACAGAAAGAAATACAAGGATTGCTAATCATAACAACCTACTTCTCAAAAAGTTCAAGAGCTGTAAGGAAAAAGTCATCACCTGTCAGCTCGCCATCACAATTGGATCCATCACAAAGATCAACAAACATTTTACAAGTAACAAGTGGGAAAGCCCACTTCAGACACCCATGCCAGGTAAAAGACTTTGAAAGTGCTGCAATAGATTTAATTTATAGTTCTAAATTGTATGACAGCAAGCACATTTCATAACTTCAGCAGCTTTTGTAAAAAACCTTTCTTTAAAATAATTCTTATCTAGCTGTCACTACTTCATCTCAAATAATAGAAACAGGGTATGGATTCAATCTATGACCTTGAAATTTTAAATTTATAAAAAACTGGTTAGAAGCAGAATTATATCCCCTTCAAATAAACAAACATACCATATAGGGCCTTTGCACTTGTTTTTGAACTGTGATCTCTGTCCATTTGGGAAAAGGGGGGTGATGATCCGTAGCCACTGTAATAAAAAAATGGTTATTGTGTTGGGTTAAAGTCCAAAGTAGGTCATAAAAAATACAGAAGTAGAAAATAAAAATTCCAATGTGCCATCATCACCATGTGTTTAAAAAAGGCATACTGAACCTATGGTAAGTTTGCCAACACAAGCAAGATCCTGCTCTGGTGAGTGCTGAATAAGTACAACACAAACCATATGAGCCCAATGAGGACCAAGGTGGGTGCAAGTCAAGCCTCCTCTCGAGTGCCAGGTCAAACTGCAGCCTGAGGATTCCCCAAGGTTGGGACTATCTTAGAAGTCCCAACATAAATTTGCCATATCAATCAAGTTCTGAGTGGTAATACAGTTAAAACAAGTTCCCAGAGACTTATGATATAATGACGTAGATGCTATTATCACAAACACTCAAAATACAACCTATAAATAACACTTTATCACTAAACTTGACACGCTCAACTCTGTATCTGGTCTCATTACAAATATGTTAGATGAAGTAAATACTGATTTGTTAGCATTTTATTCATTTATTCAGTAAAAACTTATTAAACTTTAGAATCTAGAAGAGCAAGGAGAATGGGAGGGGGAGACAAGATACTGCTAATAATACAAGCAAAAATAGTTACAACAGAATGATACATCAGGGTGAAACTAATAAACATAACAGAGGATCAAGGAAGGATTGACTTCATTGGGATATTCAAAAAGTAGACATTTAAGCAGAATCCAAAAGAATGGAAAGAAGTTCAAAGTTGGGGGAGAGTAACACTGGGAAGAGATTTGTGGAACTGACCCAAGAAACAGCATGGTGTCTGTGGGACATGAAATTTAATGAGTTGTGCCTGGAAGATGAATGGTTGGAGAAGTGGAGGCACATAGAGCACTTTTTACATCATGGCTTAACAATTAAATTTTTATTCCCTCGATATGATAAATATTATCTACCTGAAAAATGAGAAGTGAAATATATATCACAATGGCCAGTATTAAAACAAAACTTTGCACAATACAGAAGATGTACAATTTGTCACTCAGGCCAGGATTATGATTTCAAGTTATACCTGGAGCCACTGGGATTGTTTCATCTGTCTTACTGTTGTTTTGTTGTACACATGGTACATATCTTGACAGCATGGACTAAATGAGATTTAATCCTCCTCAAAATATTCCATTCTACTTTTTTCCTACTAAAAATGTATAATTTCTCACTTGTAACTCTATCTCAATCACTTTACATAGGGTAATAAAAGCAGAGAACCACCAAAAAAAGCCAGTATTTTACAAATAACAATTTTTAAAATGTTCCAAAGATTCTTGAAGCTCTGAACTAGAGTCTATAAAAGCAGTCATATAAAAAATACTAGACTAAAACATCTTCCAACCATCACTGAGGTTGATAGTAACCATTTTATTCAATATAGACAAACTTTTAATGATAACATTTGTTAGTAATAGATAGCATATATCAATGAGGAATGAACTACATTAAAATTGCAACTAATCCTTTTATTAAAAATACAAACAAATTGAAACTACCAAATCAAATCCCCCAAAAAACAAATTTAAAATAGACTTTTCAACTTACTTCATTTGAGATGGGTACATTCCAAAACCACTGGGATGATTAGAAATATGACCATTCATTGTGGCTCTCACTTCTGTGTGCTTAAAAAAAAAGAAAGTGCACATAAATTAGAAGCAATAAAAGTGGTCAAGACATCTCGGTTTTCGAAAGTTACTCATTCAACAAGTATGTGCTACTGCAAGGAACAATGCTTAAAATGCAGACATAAAGATCTCCTCCCTCAAGGAACTCAGACTCCAGAGGAATAGATGGACATACAAACTAAGATATGACTGCCAGTTAGCACTGAAATACTAACATTATAAACAAATTTAGATGAGGAAAAGAAAAATCTAAAATACAGTCTTGAATCTCCCAAGTACATAGGCATAATTCTATATTCTGCCCAAGCTCAATAAATTCTCAACTTCATAAGATGTTATTTCATTACTTCATTGTAAAAATAGCATAGACTAATTAAACTAAAAAACTTACAAAATATAGAAAAGTACAAAGAGGGAAATATCAAGCCGAGCCCTATCACTTAAAGATAATCATGCGAGCACATGCTTAGATGTGTGAGGCCCTGGATGTGATCTCTACTGCTAAAAAATAAATACAAATAGTCATTTACATCCCTGTCAATTGCCTTCCCTTTTTTCCTGCGTGTATTTTTCTTTTCTCTCTTCCTTGCTTCAAAGCACATTTGACAACATACCCTATGCATACATAATTGGATACATCTTTTTTCAAGAAAGTGTTCCTTTACACATTCCTGTCACTTTTCATAAGAAAATGATTTTTTAAATCAACATTAAATATTTATCTTGAGAAACCATGTTACAAAAGAAACAAATTTCCTCCAGACAAGACAAACAAGACAAGAAAGAATAAGTAAAACTTCCTTATTGCCAAAAAGAATGGGCTTCCTTTCTTTCATCTAGACAGCATTGCTATATCTGACCTAAGTGTATGCACTCCTGGGTATTTTGTCTTCTCTCGATTCTGTGTCACCACAGTATTCTGGATCTTGTCTTACTTTTCTGACTTCTGTCTTTTCATATACATTACATGTCCTCAATAACTGAGAGGCAAAACACCCACCTTTGTTATAGAACAAGGGCAAGGGTAGTGCAAGCATGAACTGAGTGACTGCCATGTGGTATTACGACAGATGCGAGGACTACTGTGCAGAGCAAAACAGCTACCTCTCAGTTACAGGGCCAATACGCTAATGCGAAAAGCAGACACTTAATGAACAAATGTGAAGCTATAAATTGCAGTGACTATTATGACAGGAAAAATTCAGGGTGATATAGAGGCATATAATAAGGAAGCTTAATCCAGATTGAAAGAGGATTAAAGAAATGATATTCAAGACCTGGGAACTCCAAGTTAATCCTCATTCTTCAGATCTCAGTTCAATTGAAATATCCTCAGGGAAGCTTTTACTGACCTTCCTGAATAAATAAAATCCCACTATCAGTCATTCTCCATACTATAAACAATATTTCAAAGTATTCACCTCAGATAAAATTTTTCATTTGCTTAAATTAATTCCTGACTTCACTAGACCATTAGCTCTAAAAGAGCAGGCACTTTTGTTTATATAGAGTAAGTTTTCATTAAATATTTATCCAAAGAAAAAAAAGAAAGAAGTCTATGTCCCTCTCTTCAAAGAGGATATTGTAGTCTAAGGAGACAAAATAAATTCATATGAAACAAATAGTAAATAATTAAGTCCCAATGTATGGGCCTCTATTTTAAACCCACTAGAGGTTTAAAGAAGAGAAAAATCAAGCAGATTGTTCTAACTTTGTGGAAGGGTGAGGACTTTCAAGTACTGTTTCAGCAGCTCAAAAAAATGGTTTAAGATTTGTAAAGATTCTCAAAACACTCAAATTTAATTCAAGCTTTCCTAGGAGTGTTTCCATATTTATCCAGTATTTAAAAGCAAATTTCTAGATTAATTGGCCAAAGGAATTAAATGTCAATCTAAAATTATGCTGGACTAGTAGTATATTGAGCATTCCAAAATACAGCAACAGTCATTTGACCTTTATTCTCCTACATGCAGCAAGCCACAAAGATTCTTCTGGGAGAGATCTCCTTCATATATCAAGGCTGGAAAATAAGACGTGATCCTGATGGACTGGTAACTGGTAAATGTGAATAAACTCTGATCTTCCACCAAGTTCTATATACTCCCCCATATATCTCTTAGTAACATCCTGAGAATTTACTACCCGAACTCAGATATTCATTTGTCCTATCATTCCTCCACAGATTTAGTGTTCTCTTGTCTAAAAGGTATAGCTTTGGTAATTTCTTCAGATTCACTCTTGTGAAGATCCTTATTTACATTAAAATTAATAAAACTTTTATGCTCTTCTCTTGTTCATCCACTCTATGTTAATTAGTTGGGTTCCTAGACCCACTCACAGAGCCCACATAAGAACTGATGAGGATAGAGGGGATCTGTTCTCCCTACAGAGCAAATAGTGACTACTCCTCTACATATGTAGTACTCATAAAATTCTGCGTATCTTACATTGCCATTTTCTTTCCTTTTTTTTTTTTTTTTGTCATTTCTTTCTTCATTTTATACTTAGAAACAATCAGTGGTATTGCGGTATGCCAATTCTTAAAGGGGGAAAACATTTACTGATTTCCATAGTATATTCCCACCATGGTCAATTTCAAGCTATCAATGGTTTAATAGCAGCTTACAAAATTCCTCCATATTTCATAGTTGGCTGTTAGAAGTTACAGGATCCAACTCTGGAATTGGAACCAGGACGGAGGCCTGTAATAACACTAAGGATTACAGCTAATGGGTTAAAACAAGGGCATTCAGTTAAAAGCCTGGAATTCTAACACTACCTTTGGCACTTACTGGCCTTTGCAAGTCAACTAAAGCTTCTGTCTCAATTTTCTTATCACTAAAATAGAGATAATTCTTGATCTTCCCTAGCTCACAGGGCCAGTGTAAAGATCAAATGAGAAAGACACACAAGTTTCTTCAAAAGTCCAAAAAAAAAAAAAAAAAAGGAAGAAGAAAGTTCTTTCAAAACAAGTTGGTTCATTCAGTATATAAATCAAGCCTTCAGGGTCTGTGCCGATTTTGATCTGGTTTGCATCTTAAAAGCATGGCAGCTGGTTTTAATGAAAAGCGATAGTCACAGCATCCCATCTTTTTGGTGTTTAATTCTTCATGACAGTTAAATAAATGCCTGGTTTGTGTTTTGTTTTAAAATTGTGATTTGTCTGAATAGACAACATTGGAAAAGGGAATAGAAAATGTCAATTTGCTAAATTGAATTTTAAATATAGAAACATCTCATTGGGCCACTGTAGTTTCACTTTTCACAGCTAGTCATGTGGCAATAAGGGATCTTGCGAATATTGAAACGGGAACAGTTACAATGCACACCTTGCAAAAGAAATGATTATAATGTTTCTTTTTTCTGTAGGCTTTTAAAATACATATCCAATTTATACCTAGATAGACCATATACACAAGTTAAAAAGTAAACTGTTAGCACAATATTGTGTTGTTCTTCCCATAAAATGCTAATGCAGCTAAAAAACTGAGACAAAGTTTTATCACTTTGAAGTCACACAAATGCAGTTAATTTTACTAAATGTACTACCTGATTCTACTCAAAGTATATATTAAAACCATGATAACAACTTCCAACTATTCAATTTAAAGTAAGAGTCTCAACTTCCTTATGAAAACTTTTTTTATAAGTCACAGTTACTATAATTTTTATTATGCACATAAAATAATATTCTTTGCCAATTACAAAATAAAAATAATAAAATTTAAGATCTAAATTAAGCACACCCAAAAAGTTAAACCCTGCAACCTTTTTTAAAAATAAGTAAATAGGATATATGAAAATCACTGGAAGAATAAATGAAGCTGAAATAGCAAGTTAAATTTGTATCAGAAAGTTTTAAGATTACCAAGTATACATAAATGAAGTTTTAGATTCCCTTTTCTTTATTCTTGTTTGCATCTGGTATCAGTTTTCAAACTGTTGAATGAGAATACCACCTACCCAGTCTTGTTACCAAACAGCTAGTAGCTCTCAGCATACTGAGCTGTCCTTTCAAAGGTCTGTTCTCTCAGAACTTGCCACTAACTTGTTTTGTTTACTGATGTGCTTATTGGGTTTGGCACAGTATCCTGAAGTATCTATATCCAGACTGCAATTTATGTCTCAATCTCAGTTAAAACCAGGAAGGGAGGTTATTATTAGCATTTTGGTTTTAGCTAAAAGACCACTGAAACTTAATTTCTAAGAAAACTTTGTGAAATATTCTACCAGGGATTTTACTTAATACTTAAAAAAAAAAAATCCACTTTAAACTTTCAAAATCTACCTCCTGCAAAGTATTCTAGATTAAGTGCTTTTCAATACCTCTTATAAGTAATTTCAATAAAGATGCTACTGTCTACTTTCATTATTTAGTCTATCAAAAGCATCTGAGGTTCAATTAAATGTTTAGCTAAGTTCGATTTTTAAACAAACTTTTACATTTTTTAATAATTTTAGATTTACAGAATTTATGATGATAGCATAGAAAAGTCCTATATCTCCCATTTCCTTGCTGTACACATCTTACATCTACTCACATAATAATCTAGTGTTTTGAACCATCTAATGAACCAATATCAATATGGTATTATTCACTGCAGTTGATACTCTATGTGAGTTTACCTGATGCCGCCTTCTGTTCCAGGGTCCTAGCCACGATTCTCTATTATATTTAGTCCTTGCATCTCACTGTGCTCCTCTAGACTGTGAGCATTTCTCAGACTCCCTTTGCTTTTGATGATTATATTAGTTTCCGAGGCTGCCATACCAATTTATGGGAAACTGGCTTAAAACAACAGAAATTTATTCTCTCACTGCTCTGGAGACAGAAGTCTGAAAGTCCTTGGATTGTAGATGCATCACCCCAATCTCTGCCTCCATCTTCACTTGGTCTACTGCCATGGGTGTGTCTGTGTACAAATTTCCCTTTTCTTTCAGGGGTAATAGCCACTGGATTAGGGGTCCACATCAATCCAGTATGACCTCAATTTAATTATATCTGCAAGATACCTATCCAGTGAGGTCACATATGTAGGTAAGGGGCAGTAAACTTATCTTCTGGGGAGACACAGTTCAAACTGCCTTGGCAGTTTTGTGAGTAGTACCATATTTTGACATTGTGCAGTATCTCCCTCAATTGGGGTTTATCTGATGTTTTCTCAGTAGACTGAAGTGACAGGTTTAAGGCAGACACCACAGAGGCAAGTGTCCCTCTCATCACAGAGTTACCAAGATTCCCTGCTATGAGCATGACTTATTGCTGCTCATGCTCATCTCGATCCCACCTGTGGTGTGCCTGGTGCTCCCACTATACAGGGGCTCCTCACTCACCACACAGCACTCTTCAGGAGGAGTCACTCCCCACAGCCATAACTATAGCTGCTTGCGGAGGGAGTGCTATGTGAGTTATTTGTAATTCTTCAGTATGGAGGTTTTGGCCATTTCCCCCAAAATTAAACTGAAATGATGGGAAAGCATTAAAAGGGCTCAGATATAGAGCAGCAACTCTCAAGTGTTTTCTAAAAATTTCCTATTTCAGGTGATGAGAAAAGAACTGAGCTCCATTTCAGTTCTGTGTAATAATAATTAAAAAAAAAAAAAAAAAAAAAAAAAAAAGGCAGCAAGGGAATTGGGGACAGGAGCGAGACCCAATCCTTAATGAAAACCTCTGGCTAACACCACCCAAAAAGTGTCAGAATTTAAAAAGTAAACATCATCTAAGAAGTTCAGATCTTCCCAGAAGTCCAAAGTTGTTGAGTATGAATTCTCAGAAGAGGCAAAATCATCACTGTGGGCATTTTCTCCCAGGAAAAGAGTAAAACTAGAACATTTCCTCCAATTCCACTTTTAGTTGACCACATTTCAGGGAGTAACACTTTGGAGTGAGAAATAGAGAAATCCATTCCACAGGACTGGAGATGTAGCTTAGTGGCAGAGTTCTTGCTGAGCACGTGTGAGGCCCTGGGTTCAATCCCCAGTACTGCCAAAAAATGAAAAAACCCAGAGAAATCCTTTCCACCAGCCCAGCTCCCTTTTCTCAAGTCTTTGCTTTTCATAAATCAGTCTCAAGGGTTAGTAATCTCTGATAGTCTAAGAACCTTAGTGGAAGGTCTCCTAAATTAAACTCTATGCCATTGAGCAGTATACAACAAAAGTCACTGGAAAAAAAAATGAAGATCAAGTGAGATACATTTTATTGCTGGATATCCTTTTCCCATAGCGGTGCCATATGATAAATTAGTACAGTTCAACATATTTGCTCAACAAAGGCAAACAAAGAGCTGCCAGGGCCTGACATAACCCACCTGGGTGGGAAGACAGAAAGACATGCTACAGCTACCTTTAATGAGATTTAAACTTGTGAATTCAACTTTCATTCCAATGTATGAAATGGTCTCTAAAAATAGTAAATCATAAAACATTACAGGTACAGTTGGAAGAGTTCTAACCCACAGATGAGATATTTTAATATTTAACTGCCTATTACCACATGGTCACGTGCCCTGTGTTACTTAGAGCAAAGAACATCAACAATAAACAAAATATTACAGGCGATTCACTTTGCATTTTTAGTAAAGTTCCTTAGGAAGATCAATGTTCTACAAAATGAACATGTTTGGAAGTGGTTACAACCTAGAAAGTGGGAAGGGTCACCTTTAAGTAACTGGTGTACTGGATTTTTTTCCCCACTTTTCTAAATCAGACATACATCCCTCTAAGGTTAACTTCACTGTTAAACCATGGATGACTTTTTTTAAAGTAATGGATTTCTAGTTTTTGAAAGGTTAAAAGTACATTATATTGTACTATAATGTAGATGCTTATATGTCCTCCAAATTACCTCTCATATACTGTATAAAAAGATGTGATTTAGTATCTTAATGTCATCTTCTGCTGCCTACCCCTGCTACTCCAATATTGATTATTTTGGTAAGAGAACAAGGAAGCATCACAGTTCATCAAAGGATTTTCCCACTGTTGCAATTTGTTCTATTTTTGCAACACATGGGCTTCACGGTCAGATCAGGAGCATAATGGTTATATGGGGGCAGGTATTTGCTTTATGTACTTCTTTGGGTATCAAGATAGCATCAAGTTCAACAAGTATGACTTTATAAATCTATGGGACATTCATGATTGGGTAGATAGGGTAAACAATCAATCTTAACTGCTTATACATAACAGCTCTATAGTTTTTAATATTTTGTTCACATAGAAATGCTCTCCTTTCAAAATACAATTTTTTATTTATCTTTAAGAAACAAGGCAGTTCTAATATGCTATTAGAAAGTGAAGTGGCAAAGACAAGATAAAACAAGAAATCAATTCCTTTAACTGCCTGAATATAAAAATAACCCAGATTATCAGCAGGTAATACGATTAAGAAAACAAATCTCTGGCACATTATCCAACTCACAGAAGACCTAGGACAAGGAGAAACCTTCCTTGAAAATTCTCCTACTCTTACAAAGAAATTTTTTTTGCGGGGGAAAAAAAAACACATTTAAGAAAAGAGCACATTATAGGCAATGCAAGAACAGCAGAACATAAGGTTAAGGGGAACCAGGAAAGGGTAGAACAAGAGAGAACACAATCTCCCTCAAAAAATGACTGAATTGAAGAAGACAAGATGAAGCTTTTTAGAAACACGATACGGTGGGGAGAGAGATGTGGAAAGGCTCATTTATAGCGCAGGCACAGAGAAGGCAGAGTGCCAGGCAGCACCTCAGGATGGGTGGGGAGGGTACCTGGCCACCAAAGCCTCCCTTCACAGGCTGAGGCCAGAGTTAAGGCCACAGAGAATGGAGAAGACCAAAGGCAAGCAAGGGCCTGGCCATTAAGAAGCCCGCACCGCAAAGTGGAACTACTGAGGAACCATGTCAAGCACTGGGAAGTGAGGAGGGGTGAGGAAGGTGGGAGATGAAGTGAGAATCCATACCAGAGGGCAAGTTACAGGTGTCAAACTTCTGTTACACCAAAATTCAGTGTTTGCTTATGATGTCTACGCAAACTTCATTCACAGCAGACCAAGACTCTTTCCCTGTGGGTGCAGCCTTCTATCATGGTTACCTCCTCCCCAGCTCTTGGTTCTATGTACCCTTGATCCTATACCATTACTCCACCAGATCTGGATGTCTCCTTTCATACTCTCACACCTACCTGTTCTTCACTGGCCCGTCACTTTTTCGCTGCTGCAGGCCTCTCCCAGACCCCCACAAGTTCCTGCTGCAGCTGACCTGATCACCCTGAGGCTTCCTGCAGGCTCTCATTGTGGGACCAAAACCCACCCTCATTCCCTTCATATTCCCACCACCTTGGACCCTTACTTCCAGGATCCCAAGTCTCCCTCTTTCAAGCCTTTACTTGTTCTTATTTTGATAGAACAAGTACTTCTAGAACTTCCTGAAGAAGAATGTATGAAAGGCAGATTTTCTGAAGTTTTACATTTCTAAAAATGTGTTTATATGTGATCAAATATTTTGCTTGGTTTCAAATTGTACACTGGAAATTATTTTTTGCCACATAATTTTGAAGCCAGAGTTCTTCTGTGGCCTTGTTGCTGCTCAATTTCAGATGCTGCTATGATTCTCAATTTGGTATATGGCCTTGCTTCTTCTTTCTGAAGTTTTATGAACTCTATTTTTTTTCACCTGAAATTCTTAAAATTTCACGGTGATATAGGTAAGTATGGGTGCTCTTTTAATATATATTCTTCAGGGGGCTGGGGCTGTAGCTTAGTAGCAGAGCACTTGCCTAGCACATGTGAGGCACTGGGTTTGATCCCTAGCACTGCATAAAAATAAACATATAAAATATATATTCTTCAACATACTGATAACTCATAAGGCCTTTTCAAACTTGAAAATCTCTGTCCATAAAGTCTGGAAATTTTTTTTTTTTTTGCCTTATTTCTTTGATAGCGTCCTCATTATCTAAAACTTTCAGTTGTTCAGAATAGGAATTCCACATTCATACATTGCTGGTGGGATTACAAATTGTTGCAATCACTCTGGAAAGCAGTATGAAGATTCCTCAAAAAACTTGGAATGGAATTACCATATAAGCCAATCCCAAAAAAACAAAAGTTCTCTCTGATATGCAGATGATAACTCACAATAAGCAGGGGTACAGGGGGAGAAAAAAAGTTCATTGGATTAGATAAAGGGAAATGAAAATAGGAAAGACAGTAGAATGAATCAGACATAACTTTCTTATGTTCATACATGAATATACAACCAGTATAAACTCCACATCGTGTACAACCACAAGAATGGCAAGTTATACTCCATGTATGTATGATATGTCAAAATACTTTCTACTGTCATATACAACTAAAAAGAACAAATAAAAATTAAAAAAAGAAAGAACAGGAACTTCCAGACTCTCTATTTTTCTTTTCTCTTTGGTTTTTCACTTCCTAGTACTTTTGTTCTATTTCCTAGATGGCTTCTTTTACTTTATTCTCAAAAACACTGTTTTTAATTTTTCCTGTCAGTTTTCAATTTCTCGGACTACACTTTTAGTCCCAAGTGTTCCTTCTATTATTAATACCTGTTCCTATTTCATGATTGCAGTATATTGCCCATCAATAATAATAAAGTTTTCTTCTGCCTTCACTGTCTCAATTTTTGCCAATTTCCTTCTTTTCCCAGGTTTTTTTGGTTTCTGAATTGCTTCAAGTATCTGGTTATGATTGGTCACTATTCATATCAAAGTTGGAGTCCTAAAAAGCTGATAAGAAAGTCAGTGTCAATGGGTAGGGTTGGTGATCATGTGGACTTCATTGCAGAGGCCTCCTGTTGGGAGATCCCAACTGTAAGTATCAATGGGTCTTGTGCACAGATCAGATTCTTCAAAGAAATGCCTCCCAATTTCATTCCTGGAGATTATAAAGCTGACTGAGAAATTTTCAATAGTAAGTGGAAGAAGTGGGCAGGGGAGAGGGATTTGCACTGTTCACTATGTCACTTCATCCTCCATTTGTGCCTTGGTATCCCCAGCTGAGTTCTCCAGTTCATATTCTTTGGAAGTAAAGGTCCAATCTTACCGAGTGGGGAGTGGCAGGGATCTCAGTCCTTTAAACATGTTCCTACTTAAAACTTCTATTTTCAGTCTTACCCTCACCATTGAGCCCCTGGGAGGTTCTGAAGTGAGAATCGGGTTGCTTCTTGGTATCTCTCACTAGCAGCTTAGGTTTCAGCCTCTCAGGACTTCTACATTAGTCACAATTATCCATGGGATTTCTACAGTCCCTTTTTCTCACTGGGTTATTAAAATTCTTTACTGTTATTTTAGGAATAAATATATACATGCTTAGTCTGTCATTTTTCTGTAGCATATTTTGATCATCTGAACATTAACAACCATCTGTTAATGAACAACTCAGAAGGAAAAATCCAAGTCACCTCTAATATGAACTTGAGAGGTTCAGGTGAACTATGAAATATGAGCACAAGTTTATACTAAAAATAAGGGCACCCTAACAGTAAGAGTGAAATAACACAGAAAAGGAAGAAAATCTACTTTAGATGAAGTCAGGTGGTATTTTGGTAGTATATGCTTAACTACCTTTTGTTAGTATAACAACAAATGCTGTTTTTGAATCCCAGAAAAGAAATGACATGATAGTGCATGAAAACGAGGCAATATCTGCAACCCAGCCAGGCACTGCTGTTATGAGAAACACAGGCCATAAGTGAAGTTTGGGTTTTGTTTATTTTTTTTTTTTTGGTTTGAAAAAATTTCAAACGGCTTTATTGAGATATAATCACAGAGTTTTTTTTAAGAGAGGCCCATTAAATGAGTAGAGGTGGGAACAAATTCTTTGTGATCTACCCCAAAAGAAAGGCAAAAATAGTTATATATTAGTCTGAAGATCCACACTGCCTAAAAAGTAGCATGAAAATTTATTTTCTTGAGTTCTACATAGTCATGAAAATTTTAAAAAAGAAAAAAAGTTGAATTCAAAAGGAAAAATTTAATTAGGGTCACTAAATTCAGATTTAAAAGGCAATGAATATACACTTTGATTATAGATAGTACTACCTCTGAAAAGCCTCTGCTTAATTATAAAAATGGAAGTTCTAAAAAGAAAAAAACGGCACTAAAGTTCCCCACACATGAACTGGGGAAAATGTGGATATATCTCACTATTACAAAAACAACAATACTCATTTTACTTAATTCTTAACACCTTAAGAGGTAACCAGAACCTCTTATTCCCATTTTAATGAGGAACCTAAGGTTTATAAAAGTTTAAGTAAAGGTAAAGCTGGCCATGACATCAACGGCTAAGATATACCATGGCTAAGATTTGACCCCAAGTCATGCTTTTAAGTACTCTTATATATAAACATTTTCTTTTTACTAAATGATAAATCCAGTATTTTGATGTTGGCTGGAGAAATGTCAACAGTGACGAACTGAAAGACAAAATGACCTTTATAAATCATTATTCAGACAAAATTCAGTTAACATTAATTGGCACCAGCCAATGAGTACTAATTCAGTCATCCATTTGCTCGCTTAACCATTCTGTGCCCACCAGTGGTCTACAGGAGCACTGTTCAATACAACTTCCTTCAAGGATGTCAATGTGTCATATCAGCACTGCTCAATACAGCTCAGCACTAGTGTCAGGCACTTGAAATGGGGTTAGTGTCACGAAGAAAGTGAATTTTAAATTTTGCTAAATTAAAATTAGTTTACATTTAAATCTAAGTAGTTACAAATAGCTAACAGCTACCCTACTGGACAGCATACATCAAGATACTGAATACACAGTTTTAAAAAAAGGCATGGTTCCTGCCATGATTTGGACAAGTATTCCCCAAAGGTCCACATTACAGGACTGGTTGCCAGTCTGTGGCACTACTGGGAGGTGGTAAAACCTTTAGTGGGTAGAGCCTGGTGGAAGAAAGTTCATTGGGATCATGCCCTTGAAGGGAATATCAAGATCCCAACTCCTTCTTCTCTTTGCCTCCTAGTTGCCTGCCACAAAGTGAGCTGTTTCCTCTGCCACATGCTCCCACAGGCCCAAAAGCAATGGAGCCAATCAACCATGGACTGAAGTCTCTGAAACTATAAGCCAATATAAACCTGATCATTTGTTTATCTCAAGTACTTCATTACAGTGATGGAAAACTCACTAACACAGTTCCTATAGTCACAGAGCTAAGCTCTAGTGGGAGAGGAGCATGAAATAAGTGAACCCACAAAGAAAATTATAAATTATGTCCATTGCTTAGAAGAAAAAAATAGAAAATATCATATTTATAGGGTTATAAACTCAGACTGAGTTAAACCTAGCTATGAGTTCTAAAATGTATGGGACTGAGAGAATGATTCTGGAAATGCTCTCTTAGGATTCCCCACCTAAAATTAGGTGGGAATAATTAGCAAATCATTGAAATAAAAAAAAGTATGCATTTGTTAAAAGTACTGGTATACAGAAATAGCACACTACTGACAAGGAAATGTATACAGAACTAATTCTGGACAAGAATGCTGTTGGTCATTGTAGTTCAGGTTAAAATTCTAAATAAACAAGAAAGTGAAGGTAAGCAGAGATGAAGCTGCACAAAAACAAAACAAAGCAGAAAACATTCACAGAACTTTGGGTACTTGGATTTAAGAGCCTGGATCTGATGAGCAGGGAAGTCAGGGAAAAACAACTGAACTACTGTTCCTCTTGGGCAGAAATGGGACTTTTTTAATAGTAGCATGTCCATTTAGGGGCCAGTGTTAATTTATTAAACCCCCTAAAACACATTTGCCAGGAATTACACATTCCTGAATGTGTAATTACACATTCCTGAATTTGAGCACCTGGAATTGAAACAGAGAAAAAGCACAACCCTCTAGAGTGGATTAATAAGTGATGGAAAAAAGTATTTGGATCTGCAGGTGAAGGGAGAATCATCAAAAACCTCATGCTCCTAGATCATATTGTGGATTTTTGTTTGAGAATTTAAGATGAATTTGTTTGGGAAAATGGGCTGTTTGAGGTCAGAAAGGAAATTTGAAAAGGGAACTATCACTAGGGCTGGTAATGCCACATTTGCATTTCTTTCTTTTCAGTCCCAAAGTTCCCAACTCTAAGCAATTGGAAAATAAATGGCTTTAGACTGAAGAAGTGAACACTTGGGGAGAAGCAAAATCTGATTTAATGAAAATGTGATGATCATAAAAGGAAGCCTATTTTAACTTTTATAAATAACACTCCAAATTAATTCCAGCTCTTTATTAAATAAACTGGGTATAATTTAACTAGCACAACTATGGTCCCTATTTTAAGCCAAATGAGTGTATAAAATTGATGCACTGAGAGAACTAGACCACTACTGCTGGAAGGAGGGGCGGGAGCTGAGGAGGGGAGCTGCAGCCCTACGTGCCAGGCACAATGCTGCCTGCTTCACACATACCGTCCAACTGTTGCAACAACCTCCTTAGGTAGGAGCCTCATTATCCCCTCTTCACAGATAAGACAGGAAATTTAACAACGTCCCGTGTCAGAGAGCTAATAAGAAGTACTAGATATGGAATAAAATTCAAACACTTTGCCACAATTTTATCGTGTTATTAAACCCAAAAGCACACTGTCACATAATATCTAGAATCAACTAAAAGGATATTTCTCTTTTCCTATACATTTAAGATAAAGGATAATCCATATGCTTGCATAGAAAAGAACTGATGATCTAGCTTCACTGAAAAACAAATAAACAAAAAAGATCTGGACTCTGGAAGTTTATGAAGTAAAGGCAGAAGATAACCAAGACTACTAGAAACAATTAAGATAAAGGCAAAAGTGGTACCAGGGCAAAGACAATGGACTCCAGAGATTCAGAAGGGCACAGTGTCATCTTGACTTGCTGAGCAAAGTTCGTGCCTATTATGGAACACTTCTCTACAGGAACATATTTCCAATTGTATAGTGGCTATCCATAAAACTAGAGTTGACTCTTACACCCAACTTTAAGACAACGTATACAAAGAAAGGGGACATATGAGTGATCGTGAACAAAATATACTCTAAGGACTTTATGAAACCGTTTAAATGAGGAAACATGGCATAGCTTTACAGTTTCAAAAAGAAAAAAAAATTATTCCCATGAATATCATATTACTTAACTGAATGAAGACGTTTATTTCAAATCTTCTTATAAGAAAAGTTGGAATGAAAGATATAAAACAACCTTCTAAAAGTAAGAAAAGCATAGAAAATATTTTAATTAGCTGAGTTAAAGAGAAAAAACATCCTCTCTCTAGTTAACAAAAACCACACAAGGAGTGAGCAGTATCAACTGTGCTCCCCAGTCCCCTTCTCTAGGTCACCCTCACCACCCAGCAAATGGCATCTCTGACCTCCTGACTCTCCAGTTCCATCATTTTTATTGCCTACATCCTTATTTTCCCCAAATGGAGTGGAAAGTAAATGTTCATCTGTCTTCTTGCCTCTCCAGTTCTGCCCACCCTCTGATGATATGCATGGGTCCTCCCAGAACCCAAACATTTTTCTGAGTGGAGTAAATACCATTTTTTAACTTGTCATGGTGAACATCTCAGATGTCAATTTGATGTAGGTTTGTAATGAGATTAGAAAAACCAATGAATGCCGAAGCCAAATCCGGTCTTCCAATACTCTTCCTGGTTCTGTGCTCTTGGATGTGTCACTTAAACTCGTAGATTCACAATTAGTACTAACTAAGCTGGAAAACTAGGGTATCTATCAGTCATTTTTGCAGTTCCAAAATCCAGTGCATTAGCCCAGTGACATCAGGGACAAAAGTCAGCACCTTAGCTTGGCAACCTGCTTTTTGCATATGAATTCTCCTATAGAGACCACGGAGAGAACAAAGCACAGGAAAAATAATGAATACACTATTTTCTTACTTGCGTGTGGGTGGGGGTGTTACATAAGTGACTGTTCTCTACCCCCAATAAACTCCAATAAACTCCAAGCTTGCCTATAAAGAAAAGTGTGTGTGACATGAGAACTGATTTTCATTCTCTCTCTCTCTCTCTCTCTCTCTCTCTCTCTCTCTCTCTCTCTATCCCCCCCCCCCCCACTGCTAAGCAGCCTTGAGAATAACACATAGCAGCACATAGTAGCAAACTCAAAAAAAGTTAGCTTGAAAGACTCTTACTGCTCTCTTAAGAACTGAGATGCTCCATTCCAGGATGATGAAACAGAAATTTTTCTAGGAAACAAGTATGTGTTTGAATTTCATGAGATACGAGAATCTATGTTTACAAGAACCGTGTTCAATCTCAGCTGCAATGTGGAACCTCAGGGAAGGCCAGTTTTGCCAAAAGCCACATGGCTGCTTCCCTGCCATGAAGGAAACAGGATAAGACAAAATAGTATATTCTTGTAAAGACTGAGTGAGCCACACAGAAAGCAATTATTTCAACCTATCAAAGTCCAAGTGACTAAGGTTAAAAAATAAAAGAAAGTGACAATCAATCCACTAATCATCCAATATAAATGAAACTAGCTATGAATAGGACACACCAGTATCTATAAATGACCCCCAAACCTATCTAAACCAAAAAGACTCAAATGACAGTAGTAATTCACTCTCAGAAGACAAATAGGGTTCTGCTGTCGCTTCAAGAGAGGAGGAATGAACAAGCTCCACCTACAGAGGAGGGAAAGGAAGCTCACCCACACATCAACTCCCCAGCATTCAAAGTCCACTTTCCTATTCCTAAAAGAAAATAAGGACAATACCTATCGGTTGCTTTTTCCAAACTACTGGAAGGAAAAAAAAAAAAAAACCTTACAGAGTATATTCCAATGCTTTCATTGTAGTGTTGTGCTTGAGTAAAAATAATATGAAGATGCTCATCCCTGAAAGTAAATCCTGTCTCAACTATCTTGTTGCAATTTCAAACAACTCATTATCCTCTCTGGGTCTCAATTACTCATCTTTAAAATGAGGATAATACTGTTATAAGGATTATATGCACAAGGATACACAGAACATTTGAGATATATTTTAATACCTAGCTACTTACTTATCAATGCCTTTATTTTCTAATTAAACATTAGAAATAGAAATAAAGCCATCTTCTTTATATACTAGTTATAAAATGAAATTCAATGAAGTAAAAACCAGTTGACTCAAGCAAATACAGCTCAAGAAAAATATATGATAAGGTAAACAATGTTACCAGTTGCAGTTATACCTAAAAAAGAAAAGAAATTCTTTACTAATCATTTAAAATCCATCACGGTTTGCCTTAAATAATTTCTCTAGTCATTCATATTCTCTCTAGCACTCCCATGTTATAAAATCCTCACTATCATCAGGCTCTATCCCGAATATATGTTTGCACTAAATTTCTTTCAGGTAACTGCTCTTACCCTAAATATTGTTTCCACTACCTTATATCACCCATCTAGCAATTTCTCAATCCCTCAATTCCCATCCCTGTTTTCCAGTCTTTCCTGACTCAACAATGATGATACATAGTCATGTGGTAACTATCATGTTAACATTTTCAAACGCAGCTATGAAGATGCACTCTATTCTTCTCAATCTTTGTATCTCCTTACACAACTCTGGGTATGGCATACTAGTACGGCCTTTTGCAAAATAATCCCTGTATGAGAGTGGTATTATGGAGCATTTTATGGATATAACATAAGAGTCAGAGAATCTTAGTGACCAAGGTGAACGTTACTGCCAATACAAATTGCTTGCCAAGTGTAGTAATGCATGCCTGCAATGCCAGCAACTCCGAAGGCTGAGGCAGGATAACAAGTTTGAAGCCAGTCTCAACAATTTAGTGAGGCCCTAAGGATAAAAAAAAAAAAAAAAAAAAATCCTGTAAAAATTTACACCAATGACCACCTGATTCCACTCCTGTCAGAAGAAAAACTGGTATGAAACAAACTAATTTGGAAGTAGAGAATTTAATTTTTATGAAGAAAATTATTGATCAGACTTTCTGTAGTCACAATAAGATAAAATCCTCCAAGTTAACTGAGTGGAAATACTAATGAGGTACTATTGTTAGTGTAGTCATCTGTCAACCATGATTTTAACATCTGATCTGGAAAGCAGAACTTTTAGTAAAGTTTGCCTATTTACATCAAGGAGGTTCAAAACTGACTCAGAGGAAAAAGTATTATCCTCTGACTCACCAAGACCACTTCCTGAAACACCCAGTGTTTTTCTTGGAAGGAAGTCCATACAAATGCCATTTCTCTAGAACACTGATTAGACAAAATTGAACTTTAACACAAAATGGACAAAAAGACACATTTTCCCAAGGTTATCCAGGTTTCAAAGTAGAGCGCTTTCCATAAACATATATTACCTGGTCATGAGAGGAAGACTAAAAATAATCAAAATTGACAATCCAAGGTATATTACAGAGGATAAACCACTAATTATGCATATTCCTCTTTGCACTAGAATCTCTTAATGATAAACAACTTCCTAATTTGAACCCATGAAATTAACTAATTACTGGCTTCAGTTACTTTTGTTTTCAAGGTAATTTCTTTTCCCCTCTTTGAATCAACTATGTAGTCAATGTTTAATAATATATGTAAATAATAAAAAACACTTATGTCCATAAACATACACGCCATTTTTACAAATTCTTTGCCTGCATTAATTTGATGGATAAACAAAACTCCTCTAAGAGGTAGGTACTATATCTTTTAGATGAGGAAACTGAGGCACAGAACAAGGAAGCACCTCTCCCACCAGCCAGAGTGAGTGCATTGTAAAGCCTCTAACACTGGAGACCAATGCAAAAGCCCAAACTCTAAGTTTCAACGTTGTGTCATGGGTGTGAACCCTTCCCACATCAGAAGGTTTGTTAATATATAAATACACGTACGATAACACCTAAACAAATATGTATTAACATTTCATATTTGTATAATCTGTGCCTAAATTTAGGATTGTCCTGCTCATTCATTAGTCTACAAATTTTGAGGTAAATATCAGATTTATAGGATTTGGGTAAAATTAACAGCAAGTCTTCAATCTGGAAGCACCACTTAGATAAGTTTTGGATCATTCCACCATCCTGCTACTTTTATGTCAAATCTCACTTGTTTTTGAGTTCTAAAATACTGGAAATATCTCACAGACCTCTAAAAAACACCAAAATGATACTGCCCTCAACACAGCCCTCAGGGGAGAAAAATACACATAACATTTCCTTATTCAAAATAACAAGCAATTAAACTGAATCTCACTGTTTGTTTCCTCTTGAGTAATCCAGCCTGGAAAGAGTTCAAACATCTGACTCCTGCAGTATTTTGCTTTCAGTTGGAAAACCATCCTTTTATATGTCAAGTCAGCTAATAAGTATTCACTCATTATCTATTACTGGTTCACAGGAACTGACTTGAATATTAAATGATTACATACTTCTGGTTCTAAAAATGTGAAAAAAAAATTCCTGGGTAGCTAGTGAGGCCAGACTAATCACTCTGAAATAAGCCAGATCACTCTGACCTACAGATTACCAGGGAGCAGCCTAACAGACCCAAATTTATACCCGAGAGGGTAAAGCTCTCAAAGCTACAGCCTAAGGAAACAGAATATTCCCATTGGAGGTGCGCTTGGAAGCCTGCATGCCTAAAGTTCTAGGATCACAGAACCTTGTTGTTTCCTAAAAATATAACATTTACCTAAGTCACACAGTGAATGAAAATCTTCCACTAAAAAGTAATTCATTCCTCTAAGTCAACCATTTTCACACCTAGGAACCACTCTTAAAGTATAAACACTCCTGAGAGTAATAACTCATTATGCCACAAACATTTAAGTATGAATTGCCAAATACTTTCTCCTACAACAGGAGGACTTTCAGTAGTGTGAAACTGCCTATGGAGTCATAAAATTCTGTACCCAGAAATGTAAGAAATCTGCATAGAACTGGAGCAGTAGCAAGTTACTGGAGAAATTTGCCTGCTTGATACTCTCACCTATATCCAACACCTATATCCAGTACAATAATAATTACTGAAATTATGAAGGGAATTCCAGCCTATGCCTGGAATTATTATTTATTAGGGGCAAACATCCTATAGGGTGAGCAAAAGCATGTAAGAAATTCATCATTTGGGGAAAATTTATTACCCATAAGATGTGCTTTGCATGAGGGCATACAATAAATGTGGTTGCTCTCTGGAGTTGTCAGTTTAGCAAGGCAGACAAGCAAACAGATCATTAGAACACATTTTACTAAATGCTATTATCATAGTGTGAACAATGTACTATGAAAGTATACCTAGGGCAGCTGTAGGCAGGTTTCATGTAGGAGGAGCTAGGAGAATCAATTGTATATGAGTAAGGAGTCAGAGGGCATCCCAGAGACTTGCAAAACATGGTATACCCAAGGACATGAGTTGAGTGTAGTGGCACATGCCTGTAATTTCAGTGCACAGGAGGCTGAGGCAGGAGGGTGGCAAGTTCAAAGCCAACCTCAGCAACTCAGCAAGGCTTTAAACAACTTAGAGAGGCCCTGTCTCAGAATTAAAAACTAAACAGGGAGTGGGGGGCTAGGAATGTTGCTCAGTGTTTAAGCACCCTGGGTTCAATCCTGAGTACCAAAAAAAAAAAAAGAAAAAAAAGGACATGAGTTTCAGAGGATAGTGAAATATGTTACTCATATTAATCATACTAATAATGTTTAAGAATATAACTATTGGGGCTGGGGCTATGGCTCAGTTGGTAGAATGCTTGCCTCCCATGCACAAGGCCCTGTGTTCAATCCCTAGCACCACAAAAAAAAAAAAAAAAAAAAAAAAAAATTTATATATATATATATATATATATATATATATATATATATATATATATAAAACTATGCAGCTATTTTCCAGTTTTGTTTTGTTTTAGTTTTGGTTTTAGTGCTGGGGCTTGAACCCAGGCCTCATGCATATTAAGCATATGCTCTATTAATAGCTATATCCCTAATCTGTATGGGGGGACTTCAGAAGACAGACTAGAACAGAAAGCAAAGTTCACTGATTTTGATATAATTTTATCTATTTCTTTTATTCCTATGAGAATCCCCTCAATTGCATTCTGTTCTATGTACTAAAAAAAAAAAAAAAAAACTAAGACTTACCTATGTCATTCCCATAATTTCTTCAAACTCCATAGTTCTTCAAAGAGAAACAAATACTTGAACTCATATAAAATGTACTTACCAATAAGCTCTAAAAACACAGCCCACATTCCCTAGTTTTTAGTTACATAAGAAAACTAATGAAATTATTATATGCATCCTATTTTAAAATACATGTGCACGTATAGATGTTAATTTAAACTAAACTATATTATCATTATATATCACCTTAATAAAAATCAAGAAACATAATCTCTAAATTATGAAATCTATAAACTGAACTGTTTTGGTGGGGGGGAGAGCACTGGTCCACTTCAACTAACTCCTGTTCAGTTCTAAGATTATCTGGCTCTACCTTTTGCAAATGCCATTTCTTACTGATCTTGATCCTTAATTTTCACTTTAGTCAGATGCAGCAGAGACCCCTTGCTCCACCTATGCACACAAATCTATACAGAAGTTATGAAATAATGTAAATGCAAAGTCACTTTAAACATAGACAATGATTTAGAATAGATGTGCTATTATACATGTGGATCTTAAAAAATGGTTGGAAGAATTTTTTAAGGATTTTACATTCCACTTTTTAATTGAGCTTTTAAACCATATTAAAAACATACAAACTTTGAAGGAAACATCAACTGAAATACATTAAAAGTAAAATACATGAGTATTCCAAAGGGGGTACTTTAAAAAATCCATTCAGGAGCTGAGTGTGGTGGTACAGGTCTGTAATTACAGAAACTCAGAGGCTAAGGTGGGAGGATCAAGTTGAAGGCCAGCCTCAGCAAATGTTTTTTCAAATGAAACCATTTAATCTTTTTTTTGTTGTTGTTGGTTCTTTTTAGTTATACAAGACAATAGGATTCATTTTGACAAAACTAAAATAATTTGTTCTAATTCAGTGCCCAGTACTTCCCCTTCCCCTCCTTTCTTTACAATCCCTATTCTTTCCTCTACTCCACTACATAAGAAAGTTAGGTCAGATTCATTTCACTGTCTTTTCCTATCCCATTCCTCCTCCCTTCCCTTCATTCCCCTTTGTCTACTCCATTGATCTTCTTTTTTTATTCCACCCCCATCTTATTTTGGATTAGCTTCTGCATGTCACAGAAAGCATTCAACCTTTGACTTTTTAGAAATGGCTTATTTTACTTAACATGATAGTCTCTAGTTCCATCCATTTACTGGCAAATGCCATAAAGTCATTCTTCTTTATGACTGAGTAATATTCCATTGTGTATGTATACATTTTCTTTACCCATTTGTATGTTTAAGGGCACCAAGTTGGCTCCAAAGCTTAGCTATTATGAATTGTGCTGCTATAACTGATGTGGCTCCATCACTGTAGTAAGCTGATTTTAAATTCTTTGGATATATGCTAAGGAGGGGGATAACTGGGTCAAATAGTTGTTCCATTCCTAGTTTTTTAGAAATCATACTGCTTTCCAGAGTGGTTGCACCAATTTGCAGTCCCACCAACAATGTATGAGTGTACACCTTTCCCCACAGCCTTGTAAACATTTATTGTTACTTGTATTCTTGATAATTGCCATTCTGACTGTAGTGAGATGAAATCTCACTGTAGTTTTAATTTGCATTTCTCTAACTGCTGGATATGTTGAACATTTTTTCATATATTTCTTTTTTAATGTAAACATTTTTTTATTTGTTCTAATTGTATATAACAATGCATTTATACATTTTGATAGATCATACATAAATGGAGTGTAATCTCATTTTTCTGATTGTTCATATTGTAGGATCACGTCAGTCATGCAGTCATATATGTACATGAGGTAATAATGTCTGTTTCACTCTACTGTCATTCCTACCCCCATACCCCTTCCCCTCCCTTCACTCCCCTCTACTTAATCTAAAGTAACTCTATTCTTCCCTATCCCCCCTCCCTTATAGTGTGAATTAGCATCCACATATCAGAGAAAACATTCTGCCTTTAGTTTTTTGGGTTTGGCTTATTTTGCTTAGCATGATATTCTCCAACTCCATCCATTTACCAAAAATTGCCATAATTTTTTTCTTCTTTAAAACTGAATAATATTCCATGATGGAATATATATATATATATTTATAATATATATATAAATAAATGTGACATATATAACACATTTTTGACCATTTGTATTTTCTTCTTTTGAAAAGTGTCTGTTTAGTTTTTTTTGTCCATTTATGGAGTGGCTTTGGCTTTTTTTTTTGGTGTTAAGTTTTTTTAGTTCTTCATATATCCTAATTATTAATGTCCTGAGGAGCAGATGGCAAAGATTTTCTCCCATTCTGTAGCAAGACTGTTTCCTTTGCTGTGAAGAAGCTTTTTAATTTGAGGCCATCCCACTTGTTGATTTTTGATTTTACTTCTTGTGCTTTAGGAATCTTATTAAAGGATGTTGGAGTGCTGGGCCTACATTTTCTTCTAGCAGATACAGGGTTTCTGATCTAATTCCTAGGTCTCTGATCTACTTTAAGTATTGTTCAGGGTGAGTGATAAGGCTTAAAATTTCATTCTGCTACATATGGATTTCTAGTTTTCCCAACACCATTTGTTAAAAAGGCTATCTTTTTTCCAATGTATGGTTTTTGGCACCTTTGTCTGAGATAACTATTTATGTGGGTTGGTCTGTGTCTTCTATTCTATTCCACAGGTCTTCATGCCTATTTTGGTGCCAACACCAGGCTGTGTCTGTTACTACAGTTCTGTAGTATAATTTAAGGTCTAGTATTGTGATGCCTCCTGCTTTGCTTTTCTTGCTAAGGATTGCTTTGGCTATTCTGAGCCTCTTATTTTTCCAAATGAATTTCATAACTGCATCTTCTAGTTCTGTGAAGAACAATGGAATTTTTATGGGAATTGCATTGAATCTGTATAGCACTTTTGAAAGTATGACCATTTTGACAATATTGATTCTGCCTATCCAAGAACATGGGAGGTCTTCAAAGGTCTTCAGTTTCTTTCTTTGTGTTCTATAGTTTTTATTGTAGAGGTCCGTCATCTCTTTTGTTAAATTGATTTCCAAGTATTTGGGAATTACTATTATTCTCAGCAATTTAGAGACCCTCAGCAACTTAGCTAGACCCTGTCTCAAAACAAAAAATAAAAAGGGTTGGGAATGTAGCTCAGTGGTAAAGTGCTCTGGATTCAATCCCCAGTACCAAAATCAAAATAAAACAAAATTGAAACATAGTCCCATAATTATTTTCTTAAACATCAGAAGTATGAATCTGGGCATTGTAGCACACACCCATAATCCTAGCAACTCTGAGGGCCAAGGCAGGAATATCACAAGTTTGACACTAGCCTCAGCTATTAATATACCAAGGCCCTAAGCAACTTAGTAAGACCCTGTCTCAAAATAAAAAACAATAAAAAGAGCTGGGGATATGAATCATTGGTTAAGCAACACTGGGTTCAATCCCAATACCAAAGGGGAAAAATAAAAAACATTAGAAATACGATTAATATGAATAACATGTCTCACAATTTGGGTAGATGGGTATCTTCTTTCTCGTTGGTCAAAATAAAACTTTCAAATATTAGCACTTACTACATCTGCTGGCCAGTATTTTTTTGTTGTTGTTAAAATTTCACATGAAGCCCCAATAGTCTCATATCATTACACTGATGTTTCTGAAGTTTAAACTTAATAAAACATACACGAGTGTCATTAAACCTTGTATAATGAAGCATACATATGCTGTTGCTACCATAGCTATTTTTTAACCTAAAAGAAGTCTAGCATTCACAAATAACCATGAATATATTTTCTTTCTTCTCCGCTTCCCATTCATCTTCTTACCTAAGGTTACTCTCTGTCTTTTATTCTACAAATCCATATTTCATCTTCATTTTATGGCAAACATCTTACAAAACAGTTGCCCCTAATGGTTACTGCAATTTTATTTCATAGATTCAGGAAATGTGCAACCTTCTCCCTCTTCTTCTTCTATTTGATGAATTCCTCAGTGAACCCAAACCTATAAATGAATGTATCTCAGTTGAGAAACTCAAATTTGCTGAAGAAACTCTATTAATAGGAAGTACTTGAGGATTTTATTTACTTATTATATCTCTAAGTCCGATTACCATGTGTTATTTGGTTGCCAGGGATCACCTCAACCCCTCCCTCCCCTAGATCATGGATTCTAGTACAGAACATTCTTCCTCAACTGGTTATTTTAGGAAAGAGGCTACATGCATCCTAGCTCAGATTCATTCCTGACATTATAATAATGCAAATTTACTTCTTCTGCTCAGGTGCAGATCCAGTTGGAACACTCTATGCTCATTTTTTCCTGTCTTTTCTGTGCAGCCTGTCTTCAGGTCAAGTTCCATTCAGACACTCAAACAGCAGATAAGGTTTAAGAAAGCTGGGCAGGTAGTAGCCTAAGCAACCTCTGGGATTACCAACAATACCAGTATTCTCAAGTAATTAGGTTAGCTTCAGAAAGGAGGGTAGTGGTCTTCACCAAGCAATCCCTGGCTCACAATTACACCAGAAATTTCCCAGCAAAATGTCCATTTATTATTTATCCATTCAATAAATCTTGCAAAAGGTGTACTACCTGCCAGCAGGTACTATATATGCAAAACAGGTATAATTTCTGTCCTCAGACTTATTGGGAGATGGCCTTCTTTGATACTTCCCTGGATATGTACACCAAGCTCTCTCCTGTTGCCTCAAGGCCTAACATACTCTGTCTGGAATCATTATCCTCTTTGTTTTTGCCTCCCTAACTCCCGTATCTCTGCCTAAAAACAGACCATCATCAGGAAGTCATTCTCTGACTGATCCATCTGTCTCACATGCCCTCATACATGCTTTTATAACAACTTGGGAGTTTTCTTTCTATCTTTAAACATAAACAGTTTTTCTTAAAAAAAAAAAAGGTATACCTGGAAAGGACACTTAGCATGAATGGAGTGTCTGATGTATGTTTTGTATCTGCTGTGCAAAAATAAACCACTATCCTGCTCACTTTATATTGAAGCAGAACACATTTTCCTGTTTTGTACTTTGTATTTTAAAAAACTAAGTTTCACCTTTGAGGTGAATAGTATAGTATTTTTAAGTATGAAACTTGAATTTTCTGTCCTTTCTTCTTTCTTTGTAACTGTTTATAAATGTACCCAAAGACGTTCCCTAATGTACAAATTTTATAATACATTTGAAAATTCTCAAACCTATCTTATTTTTTCATTATACACCTTGGAATTTTTTCCCCATGTCTAAGTCACTAGCTAAACTTGCTACAAATGTCCATATTTGATATGTACTTATTTTCAAGTCAGAATTATGAAGTCTATACTCACCATTAAAGTTTTCTTTACCATTTTATTATCTGGAACAAGCCAGATATACATGAAATCCTACTACTTGTTAAATGTCAAATTTGAGGCTTTCTTAGACTCCATAAATCTAGTTTCTTTGCTTGTAAACTGGTTATAATATCTCTCAAAGGTATGAAAAACAAAAATGATGCCTCTAGCCTATAGCAAAATATCATGCTAAATAAATAGATTCTTTCCTACATTTAGAAAAAAAGAGTTGCAAGTTTAAAAATTTAGACCCCTGCAAAATTTTATAACACTTTACACACCTAATCTGATTTTCTAACAAGAACAAGCCTAATCTCTTTTTTGCTTCACAAGCTACACATCAAGTCAGACAACAAACTTTCTGAAAAGAACCAGATTCTCAATATTTTAGGCTTTCATACAGTGTCTTTATCAATCTTCATTTTTGTTTTTGTATTTAATAAACTACTAAAAATGTAAACATTCTTGGTGTAGAGAGAAAACAGGCCTCTAGCTGTAGTTTGCTGACCCTCTGCTTCAAGTTCACAATCATCATTTCTACCCTGGTTTATCCTATGACTTCATCTTAATCAATGAATACTATTGAACTTCTAGTTTGACAAATAGTAATTAAATGCTTGCTCATATGTAAGGCCTTGTGAAGTAAGTCACTGCCTAAAGGCAAAAAAGACACTTCACACACTACAAAAGAAGTCCAGTCATGTGTTGCCTAACCAGAGGGGTACGCTCTGACAAATGTGATGCCTCAGTTTTGTCACTGTGGGATCAGAGAACCACTTACCCGCTCCTGGGCTATATGGCATGGTATATAACCTGTTGCTTCTAGGGTACAAACCTAGACAGCATATTACTGTACTGATTACTACAGGCATCAGTAAAGAAAAGATATTTGTGTATCTAAACACTGTAAATGTAGAAATCACACAATGAAATCTAAAAGAATTGTTCAAAGGGTACACGTGGAAAGGACACTTAATGTGACTATAGAGTCTGTAATGCTGGGAGTGGCTCTGGGTGAGTGAGTGAGTATGAAGTGGACATTACATGACTAGACTTAGAAACACTGTACACTCAGGCTATATAACATTTGTAAAAAAATGTTTTTCCTTCTTCAATAAATTAATCTTAGCTTACTGTATCATTTTTACTCTTTAAACTTTTTATTTTTTTAACTTTTTGTCTCATTCATAATATTTAGCTTAAAACACTAACACATTGTACAGATGCATCAAAACATTTTCTTAATAAGCTTTTTTCTACTTTATAATTTTATAGTTTTCACCTTTTAAATTTTTTCTTTAAAACTACAGCACAAGTACACACATTAGCCTAGGCCCACACAGGGTCAGGATGGTCACTATCACCACATCCTGTTCCACGGGCAGGTCCCAGGGCAGCAACACGCATGGAGCCAACATCTCCCATGACATAGTGTCTTCTCCTGGAACCACTCCTGAGGGACCCACTGAGGATGTTTTACAGTTGACTTTCACACATGTGTAAACTCTAAAATGATGATAAAAGGTATAATGTAGTAGATACACAGACCAGTTAACATATTTATTATCAGCAGGTGCTACACTTCTACATGGCTGGCAGCATGGCAGGTTTGTTTAGACTGGCATCACCACGTGAGAGAGCAGTGCACCATGGTGTTTCTAGACAGGAGGCATTGTGCAGCTCCATTACAGTTTATGGGACCACTGTCACATATGCAGAGCCTGGTTACACAAATTAAAGCCTTTTGAGGGCCTCCACCTAGTGCCATTTTTTATTTTTCTGAGCCTACTAATAATCGGGACTTACAGCATAACCAGTTAATGTTCATGACCCTCACATTTCTCTTGTCATAGTCCTGTGTTGAAAATGGTGGTGTCATTCCCTTTGTAAGAACTAATTAGGCTTCGTACACACTGGAGGTCCCAGCACTTCACCTCCACCTGGCTCTCTCCTTTCCAGGTAAAGGTACTGTTGCAACTCACCTTCTCCCCCCACCTAATTTCCAACACAATCATTTCTACTTTTTTCATAGTCTAGCTCACCATCTTATCCCTATTCTCTCTCTCTCTCTTTTGTTTTTTTCCTCTACTCTTTATGTATAAGTGCCAGGAAAGACTCTGGGTTAGGTGTCAGAATCAGCTTCAGCTACTGTCTGCATCTGATACTCTGTGTATTCTTAGTCTAAGTACCTTTGTTTCTTCATCTATCACAGGAATCATAATAGCCTCTGATGTCAATGACAGTTATTAAGTGCAGAGGAAATAACACATGTGGAAGTTATTAGTTTATGATCTACAGTGTATTCTAAGAGACCACTGAGATATAAGGCACAGAAATCAAATTCAATTCGTTTCTGCCATTTATGAGTTATTGACCTTGAGCAAATTAATTAACCCTTGGAAGCCTCATTTTCTTCATCTATAAAATAAAGACAGTAAAATAGCTATTGCGAGGTTTTTGTGAGGATTACACGACATAATCCATGTCAAGCAGATCACAGTAGGACTAGCACACAGTAAAAGCTTAAAAATGTTGAACATAATACTTATTACTTAAGGATAAGATATATTTTACTGCAGGGGGCCACAGCATTGCATGTTTACTTTTCAGTTCCTATTCACTTTTAAGACAAAGCATTTATTCCCACGAGTAAGTTTATAACCCCTCTTCTTTTTTTTTTTTTTTTTTTTTCCCACAATATATTTTGAAAAAAAAAAAATCATTTGGCTTTATTTCTCTGTTGCACCATCTTCTTCCTTACAAGGACTAGTGTCTTTTACCACTAAAGCGGGTTGGGAAGTGGAAGGAAAAATCAGTCATATTCTGTAGGTTATTAATTAGCACAGTAAGTACTATTTTAATGTAATGTGTTTGTTCCTAAAAATCACGATGTTATGCAAAGGTACGTAATTAAAACCACAGAACTTATGGGAAAAACAAAGTTAGAGGCAAAATGCTCAAAAACTTTAATGACTTATTAAAAAAGGAAACATAAAAATCTAATACAGACCATAGTATAGTCATGCATATGTTAAATGATTATTTAAAAAAAAAAAAAAACCTGCAATATTAAGGTACTTTATCTTGAAAAAGATCTGAAGCTAGTGTGTGAAATTGGGTGTCAGAGGGTTACAACTTGTGAGTTATTGGAAAGTGGTGAAAGAAGGGTTACCTGAAATCACACAGGAAGTTATAACATAAAATGTGGGTGGGTGTGGTTCATGATACATGGTGAGGTAAGGTAGCTGGGTGTCTAAGGTGAGTGAGTACATTTGCATTCTGAGTGTCTCTATGTAGCTCAGTTCAGTTTGTGAAATTTTCTTTCACCTACCATTTCTTAAATGAAATCATGCATAAACATAATAATGCATATGCATAATTGTGCTCAAATTGCTCCCTAATGTCAATCACATAGTAACAAATGCCCATTTTCAAAATCAGCATTATAGCAGAACTATTTATTCTCTAAGTCAGAACTGTATTCAGTATCTACAAAGCCTGTTTATCTTCCATTTCCTATCAGCCTAAGTCTTTACCTAGGAAGAGTTGTTCCTACCCTGCCAGTATTGAGGAACCACATAAAATCGTCTAAAAAGTTTATTAACAGAAGATCAGCTTTCCCTGGTAGAAATAGGTCTAATTCAGAAATAAGGTCTCATTGCTTTAGACCTGTTCTCAAAATGTGCATTTCAATAGAGGAGTAAAATATTTGCTGGTCAACTCACTGCCATGTCATTCCGTTTATTTAGTCATCAAATACCTATATTGAGCAGCTACTGAATGTAAGGCAACACAAGAGAAACTAGACAAAACTACTTTAAACTCACAGTGATTTAATCATTTAAACTGAGTCAACATCATAGGAGGAGTAAAATATCACAGCATGTAAAAAGAAACAAAAGATAGAACCCAAAGCACCATAAGAAAATGGTGCAGAAACAAAACAAAAGAAAACAAAAGATTACTTTTACAAGGGAGAGAGAACCAGGAGCAATTTAATAATGGCACCAGTCAGTCAACCTTAGGTGAGAGATAAATTTTAGTTATGAAGAGAGACTTCTCAGTTGACATATGAGTAAAGGAAAATAGGAAAGAAATGGAAACTACAATATAGAAAGAACAAGAAACTTAGGCTGTAAACTAAGATACAGGATTACAGATGATAAATGACATACTAGACAATGACTTTTATATAATGGAAAAGGAAAAGTCCATTGACGACTTCTTGCCAGGAGAAATGTGGCATGAGTTAAGAATGGGCAAGAGGGAGCTGGCTCTCAGGAGGCCAGGCTTTGAATAAGGAAAGAGAATTCATTCACAGTCTTTGGAATGCCAGCCCAGAGCAGCAGGACAGCTTTCCCCAACCACAATCCCAGGCTTTGTGTCCAAGATTGATATTCATGGCTCTATTTAATGGACACTAACTGTGTCCTTTGGTCTAGCAAATTGTCTGAAATAGTGAACTAAAGAAAAATTACCTGCATAATGAGGGAAAGTATTAAAAAAAAAAAAAATTGAAGGAAGGTAAAGAAAATAATAGGACAGTGTTACCAGAGCTTTAGATCTGGTGATTTGGATTATATACTTAACAAAGTTAAATCGTACTACTCTGAATTACATATCAATATCTGACACAACGTATTTTAAATCAAGAAAATGACAATGGTCTTAAAACCAAAGCCTTCCTGGACAATGGGGATATGTGATCCAAGGCAAGCTTTCGAAACTCATGTACCATTCTGCTGGGATCTTACATTACTAAGTACGACATTCCACAAATCGCTTTAACATTTGAGAAAATAATTTAATAATTAAGACTACAAGTTTCTTCTAATCAAATTCTCAAATCTAGTTAATACAATTCTGTATGCAAGTTTCTACATACAAATGCTACAAACTTTAACCAAAATAAGAATTATAATTTCTTCAAATAACTGACAAATTTTAAGTACTTACATGCCAAATTAAATAACTGAAAACATATATATGAACCTAAACTCAAAATGAAGGAATTTTAAAATACTTGTTTAATTAAATTACAAAATCCCATAAGTAACCAAAAGCTATATGATAATCTAACTTCATTACATCCTCTGCACAAAAATGTTATATGATTTCAACTAACAATTATTTAAGTCTAAAATTCAATAAGCTGACTTTGTACCTTAAAACTCCAGATAGTTCCCTCCATTAAACTTCATGCCTACTTTTATGAATTAATGACAAATGATGTCCCTGAAAAATAAGCTAAAAAGGAAACTTCTCCATACAATTTATTTCAGACTTATTTATATAGAAAGGAGACTAACCATGTATCCTCTCTCCAGTCATCTATTCTTATACACAATTTACTTAAAGTTAAATTTAAAAAAAGGTTTTCAAGTCTAGCTGCTGAAAAGCCAAAACCTTTTTTAAACCACTCCAGGTACAGTATACACAAAGATATCCTCAAAGAGGGGACAGCTGGGTCAAACAACAAAATATTTTACATACCATTCTCAGAGAATACATGAGGTCTATATTCCACAGAATACTGACATTTGCCTTGGAATTTGACCAATAAAGCTCACTGAAACTTCATGGGCAGGGTAAGAATAAATTGAACTATAAACATTTCAACTATCTATTCTACTAAAAACTATGTAGCTCATATGGGTAAATTTTGTGTGGATTGATAATGCCTCTTATGGTATAGAAGAATCTTAAGAAATAACAGACACATTACAGGAAAATCAACAACATGTTAGAATATAATTCAAAAAAGGATCAATAAGCCATAACCAGGGCACTTAAACTGAAGAATATACTACATCTCCCAGCACCAAAAACAGTGACTTAACAACTTATTTACTTTTGTTATCTAGTATGTTCAGACACAATGTTATCAGTGCCTGTTTGGTTTTAAATAGTATTAGTCTTTTACTAGTAACAATAACAAAAAGGTTGTTTCTGAGTGTGATTAAATGTAACAAACCAATAAGAACCAGAGAAATAAAAGACAAACAGAGGACTCTATATATTAGGAATCATGTTTGTCACTAAACTCAAATTTGATATTTTAAACACATAATTATAAACTTGAATATTTTGAAAGAGTTTTCTTTGAAAGTTTCCATTAAACATTTACAAGTCCCATTAATACACATGGATTTAAAAAGGAAAACTTTAAATACACATATTCAACTACATTTTAGGTCCCAAATGAAATGTTTATCCAGAAATTTGGCAGGGTCAAGTCTGTGGACTCAAAGCCAATAACAACCTAAGAAGGCTAAACCTGGTTAATAAGCAAATTTTCATAGTACAACTAACTAACATTGTATAAACAATTCAAAGCAGTTAATATTTATAGGATAATCATAGTGTTTTGCATATAAGTTCAAAGTAATTTTATGGAAAATTGATAGCTTATGTCTGTGTATTTCCAAATGTTAATAGTCAACAGATTTCTTTTAGCTCTAAAATGAGGGGGAGATTATCCTCTTAACCATCATGACCCAAAGGAAGGAAATCCTTTAAATCCCCATCACTGTAAGCAAGAAAACAGGAGGCAGGACTCTGTGGAGACTGAGGTAACACCAATTTCACCAAGTTCAGAATCCACTTAGAATATCAAAAGGAAATTTAAAAAACTGTCAAAGGGCTTACTTGGACTAAAAATATTACTACATGTTTCAAGGTCCACAAACACCTTCTCTAATAATTATGCCTTTGAGAGCCCTCCTTAGCAAAGAAAATATTCACAAGCTCAAACTTACCTACCCACACAATTCAGGCAAAACTCCTCCAAGCAATCCTTAAGGCAATACTGAGAGGGCAATTCCTCTCAACTCACTTATGTGCCAGGTGACCTTTGGCATATCCACAGAAAGGGTGGAACTTCAAGCTTCAGTTTCGGTATTGTACCAGACTGAACAAAGTTTCTCCTTTGACTTCTCTAGGGCGTTAACTAAGACTTCCTCTTCTTGTTAAGTAAGTAAACATAGCTACTACTAAGAGCTTCCAACTCTTGCCTAAGGTGATAAAAAATAAAAAGGTGGGGGAGAGTTAAATGGTTAAAAAGAATGGCTAGCATTGATTGACAACTTACTCTGTGCTCTAAATTAACAATATACAGATAGTTACTATAACTGCTTACATGCTGAAGAAGCAGAATCTGAGGAATAGAGTGTTAATAAATAACTTCAGGGAATTGTGGGCACAGCAATATGCTTCAAAGAACTAATGGAAAATATTTTTCATTACAAATGCCTTAAAAAAGACAATGAGTGAAACAAAAGCAAATACATAGCTTTACTTACAATAAAGAAAATTCCCTGGTGTCAGACCAAACCTAAATCCAGAGGCCAAAGTGGTAAACACAAAAGCAAATACAGCCAGCAGAGGCCCTGAACAATGCTCGCTTGGAGTCTCCTGAGAATTCGGTCTAGATTCAAATTCATAGCATATCCCCACAAGCAGACAAGACCAGAGGAAAAGTGTTTGCTCAAGAGAGCAAACTGTGCTAGATTTCAGTCCCCACTATTCCTCAGAACAGAATAAAGTCTGCACAACCTTATATGGCAGTTCTGATGTCCACATAAGGATAAGTAGTCTTGGGTACACAAGGTATAAAGTTGTAGAAAGGCCCTTTCATAAAACCAGAGCCATCTTCTAAGTGCTGCCATCACAGTTAAAAAGGGATGGAGGCAGGGATGAAATTCACCCATTGTTTTAGTAATATGTCAAGGGAGCTTGTCTCTGAGAACATGGGGGAGAAAATAGGGGAAATATTACAATAAAAAATTAGGATTCTGGCAGGTATGGTGCTTCACACCTATAATCCCAGCAACTTGGGAGGCTGAGATGGGAAGATCACAAGTTCAAGAACAGCCTCAGCAACTTAATAAGATTCTGTCTCAAAAAAAAAAAAAAAAAAAAAAAAAAAAAAGGAAGAGAAAGGAAAAAAGAAAGAGGAAGGAAGGAAGGAAGGGAGGGAGGGAAAGAAAAGACAGACCTTAAAGTTTGAATCTTATTTGTATGAGACTATCCAAGCTAAGAAATTCAATCATGGGCCAGTGATACCACTAGAGTACCTAGAAGAAGCAAACATAAAAGCACTTTAAAGTAACACTCTATAAACAAGGCAACATCAGCAGACAGAAAAACCAAACAAAAAATAGGCACTGAGAGTGAAGTTATAATCAAATTACTAAATATGTGAGAAAATGATTTGCTGATTATTATTATTAACATACATACTAAACAGAATTTAGCGCTCACTTGAGTTTTTTAATATGAAGACTCAAAACACAGTATATTTGTTATTAAAGCAAGGAGAAAGAAAGAAAAAAAAAAAAGAAAAGAAAAGAAAGAAAACTGAAAAATCAGGTAGGTTTTCCCAAAGCCAATTCAATCTACTTGCACAAATATATGCAAATATTTATTTCTGTACACAGAGCACCCAGGGTTTCCATCAGGTTTCTGTAACTTGAAAAAAGAAGAGCAGCACTACAGGTGAAATGCTTAAGATTTACTGAGGAAAGTCAACACTATTCAATGGTCTAGCAGGACCAACTGCACTCCAACTTTTGTTTTCTACCACCTCTTAAGCTCCTGACCACTCTGCCCTGCACTTCCGTACTCCTGGAATTTCTGACCCATCCCCATGCTGTTGTTTACTATCTCCAGCAGCCAAATGAAGTGGAAATTGATGGGAACCCGGATCCACCTTCAGGACTGAGGGGTTATTCCCCAACGGCTGTGTGCTCCTCACCCAATATCACACCTTCCTCCAAGGGATGGTTTTTCAGTCATCCAGAGGCTGACTGGCATAAGGACTATAAAGAGTTGGTTCCTCTCTCCAACTGAGGACAATGATGAGAAATCATTCCAGCGTGGGAGCTTCCAAGGGGTCAGATCTTCCTTGAGACTGCATAGCAGCCCAAATTACCACTCTGCCCAATACCAATTTTTCCTTCCTTTCCACATGGACTGATACCAAGAGTAATTTCTAGTGTACTTGCCACATACTGATATCCATTTAAAAGTCTGCATCCTAGGGAACCCAAACTGGGCCAGGAGGGCATCAAGAAAGAATGGAGAGTTCAGCTACTCAAGAGAATGAGAACAGAGGAATACTAAACTCTTAAAACCAATGGGGAGAACAGCAGAAAGCATTAACAATCTCTTTGGTGTGAAGATCAATATTAAACACAGCAGAAAGGAGAACTTTCAAAATGAATAATATAATCAAAATTAATAATCATAAAATTACTAACTAGGGCTGGGGATGTGGCTCAGTGGTAGAAGTGCTTGCTGCCATGCATGAGGCACTGGGTTCAATCCTCAACACCATATAAAAATGAATAAATAAAATAAAGGCATTATGTCCCTTTACAACTAAAAATATATTTTAAAAAAATTCCAAACTAACATTTCAAGATATTCCTGTACTTGGGATGTGAAAGAGATCTGAGAGGGTGACCCAAATCTAAGCTCTGTCATTTTTAAGATAATGTCTCATAGGCCCACAGGTTTAACCAAACAAAAAAAAAAAAAAATTACCACTTGGTAATAACAGCTTTCTGGTAATAAGTTAATAGGTACTGTTAATATACTGTTGTTAAAGTGACAAAATTTTGATGCACTTTTTGCTTCTGAATCATTGCTAAAGATGCTGATAAAATTTTTAAAAAGGCTAATCTGGTACTGGATGGTATATGTCAAATCACTGTCCAGAATTTAAAAAAAAAAAACCCTGCATGAAACCATCTCTATTCATGCATGTGCACACTCAGGATGCTGATGACATGGGCAAATCTAAGCAATGTCCCCAGGTATTGACTGATTCCCTTAGCTTTCTAAGATAGGGCAATTTATCAGAAGGAATCAGATAAAGTATCATATATTTGGAATATGACAGAATTGGTTACATTTTTCCATAGTTTTTTGAGGACACTGGAAATTACATATATACATCTTTACTGGTAACCTTGTTCAACATGTCATACCTTGTAACCACACATAAAGGCAGACAAGAGAGGCTATAGCATAACGTGTCAACTAAGATCATCACATCTGAAATGATAAGGGGCCACTTACACACAGTATTAGAACAGTCAAGCAGAATGGTCAACAATGTCACAACCCACTCTCTTGGAAGTATAAGCAGAATTACAGTTCCTATACAGGTGAGCCTTAGCTCATCATTTGTCTCATTCCTTGCTCTAAGACAATCTGCTTCATCTTCTCAAAACCAATGCTTCTTTTCCTTCTAACTTTTTGAAGGCAGTAAGAAACTAATGTATTAATAATGAGACAATCTAAAAGAGATTCCTGCTGGGAAAAGTCTCACCATACACTGTCAAATTTCAATTACAACAAGCTATCTAAATTCTTATGGGTAGAAATGACATTCAAATGTTGTAACAATTCATCTGAAGGGATACTTTACATTTGGAGAGAATCATATCTAACTGCTAAGCATACCATAAACAAAAGGACACACATGCATGGCATGTGAGACAAAGAACCAATGTGTTCATATAAAAATGATTAAAGGACTCACTATAGGTTTGGAGTTATTGTTTGGTCATAAAACCTAGGTTAAAGGTAGAAAACCAAAACATATAAATAAATACTTGGTTAGGTAAATATAAATAGCAGCACCAATATAATTCATTCTTCTCATAAGTTATTTAGAAGAGTGAAATCATGATTAACTCTTCAAGTCTGAAGATGGCATAAGTCTCTTTTAAGTTAGTGGAACACTGATTTGAGAAAGATGAACTACAAAATGAAGTAACAGGGTATGTATGTGAACAAAATGGTAACCTTAAACTTGCTAAACTTAGAAATAAACTAAAGGCAATACCATATAAATATTAATTAATTTGATTAAGGATTTTAAATATCTGCAATCTGATAACTGTACAGTTCCAGTAAATCAAGATTTTATTTAGAAATGTCAATTTAAAAATTCAAAAAAATTTTTGAGGTGTAAAACACAAAGCCCTCAGCACTAGAAAACCACAGTCTTGGGTTTACATACCACATCTGCCACTTAGGAGCTCTGTAATATTCATAAGTAAGGTAACCTCTTAGCTTTCACTTGCTCACCTGTAAAATGAAACCAGATTGTAAGGCCTCTTTCAGACCTGATTTGCTAGAACATTTTCCTAACACAAATTAAAAATGACAAATATTCGCTTAATTAGATTTTGGCTAAAACACAGCAAGTAGCGGTTTTACTCTTTTCAATCTAAGATGATAACTTTCAGAAAACTGAAATAATCAAATATTCAGAAAACCTAGAGATAAATGAGATGCTATGAAGATATCTGTAAATTCTCTTTGCAAATGATCAAATGACACTTTTAATAGAACCTCTCATTTCTGGCTGAAAAATTCCCATTTAAATAGACTCTACTGGAACACAATATGAACAAAGAATTTCTGAGAGGAACATAGTACCAATATTTCCCATCATTAAGATTTCACTTAAATTTTTCTCATTTCACCTGGTCCAGATGGTGGTGAACACATATCAAAAGAACTTACTTACTCCTTGTAGGATGGCATTTTGAAACTTATAATGTCATCCTCTAAACCTGTCCTTTCCACAAAACCTTAAGCTCTAAATATAAATACTACAAAAAACAAGAATAATGATGATGATAGGACTATTTCAGCTTATTAAAATCATGAGTGCACTGGGGTTCTTAAGTGCCATTTGGCAATCAAAAGGCATCTCATACAGAAGTACCAATCCTTCCTAGAGTATTTTTACCTCAACTCTGTAATACAGTCAGGAAGTTATCATACTAGATAGATAATGAGGCTTGCCCTCTCCTATCCATAATCATGAGCTATAACACTGGACAGGAAGTGAGAGAAGAAGAAAGGGAGGGGTCAAACAGTAAATAGAAAAAAAAAGAACTGTGCCTGCTGATAAGGTATCATCTAAGCAAAAAATCAGAAGTGCCCAACTTTGATTCTAAATCACAAAACACTACAAAGTATCACCAGCTAATACTGAGCAAGCAGCCTTGGAAAAATAAAATCAGGAACCATTATAATAAACAGAATGAAATGCCAGCTTTCTGAATAGCAGTTTAGAAAAAGCTGTATAAATCTTTGCTACCATGATATAGCTTATGTCATCCTTTGAAAATAAAACCTGCAATTAAATTTGCACATCAAATGATCCTTGAAGCTTGTATGTTACCAATAAATAGGCACAACAGAGGGGGCTTAAATCAGACAAGCCCTGTCAGTGGCACACAGAACAGCAGTCACATAAAAGAAAACACTACAGCGGCACTTCAAACCTGAGGCTGAATGCCAGTGAGGCACTGATACTAAACTGCCAGGAGACACACCATTTTAAAAGTGCTTTAACTTCTGTGAATATTGCTGGATATTCTGCCAAGGCAGAAAAATTCAGATATTGCCTTGGGCTGAAAACTGTTACCATAATGAAGGTTTACCCCAGTTGGGCAAAATATTAAACGTTACTTTCACGTTTATCTTCAATTGATAAAATGTTGATTCTTCAACCCAATTCCTAATCTGTGTTTAGCTTGCATATTTGAGACTTGGAATGATAGTTCAGACTCTAGTACCTAATTCCCTTGTATTCTTGACATGGAGCTACAGAAAACAAACATATCAAAAGACCACGTTATTGTCAAAAGAGCCATGGATTTGAAATCTAAACCTTATTTTTTCCCCATGGCTAATAATTTAGTGTTACATGACTTTAAATAAACGATAAAAATAGGCAATAAAATGCAGGTGTAAAGAATGTGGGTTCAGATACAAAACAGGTCAAATCCTGACTCCATCATTTACAGCTGTATGGCTTTGGCCACATTACCTCACTAAGTCTGCTTGTCTGTGAACTGGAAATGGTGTCTTCTTCACAAAGACTGAGTGAAATAATGTACCTAAAAAATATAGCCGTGCCTGAGTAACTGTACAAAATAAGTGGCAGATTTCAAAACATAACAACTCTTCGGAGTTTTTTCCTCTGAATAATTCAAGTATTTTCTCCTTACTGGATGATGCTTAGGTTCAAATGAGGCAACGTAAATTATAATGCTTCTTTACTCCAGGGTGACAGAGAACATATTGGTCATACTATGACATAAGTAGAGCATATTGTAAAAGTTGCTCATTGGCAGTCATACTCTGGAAATTGTGACCAAGAGTGATACTCAAAATGCTCCTAAAATCAGCCACTCCTTAAAAGCAAACCTGATCATATCATTTACCTAATTAGAACCTTTCCATGCTGTCTAAATGCAGAAAGAAAAAGAGAGGGAGGGAGGGAGAGAGAAGGGAGAGGGAAAGGGAGAGGGAGGGAGAGGGAAAGGGAGAGGGAGGGAGAGGGGGAGAGAAAGAGAGAAAGGAAGGAAGAGGGAGAGAGGGAAGCGGGGGTCAATCAATCAGGATCTGATGCCTGTCACAATTTCCAAATTTGTGTCTTTCCACTGCCTCCTCACTCACTTTGCCCAGCCTAGGACTCCTTGGGCGAGTTGCTCTCTTTGCCTAGAACTAAATCTATCCATCTCTTAGCACTTCTCATCCTCTAAGCTGCATATTATTGCTTGCTCACAGAAGGACACACAGTTACTTATCCATCCCCCTACCTAACCCACCCCACTTTATTATTCTCTATAGGAAGATAGTTGTCATTTTCTTCCTACTACTTGATGTAATTGGGGATTAAGTACATTACTTGTTTTTGGCCTGTTTTTTCCTGTAGGACATGTGCTTTTTGAGGGCAAAGACTAGCCTTTGTGATTTATCACCATAACCCCAGCACTTGACACAACTGTTGTCTCCTAGCAGGTAAAAGGAACCTATATTCACTCAGTGAGAAAAATACAAGAAAATGATATAACTCATATACCACAGCAGAACTCCTACTCTTCCCTTGTGCAGCCCATAGAAAACTCACCCAACCACATATCAGCAATCAGACAGCAGTCTGCTATTCCCCAGTCACAATTTAAATCCAACACAAACCAAATAGTTATTTTTTAAATTGACAAATAAAACCGAATGCGTTTTTTTTTAACTCCAGTAGTTTGTCTCCCACCTGTTTTTCTAGATAGACAGAAACAAAGCAATATTTTTAAAAACTATGTAAAACTCAGAGAAAAAAAACAAAGTTTGTGGTACTCAACAAAAAAGTAATTACTTGGAAGCAGCCAGTTCTGTGAACCAATGAACACAAAACCTCATCTACAAACCCAGAAAAGCTATCTAGTCTGAGGCACGATGCTTCAAAGGTCAATCTACTGGCTTTCCACTTTTAGAATAGTAAATATTATTTTCCTTTTGTTATGCATAATAATGGGGTTTGGTCTTTGTTTGCATCAATTTAAAAAGGATTTTCCCCAAAACTTAAAAAAGCGTATTTTACTGCTATGATGAATTCAAATGCATTCAAATTCATTAATTAAATGGTTTCTCATTAAAGTCTTAGTATTAATTTAAAACGTAACTTTTAAGAAGCATATATTTCTTTGTCATGAAAATCTGAACTATCATCCTTGCACCAAAATCTTTGTATACACTCTTGAATATTTTCTTATAATAAAATTATAAGAAGGAAATGCTGTATGAAGGAATATGTCCATCTCTGAAATTATTGCTACATTGTCAAACTGCCCTCCAAAGATGTTATAGCAACTTGCACTAACTTAGTCCATTTGGGCTGCTATAACAAAAATAATTTATAAACAATAGAAATGTATTTCCCACAGTATGGAGGTACCGGCAGATCTGGTGCCTGATAAGGACTCTGCTTTAATGATGGAGACTTCTAGCTATATCATTCATGGCAAAAGGGGTGAATAGCTCTCCTGGACTTCTTTTATAAGAGCAGAAATCCTCTTTAATCCCTTCTTAAAGTCCCCACCTCTTTATACTATCATATTGGTGATCAGGTACCAACATATTAATTTTGGGTAGACACATTCAGACTACAGCACATTTACACCCATTGTTTATGAGATTTTTTTCTGTTATATCACACTCCAACCCAAACTTTGGATATTATTTCTTTTATAAATTCTTTTCCAATCTGGAGAGGGGAAAGTATATATTTCTTGGTTTATTCATGCTCTCTTTAAAACCTTTTCCCTAATTTTTTCAATGCTTTCCTTCTAATTTTTTCACATTTGTTTTTTCTTTTGGATCTACAGGAAACATTCCATCAGTTATCAGCATGGATTTTTCATTACATATATCCAAGGCATAAATATTTTCCCTCTAGACCAAAATGAAAAATAAAATAAAATCTTGGATTTATGTATTTAATGTCAAGTCTTAGGTTAAAAAATATAATATAAACCTATTCTATATTTACATTTTTTAAAAAAGTGATTACACCCTTCTATAAATTCAGTAAAAAGATCAAACACCTAAATTAAAAACTATATTTTAAAAAATAAACATCCTTAAAGTTTCAAAAAAAACTGTATCTTTTTAAAAATTTAATGTTAGTGGTAATCTTTCTACATAGCTCCTCAGATTATTCTGTTAAATACAAAAGTTCCTTTTTGATCAACTCCCAATTAGTATCATTTTATGCATAAGAAAATGAAGTTTTGTACATTAAATTAATGCTATCACTCTAATCCCAAAGAGGTTAAATCTTAATTTTTACTGCAAACACAGAATTAAGTTTTAAAATTACCTATACTAAAGCAACGCTTTATTTCTATAAGAACACTGTTAATGTCTTTATTTCTTTGAGTATTCTGGTCTTCACTGACTTAAGAGAAGTTCTATGGCTTCTTAAGACAATATCAAATATCACCAATGAAAAAGTCAATCTTAAGGCCTGTGAAATTACATAGTTTGATGTCAATATTCAATATTCATCTCAGAATACCAAAACAGTATACTTTATGTAGATGGTACATTTCAAATTCTACCAAAAAAACCTTTAGTTAGAATCAACATTAGGTAAATATATGACTTAGATCAAAAAATAAAAACAAAAAACCTTTGATTCATAAAGAATAAGTGTTTCAGAATATGAATAAACTGGTATCAAAGGTTTCTTTTGGTGGGGGGATACTGGGGATTGAACTCAGGGCACTCGACCACTGAGCCACATCCCCAGCCCTATTTTGCATTTTATTTAGAGACAGGGTCTCACTGAGTTGCTTAGCACCTCACTTTTTGCTGAAGCTGGCTTTGAACTCAGATTCTCCTACCTTAGCCTCCTGAGCCACCGGGATTACAGGCGTGTGACATTGCACCCTGCCAATATCAGAGTATTCTATATCTTTAAGTAATAATATAGAAATTAAGTTAAATCAGTTACAATTCTGTTTTAAATTTGATTGCTGACTACTATAGTATAAGTACTTATTAAACAATTACTGTATATGGATTTTTTGGGTAGATTTTTACATGAATCTTTTACAAAGACATACATATTCATAACTCCTCCACAAATTCTCCTGGCAATGCTCCATTTTGTAAGGAGGTGTGTTTAAAGACATCTCAGTATCTGCAAATATGGATATGCTTTATTTTAAAAAAACCTATCAATCTTCAAACTTTTCTTCAAAAATTTATAATAGCACACAATGCATGAAAATGAGTCTTCATTTCACTTTCTGTCATCTTGATTCATTTGACAATGAAATAAAATTCAACATCCCTAAAGGATCATTCACTCCCAGGTATTCTGTTCAGAAACATTCTTTTTAATTCACTTCAAGAAAATATAGCTCAGTTGGTAGAGTGCTTGCCTCACAAGCACAAGGCCCTGGGTTCAGATCCCCAGCACCACAAAAAAAAAAAAAAAAGAAAAAAGAAAAAAGAAAAAAAAAGAAAATATTATTATATATTTCATTAGGATACCAGTAGTCCATGGGTCCATGACAAGAAGTAAGGAAAAGCCAGCAAATTTAATACTCATCTTCCACATATCTAAACCAAGTTCTACTCATTTATGAAGACTATCAAGAATTTCAGTGGTGACATACTTTATCTCATACCATGAACTTTGCATTATCTGAAAGCACTCTCAGATATATCAGGAAACTGTGCACACATTTTGTAGTGTATATAGTATACTGACTTACATTATTCTTAATCCTCATACTTTTGTTACTTTATCAAAGGTGACAAAATAAGGTCAGGCAATGGCTCTTAGTCATATAGTGGGTGATTCATTCACTTACAATACCAACTCTGGACATTACACCTGTAAAGATCTCATTATAAAAGCCCTGATTCACCACTAAAGAACAGATGTAGATGAGGGAAAATAGATGATTAATGTAAAAATGGGAATATTTTAAATTCACAAACTCTGTCAATAAACAAGTACTTATTATCTCTGTATTACATGTATGTCTTAATCATTTGTTAAAATTTGTCTCATATCGAATATCATGCTAAGTGAGATAAGCCAATCTCACAAAACCAAAGGAAGAATGATCTCGCTGATAAGCAGATGATGACACGTAATGGGGGGTGGGAGGAGGGCAAGAATGGAGGAAGAAGGGACTGTATAGAGGGAAAAGAGGGGTGGGAGGGTTGGGGAGGAAGGAAAAAAATAACAGAATGAATCAAACATCATTACCCTATGTAAATGTATGATTATGCAAATGTATGCTGTTATTCCATGTACAAACAGAAACAACATGTATCCCATTTGTTTACAATAAAAATAAATTAAAAGAAAAAAAATTGTCTCATATCAGTAGGTTGATTGCTTTATAAATAAGATAGACTGCACTAAAAGGTTAACCTGTATTATAAACACAGATTCAAATGCATATATTAAAATCATTCAAGTAGCACATGTATACTGAACACCATAAATAGTGAACAAAAGCACAAATCTAATAAAATCATATTTAAGAATAAGTGAAAGATCAGAAGATGTTAATATGATGGCCAGAGAGCAGTCAGTCATAAAAACTGAATAAAGAAGATATTTTAGGAAGCAAAATGTCATTTCTCTTGCAGTAGGTTAGAAAGGCTTTGTGCGGGGGCTGATAACAGAGAATTATTTCACAATAGAAACTAAAAGGCTGCTAAAGAAAGGATCGGGAGCTTCTTTCATATGAAGGGTGGGTTGAGGAACCAAGAATAAAGCAGGAAGCAAGCAAGAAACCAGTGGGACAATGACACTGTCCAGAATGACTGTGATGGGATCTGGGGAGGGTGCTGAGGATCTACCTGTGGATACAAAATGAAGTCCCTGTAACTGGCAAAGAAGAAAAATCTAAAAACCAAATCCCTGGACAAGGTAGCACTGACTCAATGGAGTTCAAAGATGTGCCAAAGTTCAAGTTCAAGAACTAGGACCAAAGTTCTACAGTGAGACATGCCAGGCAAGTTAATAAAATTGATCAAGATAGAGGGGGCAGGAGTCTACCTGGTGACAGCACCGAATGAAAACATAACATGCACACAAACAATACTTTCTTCCCAGAGATACAAGCAAAATTTAGCAGGCATTCCTCAAAATAGGACAGCAGTAAGAGGCAAATTTTGAAGTGATGATCTTAACTTTTTTGAAAATTTAGTGTAAACTGGTAATTAGTTATTAGACCCACATCCTTTGCCTCCTTAAGAAAAAAAAAAAAAAAAGAAGAAATATTTACTGACAGTCCACTTTGTATTGTGTACTACATTAATAAAATTGAAATCCTATAGTCATACCAGAAGCAGAAATGATCATTCCAGTTTCACCAAAGATGGAAGAAGCAAGGAAGAGAAAGGAAAATCTCCTTAATTCATCTTAAAACTGGAAAACCACTTCGATTGCTCAGCAATCGAAGAGAGAGGGGAGAGATGGCATAACCAGACCTGGACCAAATTCTGTTGCATATGGCTAATTAAGGTTAGATGGAGTGGCTGGGATTGTAGCTCAGTAGCAGAGTGCTTGCCTAGCATACGTGAGCACCACATAAAAATAAATAAAATAATGACACGCCGTCCACTTGTAACTACAAAAAATAAAAATAAAAATATTAGATTGACATTGTTAAACAGAATGACTGTAATTCAGTCAGCAATACTTTTTTTCAGGTTTTGAAATTTCCTCTCTTAAATCATCATTCCACTGAGTAAATCTTATTAATTTTATAACTGAATCTAAGTTAATACACAAGTACTATATATAGTTTCACTGTTTAAATTTCCCACAATGCTTATGGCACCTAGGGTTCTAATTCATTCTCCAGCAGTATTTACCTGAAGATCTAGGGCTTTTACTCAGCTAGATTTGCTTTAGGAGCAATGACTTCAAGTAGGTCCCTCACTACATCCAGTTTCAACATTTGGCACCAAGGATGTACATACTCCTGTCAGTAACTCACTTTATTCCCTCAATCTCTTTGTTTTACTTTGTGTTAAATTTTAAACCTAACTGAAACACTTTAACATTTCTTTTAATGTTTATAGATATTAGCAGGTTTAACTTTAAGGCAACTGACCCATTCTTACAGCTTATGTAAATACAATTAAGCAAAATATTTCAAGTACTGAGTCATTAAGATAAAGAATGGGTAAGTCTAATTTCCTTTATCAAGATGCTTTTGTCAGTTTGCTTCTGCCTCCCCCATAATTCTTTAACAAATAATGACAAATTTATAACTGTAGCATAGGATAGTAACTCCCTACCAGCTCTGATTGCAATGGAATGATTTAAAGCCATGTGAAATGACTAAGCTCCTGCTAGTTAGCACTGAAAGGAAATAATCAACAAATTAAAAGCATTGATGTAGCTAATTCTACTAAATTACTAGGTTTGCACTCTACCTACTTGCTTTTCAGGGATGGAAATTTACCTGTTGCCCAAAGAAGCAAGGAAGAGAAAGGAAAATCTCCTTAATTCATCCTAAAACTGGAAAACCACTTCGATTGCTCAGCAATCAAGAGAGGGGAGAGATGGCATAACCAGACCTAGATCAAATTCTAAGAAAACACAGGTGACTGGATGCAGAAGAATCACTCCAATCATAAACTAAGCAGACTATTCATCACCATAGTATTAACTCTCAAAACAGACACAGGTAAATTCACAGATTCCACTTTGAAACCAGGAAATGAGTTGGGGGGCAGGGGTGTGCATGTGTATAATTTACACAGTGTCCTGTGCCAAACTCATAACGATCCAAGAGAGGAAGCTCAAAGAAACTACAGCAGTGGCTCTTTACCAACCCTGGGTCCTGATGCACTGAAGGGCAATCTGCTCCTCACTACAAGAGTTTTAGAGGGTGTTATACACAAAGCAACAGCAATCAGGAACATCCTTCCCAGTGATGTTATTTTTATTTTACTGTTTACATTTGGTCCAGTGTTTATGCTTTGTGACTTTACTCTGAATACAAAAGAATGTATAGGTTAACATGTTAGATTTTTTAAGTAAAAGTCAATCTCTGTTATTGTGGTGTATTCATGAGATACTGAAAATTTTCTAGTCATCTCAGCTTTTGCTTTCTATTGTTAATCATACTAACAATGGTCATCGTTTAATACTTTCATAATGTATTCACACATACACATTGTTATTTATCCATTCCACAACCTTATGAGAAAAATAAACTGAGGGAATAAAAGCTCAAAAAGTTTAGCCCTTGCCTGAGGTCATCTAATTTAACTGGCAGTTGACTTTCAAATTCAGATCTTGGTAACTCTAAAATTTCTTCACTTCACCACTATGAGGAAAATAAAAGCACCACTTTTACTTTTGGCACTTGATTCCATTCTACCATTTTAATTGAACCTACATTTCAGAATATGTATTACAAGCAGCATGCCAGGTACTTAAAACAATTTAAAAAGTAAAGATTCAACAAGATAAAGTGGAACTAGACTACTTATATCTTTGAACAGCTTAAAAACTAAAGGGCTTTAAATTGGATAATTCTAACTTGTAAATAAAACTATGAACATTTTGAAGACAAGAACCTTACCTATGCTATTACAACTTAATCTTCTTTATATTGCTTCCTGTGTCACTAAAGAGAATTAGACTTGGCACACTACAACTTTACATCAGCATCCTCTGGTTCCTGGCTGTTGCTCATTAATGCTTCATATCTTGTTGGTTCCATAATATATTCCGCATAATAACCATGTATTCAAGTTATAATACAGACCTTCTTTTCCTTTATACTCCCTGTTATCTCCTCCCATATAACTAAAACAACAGGGACAAACTGCATGACCTCCCTTATCAACATATAAATAAGAAAATCTCTAGCAGCACAAAAGATCTATTAGGTGTTGAATATTGCTTTAAAAATGAACTAAAAAATGACATCCTTCCACGTGACACTTAAAATGTTCCATTTCATTACAGAAATGAATCTCAGGTAAAAAGTAAAATCAACAAAATATATTACAGGAATGTAAAGGCTTGCTTTTATGTGACACGGAAACTGACCTATTTTGGATAGAACAATCAAAATGTTCCAGAAAACTGTTGTACAAATTTTTTAGCTGGTTTAAACAAACCCCCTAAACAGAAGCCTTGTAATCTTGGAAATAACAATTCTTTTTCGAAGAGTTAAATTCAGGATATGAAACTTCAATTTTTCCACATTAAAAACATTCCATTGACTTGGGGTTTTTTCACTTCATTGTGAACTCCATACTAAAGAGTCAAAGAGTAACATTTTCTGAATGGATAAAGTATATTTTTCAGTATTCTTTTATTAAAAGATTTATTTTAGTGTTTCATGTAAGCATTAGTAATTTCAATTATCCCTCAAACTGGCAGCAAAAAGCTATTCTGTGTGTTGTTATCTAACCCTACAGCCTGTACACTCATACTCTGAAATGAAAAAAGATCAGCATGTGTGTGTATGTCTGTGTGTCTGTGTGTGTGTGTTTAGGCAAAAGGAAGCTGGATAATTAATCACTATATATGTCTGAATTTTTTGTTTTAGTTTTGCTTTTTAGAGGTGCTGGAGTTTGAACCCAAGGCATCACACATGCTAAGAAAAGTGCTCCCTCACTGAACATCCCCAGCCCAACACATCTGTTCTTTAAAATCTGATTTTATGGTGGAAATTTTTATCTTGTCCATGAAAAAGAAACACAAACTGAAAAATCATATTTTTTTTGTCTTTTAAATTGATAATTACTCCTTTTTTTTTTTTTTTTTTTTTTTTTTTTGCAAAGGTAAATGGTTTCAATGTAACTGTCAGCTCCTGGCAGGAGGTAAGTCTAAAATTAAAGTCATAACATTTTAACACTATTTCCCAAAATGTAGCTTATTAGTGAGCAATTAACCCATTTCCTAAATCCATAGTAATCTCAGTCAGATAAAATGACACATCTCTAGGCCTGGACTTTCTCATCTTAGTGAATATGAACCAAGTATCATAGAACCTTTAATTACCCACAACTTCCCAAGCTGATCTACCATAGCAAGAAATCTTTATCAACACCAGAATCCACTCTGAGCAAGGCCATTTGTACAAAGCTCCCTTTGGGGCCTTCCCACATAATCACGGAGATAATGATAATAAAGAGGAGGAAGGGAGTTCAGCAATGACATGGTCCCCTGAGCACTTGCCCTGGGTGATGTACTTCTGCTTTCTCATTTAACCCTAACAATTTTATATACAAGTAACACTATGCCATCTTACAACTATGAAGATGGAGGCTCAAAGGGTTCATGCCTAAAATTGCACAAGTATTAAATGACAAATACTATAAAACCAAACCTTTCTCCTACATCCTATACTACCTAAATTTATAATTAAAAAAAATTAAAAATTGATGAATGTTCCCTACAACTGTCTATTTGGGCTGATCAGTTACTTTTTAAGGAAGTCAAAGAAATGACTTCCAAGAAATAACATTTCTTAAAAAATACAAAGGAATCTAATTTGCAAGAATATAAGAATACAAAAGTAAATGAAGTAGCCAAGCAACAACTCAGAAGTTGAAGTGGCCACAAAATTAAAACTGTTGAGCTGGTTCTAAAGTTTAAAGTACATGTTGTCAATCACTGTTAAGGCCCTGAATACAACCTCGCAGTCACTAAGAATGACACTAAGTAAACTGTATAAGAAAAATGTAACATTCTCTTCCAGATTAAGAAACAGAAATAGCAGCTGTAACATTAAACAAAAGATAACCAAATCATGCAGCTACAAAGTAATGACTACCACACTAGAATTGAAGATACCTAAATAGCAGAGTACACGAGGATAATTTCACTAGCAGCTAAGCAGTATCTATTCTTCTAAACCACAGATACTGGAGAAAAATACACTAACCCATCATGTTCCACTGTCCTATGGTTTTTATATATCAGATGATAGGGCATAATGAGTGAATCCCATTCACTCAATAGTATCCAGGCACCTTAGCCTAAACAAATGTGCTTAGTGGGTGGAAGAAGAATACAACACCACCACAAAAAAAGGAAGTTCAAAAGAAAACCAAACAAAAATACTGAGGAAGATAGAAGAAACACCCAACACCCATTTCAGAGTTTTTGTTTTATTTGTTTGTTATTTTGGGATTTTTTGTTTGTTTGTTTGTTTTGTACTAGGAATTGAACCCAGGGGTGCTCTACCACTAAGCTACATCACCAGACCTTTTTATTTTTTACTTTGTGACAAGGTCTTACTAAGTTGCCAAGATTCTGACCTGTAGTCCTCCCAACTCAGCCTTCTAGGTCACTGAGATTACAGGCATGCACCACCATGCCCAGCACCCATTTCATTTTACTAAGCATCATGCCACATAATTAAGGTGTCCAGATGAAGGGCTCAAAGACCAGAGAAGGGAAAAATCAGAAACATTTTTTTTTTCCACAGTAAGGAATGCAAAAGCACTGAAAATTATACAAGCAAGTTTTTAACAATCATTTTTAATAATCATAGATTTAAATTTCTTCAAATATTTTCTAGTAAGCAATGGGTAATTCTAAAAGTACCAATGCTTTCAAAATTACACAATTGTTTTTTTTTTTTTCCCCTGCTGCTGCCTCTCCACTTCTTCATCTTCTCCTTCTTTATGTTTGCCACTTTATTAAGAAACAACACATAAGACAGTCCTGTCTTACTACTGTCCCAACTATACTAGACTACAATAACAGAAAATTTTCATGCTTAAGATATCTTTTTGCATGTAACTGCTAATTTTCATTTAATTTACAACAACAGTTCATAATATGTATCCTCTACCTTATGTTTTCTTAATAAAACACTTCCATATTGGTGATTTCAATTTATTCTCACAACATGAAACCTGGAAGGCAAGCAGAGAAAACAGCCATACCATTCTCATTTTAAAAACAGACTCACTAACACAAAGATGTCAAGAAAACAGGGCCAAGATGCCAAAGCACATCTGTGGTAAGGCCAGGTATGGACAAGGGAGCTCCAAACTCAGTCCAGGCTCTCACTTGCACTACACATGAACAGTATTTTGTGGATGATTGTAATATTTCCCTGAGCACATGCAAATGACAAAGTTTCCCAAGAAACAACAGACTACTTTAAATGTATACTAATTTTTCTACAAATGGACTCACCTCAAATTAAAAGTAAGCTTCTCTTCTTATGTTTCTACTTCAGCCCAATGAGGGACGTATTCTACGTGGCCTGCATGTCAAAATAAACGATAAAGGTAAAATATTCATTTTGAGGCAAATATGTAAGTAATGATTGCTTTTGCATAATACATATTTCATTTTCCTTTGCTTACACTTTTTTTCCTAGGTTCAAAATAATACAGAAGGAAAGGGCAAAAAGAAAAAATAATCATGAAGATGAAATAATAACATGGTAATGGCATCTGATTTAATCCTTGCAGTAACCCTAAGAAGTACTGAACAAATAGATTCTAAGAGTTAATGTAGGATTTGAAGCCATGCACTTTATTTTGCATCTTTGTAAATATTCTCTAGCATCTTATCAACTGTAAGCAAAACACATATTTATTTCTTATACATAGCTGGATAAGTATTCTCAACTCCAAACAAACATAGTAACCAGGTTGTATTTAAGTTGTACACCCTTTTAAATGTCCACGTTATTATATACTACATATATTTATGTCATTTACAATGTTATTAGGTACATGTTAATCTTCAGACATTTAAAGAATTCATAATTAGGATAATTTTTAAAAGCTAGGATAGAGGAAAAAGCCAGTAATAGAACAAAGAGTTTGTGTTTTAAACCAAAACTGATGCCAGAGCATTTTAAAGAAATGTAATAATTAACAGCTCTAACTTCTTTTTCATAAGTCTAGCAGCAATGAAAATGGACTTTGGAGTGGGGAGAACTGGAATTGAATACCAATTCTATATAGCTGACAATACAGCAATAATAAGGATGGGTATTTCATTCCTCTGTAGATGCAAATAAATAAAATCTCACCTGCCTAAAGGCCACACAAACATAACAACTTTAGCAATGTCATAAAATAAATTTAAAAGTTATATGGCTAGCTAAGTGTCATATAGTCTATGTGCTAAACATCTGCACTGTGCTCATAAAAAATGCCCTCAATCTTAGTTTAGATCTTCTTTAATTTATAAAAAGTTCTGATGTATTAATAATCAAATCAATACAAAGAAGGTTAAAAGCATTAAATTTGAACTTCAGTCTGGGCATGGTGGCACACACCTATAATCCCAGTCTCTGGGAAGGCTGAGGCAGGAGGATTGCAAGTTCAAAGCCAGCCTCAGCAATTTGTGAGACTAAGCAACCCAGCAAGACCCTGTCTCTAGATATAATACAAAAAAATGCCAGGGATGTGGCTCAATGGTTAAGCACCTCTGGGTTCAATCCCCAGTACAAAAAAAAAAAAAAAATGAAGTTCAGAAACTAATGTTATCAGAGAGCAACAAGAAAGTGGGAGGTCATAACCACATAATTAAATAAAACCTAAGATGCAAAGAAAAAATGTAGAAAGCATCCTGAGACGATATGATATAAAAACATAACCAAGCATACATCAATAATCTCCATGAATACATTATACTACAACCCAAACAAACAGTATGCATGATGATGAATCTATATTCTGTTTTAAAATGCTGGGAAATATTTCATGCCTGTAAGGAAAAAAGTATTACCATCCTGGGTGGGGTGGTAGCTCAGTGGAGAGTATTTGGTTAGCATGCAAGAGGCCCTGAGTCTGATCCCCAGCACCATCAACCCCTACCCCCGCAGGGGGAAAAAAAAAAATTATCACCCTAAATAGTTAAAAATTAAATAAAATACTGATGTGTAAAACAATGTATTCTACTAATAGCTAGAGAGCTAGGAAATACACTAACTTGTGAATTTGAAAAGTATATTACTAGGTAATCTGAAAAACAACATATTAAGTATAGTTAATGGAACTAAAATATTAAGGGCTTAGGTTCCTTAACTAGTAACGGGAAAAGAATTAAACATAATAGTATAAAGTAAGTCCCTTCCCTCCAAAAGATCACAGCTTAACAGAAAATACTACCATATACAGAAATAAATGTGAATGCCATTTTGTACTATAACAGAGGAATCAGTGAAAGACATTAGATGTTTGGTTGTGTCCCCTTCTCATGACATTACCAGTTACTGATACACTCTGCCTACGCACTTTAAATTCAGTGGGGATTACAAAATATGACAATAAGAAGGCTGGGACACATGAAACAGAGGAGATAACATGTATAACAGAGGCAAAAGCTCTGTAACATGAAAATAAGCATCAGAAGTTCCCCCTTCTCACTCAACCAACACTGAGAGCTTACTGTGCTGGGTTCTGCTCAGGTGCCTGATGTGTGAACTCATTCCATCCCCACAACCCTGAGAGACAGGCTCCATTAATACCCTGATGTAACAGATAAGAAAATTAAAGCACACAAACATTAAGTAACTTGTCCAAAGTGACAATGGTTAAGTGAAAAACCAAAACAAGAAAACAGGAAGTCTGGTTCCAGAGCTCATGTTCTTAACTATAATGTTCCTTAGGATCAACTAAATATCTAATGATACCATTGTCTTTATAGTATTTCTCAAATCACATCACATTATTTTTTAAGCTTATGTTTCTTATTCCTTCAAAACCAATTATTTTAAAATTTAGGTCATTTATCAATACACGTTTAGGATTTGGCCCCATAAATATTCCTTGATATTCTAAAGTTTTTTTTATAAATGTATCAAAAATTTCCCAATGACTCCTGCCATTAAAAACTCAGAATCTGCACAAGAATCAAGGACATCCAATTTTCATTTTTGTGAACCACACAATTTTGTACACAAATAGTAAAAGAAAATAGATCTTAATGAAAATATTTCAGAAAATGAACAGAGATAAAATTGACAATATATTATAGTTTGCAACCCTGATGAATGAAGGTATCTAGGCATAACAACTAGCATCAAACAAAGAAAAGCAACTACATATTTTATGTCTCCTCTCTGAAGAAGAAATATCACCCCTGTGGCAAGAAGTAAGGAGAAGGGAAAGGAAAAATAAAGCAAAGAAAGGAAAAGGAAGAAGGGGAGGGGGAAGCAGGAGGGAAGGAAGAAGACATACCTGAATTTGGTCACAAATCTAATTCTTTCTACTTTTGTTTAAGTCTACTTTTATTTAAAAAAAAAAAAAATACCCACAGGACAGAGGAACATGTTAAATTACTAGAAAGGTGATCAGCATGACCTTACTATAAGAAATTCCACAGGCCAAACCAGTTTCTTCAACAAATAAACCACAAGAATATACAGATATTATGGTTTGGATGTGGAATGACCCCAAAGCTCAGAAACATTAGCCTCTAATGCCACAAGGTTCAGAGATGGGGTTTTCAGAAAATCGCTGGATTTTGAGGGTTGTAGTCTTATCAGTGAATTAATCAATTTGACAGATTAATAATTTGAATGGCCTACTGAGTGGTCACTACAGGGCATGGCTGAAGGATCAGCCTCCTGGGGGACTGGCCTCGGGGACTCCATCTGTCCAGCTGCCACAAGCTGAGAAGCTTTCCTTTTCTATACCCTTCCACCATGATGGGTCTTCCTTGGACCCAGCCTACCAAGGATGGAATCCTCTGGAACCAGGGTAAAATGAATGTTTCCTTCTCTAAGTTGTTCTTGTAAGGGACTTTGATCACAGTGATGAAAAGCTGACTACCACAAAAGGGAATGTTGAGAGCCATTAAAAAAACCTATTAGTGGATCATAAAGAGTATTTTCTACTTTGATACAAAAAAATTGTGAAAAGAGGACTTTCTTGAAACTACCAGCAAACTGAACATTAACTGAATATTCAATAAGATTAAGGTTATTAACTTTTAGTTTGGGGTATAACAATGAAATGAAGTCTTTTTTTTTTTTTGGGAGAGGGTACTAGGGATTGAACTCGGGCACTTGACCACTGAGCCACATACATCCCCAGCCCTATTTTGTATTTTTTTATTTGGAGAAAGGGTCTTACCAAGTTGCTTAGCACCTCCCTTCTGCTGAAGCTGGCTTTGAATTCACTATCCTCCTCTCTCGGCCTCCTAAGCTGCTGGGATTCTAGGCCGGTCGTACTGCAACTGCACCTGACTTGAAATTAAGTCTTTGAAAAGTTTGTTGTTGTTGTTGTTGTTGTTTTGTTTGTTTTGTTTCCTCTCCTCTGGTGCTGGGGATTGAACCCAGGACCTTGTGCATGCAAGGGAAGCACTCTACCAACTGAGCTGTATCCCCAGCCCTGAAAAGTGTTCTTTATCTTTTAGAATAACACAGACTTATTATAAAGAAACAGTATGTCTGAGATTTGCTTGGCATCACGAGACGAGAGAAAATGGGGAAATATGGATGAAAAAAATTTAGTCAAGGATTAACAACTGTTGAAGTTAGATATGGCTACATAAGGACTTGTTTTACTATTCTTTCTTATTTGTTTGTTTGTTTATACTGGGATTTGAACCCAAGATGCTCAAACACTGGGTCACATCTCCAGTCCTTTTTATTTTTTATTTAGAGATAGGGTCTCTCTAAGTTGCTTAGGGCCTCACTAAGTTGCTGAGGCTGGCTTTGAACTTGTGATCCTTCTGCCTCAGTCTCCTGAGCGGCTGGGATTACAGGAGTGCACACCTGACTCTAACTTAATATATGTGAAATTTTCCCATAGTATAAATTTTTTAAAAACTAAGAAATATGGCACATCAAAAAAAATTGATACCTCAAATATTACAAGTATTTTTAAAGAACAATTTAAAATATAACAGCATGTTCCCATAAAGAAAAAACTGTTTTAACTAATACTAACCAAAGTATCAGATTATTCTTAGTAGCTTACCTAAAATGTTACATTTTGTAAGTAATAGCAGATCTCTTTATTAAATAATGCTAGTACAATGAAAACAGCAGTTTGTTTGAAAATTAATGCTATTTAAAACTATTAGCAAATTGCTAGACTTTAGGGTTTTTTTTTTTTTAACTTACAAAGTATTTTATTCATTTCTACTAGCATCAGAAAGACATTATGATGAGTTAACTGGTAAATTATAGCCTATATTGCTCAAATTTGGAAAATGCATTTGTAGTTTATTGTATTATGAATACTGCTAGGTGAGAAAATTGAATATAGCATAAAAGGGTAAAAAGAACAAAGGTTTTGAAGTTCGATTTTGACTCTACCATTTATTAGTTTCATATTATCTCAAATTCTTTCTCCTTCACCTGCAAAATAAGGAAACTAATTGCTTCCATCCAATGTTGTAATACTTAAATGTGGATTATTATGTACACAGTAAATTTCATGTTTTAATCCTTTATATAAACTACAAGTACATAATATATAAATGTTTATAAATAATACAATATCTGATATATATATATATAAATACATATTTCCCGGCATTGCTCCTGGTAATGTTTAGTACATAATATTAAATGTTCTAATTGTCAACATCCAATCATTGTTATGGTAGTTAGCATCGTTTTTATGCTTGCCAATATTAGACTTGCTTCTCAAATGCCAACACTTCCTGAGAGTGTAAATGGTCACTGGGAAACACATCCACTCTGATGGCTAAGAAAGCCTTTTGAGCATTGCAGCGATAAGTAGTGTTTATATAATCAACAAAGCTTTTTCTTGTAACTTCTATTCACCTAAGTTGTAAAACTTGCAGATAAATGACATTAGGGAAGTTTGAAAATCAGCTTCTTTCAGTTAAATTACCCAAAGTTACATTTTTAATATGCTTGGTGTTTGAAACATCAACCTACATTAGAACATATCAGAATAATTCATTGTAATTACTGATAATGCTTCTACTATGAGAAAACTTTTTCCTTGAAAATAAAGTATCAACAGAGAATGGCTTCCTTCCAACTCACTGTGTGCCCAAGGGCATTTCGTACGTATCTTAAAGCATTTATCACTTTGTATCAGTCATTTGTTTACATATTTGTCCCACAGTTGGAATATAAACTCCAAAAAGAGACATTTTTTTGATAATATCAACACCTGCAAAGTGGCAGATGCAAGGACTTTGTGAATCCAGGTAGAGCATACACCTTTACTAAAAGGACTTTTGAATCCAATCAGCTACAGTCTGGTTATGGTTTGAGTGTGTCCCACAAAAGCTGGTCCCCAGTGTGATGGGTTTAAAGGGTAGGATTTAGTGAAAATTAATTAGGTCACTGGGGGCACTGACCTCCAGGAATTAATGCTGTGTTCATGGAGTAAGTTGGTTGTTCTCAAGAAAGTGAGTTGTTCTAAAAGAGTAAGTCTGTCCTCTGAATCTCAGATTTCCTGTCTCATCAAGTGATCACTCATGCAGGTATTGCCATCACTGTAATGTCATCTACCATGAGGCCCTCCCCAGAGGCTGACTCTAAGTGCTGTCTGGTATTGGAATTTCAGTGTCCAAAGCTGTGAGCTAAATAAACCTGTTTTCTTTATAAAGTATCCAGCCTCAGGTTCTTTGTTATAGTACTAGAAAACAGTCATACAAAATTAAGTATTCCATAGTTAAGCATTCAGTGATGAATCTGGTTCTACCAAATCTGGGACTATAATCTGAATAGACTTCTACTTTGGTTTTATCATTATCCCTTACTCCATGTAAGACACATCTTCTGCAGATCATTCTTATTCAACACAGACTATATCCCTGGATTACTATTCAAAGCTTAAAACAATAGCTAATACTACAGACAGCACTTTACATGAAAAGTACTACACTAACATTACATACTTTAGTTCATGTGATCCTTACAATAACCTGGGAGGCTATATTAGCCCCATTTTACAGGTGAAGATGCTGAGGCTTAAGTAGGTAATGAAACATGTTCAAAGTCTCAAAGTCATAGATAAAAAGCAGGAGTTGAGTCAAGTCTGTCTGACTATAGAGTCCACTCCATCACCAAGACTCCTGAACAGAAAGTCTTATTATTAATTCTAGGTGTCAAACTGACTGTACTAGGGACTATCCAGAGAGCTAGTAAAGCATTATTTCTGTGTGTGTCTGTGAGGGTATTTCCAGAAAAAAAAGGTGTGTGAGTCAGTGGACTGAGTGGAAAATCCTAACCTGAATGTGGGTGGGCACCATCCAATCAGCTGGGGACCCACAAGGAACAAAAAATGGAGGAAGGGCAAATTCTTAATGTCTCTTACAGAGCCAAAACACCCATTTTCTCCTGTCTTGGATGTTGGAACTCCAGGTTCTCAAGCTCTTGGCCTGTGGGCCTTGCACCAGCAGCCCTCAGGGCTCTTGGGCTTTTTTCCTTAGACTGACCATTGGCTTCACTGGTCCTAAGGTTTCTAGACTTGGACTGAGCTTTGGTTCTCCATTTGTAAATAGCCCATTGTAGGACCTGTCAACCTCCATAATCGTGTGAACCAATCCCAAATATCAATTCCTTTTCATCTACTGCTATCTCTGTAGGTTCTATTGGTGTTCTCTCTCCCCCTCCCCCCTCCTCTCCCTCCCTCCCTCCATGACTAATATAAAAGACTACTAGTAAACAAAGCTTTTCAAAGAAGGCTTTCAAGGTCCCTTGAGGTCACTTTATATGTTTTTAATGAGCATTTAAAAAGCAATGTTGGTATCCATATGGGAGTCCATAAGTTTTTCCTCTTCTGTTCTCTGACACACGGAGAATACTAATCAAGAGAAGTTTCTCTGACATGGCAGCAGACCAAACTGAGGATGGACATCATGCTCAAAGAAAGAAACCTGAGCAGTCTATAAAAACTTATGAACAAAGATTCAGAAGAAATTCAAACTGGTGGATGCACAATGTTACTGCATAAAGGATAAGACCACAACGTATGACTAAAATTTATAGAAGACTTAAAAACTACTGAATGCACAGAAGTACACACACTAAATACACTAAATGGGAAGTTCCTGAAGTACAAAGCTGCTACCGGAACGCAGGCATCATGACACTGAAATTTTCACTAATGCTAGTGGAAACAATATAAGCTAAGAAATAAGACTGCTTTTCCCAATTAAATCTCAACTCTGTACATCATTTATGACTTTAAGAAGGGTATATACTAACTACTCTGAACATCAGTTTCCATGTATGTAAAATAAAAACAGTAATGCCTTCCTTGCAAGAAAATTAAAAAATACACAGTTCATGTACCATTTTGTCCCAAACTATTAGGTAAAACACATCAGTGTGGACTGATAACAAGAAAGGAAAAGCTAACACTTAAAAAAAAAAAACGGTGGAGCTGGGTTGTAGCTCAGTGGTAGAGCACTTGCCTAGTGCATGTGAGGCTCTGGGTCCGATCTTCAGCACCACATAAAAATAAATAAGTAAATAAAATAAAGGTATTGTGTTCATCTACAACTAAAAAATTACTTTTTAAAAAATGGTGCTTTCAGACACCTGTATGCAGCCTTAAAGAAGAATAAAATTATGGTATTTGCCTGTAAATGGATGGAACTGGAGAATATTATGCTATACCAAATAAGCCAATCCCAAAGAACCAAAGGTCAAATGTTTTCTCTGATATGTGGATGCTAATTCACAATGGGACAGATAGAATTGGGAAGGAAAAGAGGAACTTTGCATTAGACAGAGGGGAATGAAGGGAGGGGAGGGGTATGAGGGTAGGAATGATAGTAGAATGAATCGGACATTATTATCCTATGTGCATATATGATTACACAACTTGTGTACCTCTACACCACCAGAAGAATGTACAACCAGAAGAATGACAAGTTATACTTCATTTTATGTATCAAAATGCATTCTACTGGCATGTATAACTAATTACAACAAATAAAAACAACAAAAAAAAAGAAAGAAAAATCTGACTCTCAAGCACAAGTGCCTAGGTTCAATCCCCAGCACCGCAAAAAATTTAAAAAAAAAAGCAATCTGTATGCTCAAAAGTAACACCAAAAAATAAAAATAAAAAGTAGCAGCAAGAATGCAAATGGCAGTGGAGAGCTGTCCTCCTGATACATTTCCAGATAGAACTGGATTGCCTACGTAAGTGATCTCACCCAGAAAGGAATATCTAAAAACATTGTTCTGCATCAGGGAGAACTTTACAGGTATGCACCAGGACAGCTGCACATGGTCCCAAGCTTAGAAAGAGCCCAGATCTTGTCCTATAATTTATCTTGAAATCCTTAATAATGATATCCTTGTATTTGGGTTTTGTACATGAAGTCCAGTGGGAGAGCACAGCTGGGCCTAGAGCCTTGACTCATGTGGAGTCCTATCTCCAGTCACCTCCCCACCAAGGCCAGCAACTGGGTTGAAGTGACTAAGTGGCCAGGAGAAGGACTGGCCATCCCCATCCTGTGACTGTGGTTCCACAGCCCTTTAGGTAAATAACTCAGTGGGGTCCTCTTGCCCATCTCAATTCTTGTACTGAGTGAATTCTGTTCTAAATTTTGAGGTTTACCACTTGCAGTTTGGGGTAAGCAGCCTATAGGAAGGGGAGATTGACTTTCTCACCCTAGCTAGATCCCCGACATTTTCCTTTTTCTTCAGTTCTACAAATTGTGCAGCCTTGCTCTGTCCTTCACACTGTGTTGGCAAGAAAGAGATTACCAGCAGAAGAGAGGAGTTTGGCTAGCACTTACCATCTTTCAAAGTGTAAAAGCCACTGGGAAACTATGAGCTATTCCTACCCTAGATCAATTAAACAATTTCCTTTATAAAATGACATTGAGATCAATAACATTAATAATTGGTGACTAAAGAAAAAAGTTTTAAAGAAGAGAGAAACTGAGCAAGTATGAAAGTATCATCTGAAGAAAAATAAATAAATAAATAAAACAGCTGTTCTGTTTCACCCATGGATACCTGTGACACTTTCTGCTCCCTCCTCATTTAACCAGTCCTGAAAGTGATCAACTAAGTGCAGACACTCTTCTAGGTCCAGGCACATTATGACAAACCAGAAACAGAATAGTGAGTGAAACTTACCAGAACAATAATAGCTAATATTTGAGAAGCTGGTAGCTAATATTTGCTGCTTAGAACACTGGTTCAAAAGAGTTCGCATGTCTCTTTTTAAGTGGTGTCCTCTTAGATGCCAGGCTTTTCTTAAAGTGTTTTACATGCTTAAAAATTTAGTTCTTACAACAAATTATTGGAGGTTAATGGTAATACTGTCTCATTTTAGAAATGAGAAAATGAAAAGATAGAGATTTGAACAACTTGCTAATTCATATATGGCTACTCAGTGATGAAGGCTAGTTTCAAATTTGGGCAGATAATTGAAACAGTATGACAAATGCTGGAACACAGGATAGGGGAAGATCAACAACCACATATCTAAGTAAACTGGGCAGTAATGGAGAGTGTTAATAAATATTTTTAAAAGTCTTTTGTGAACTAAACTGAACATTCAGCTATCCACTCTTTTAAACATTATTTATAGAGGAAATCTCTACCTGCTTTAAAGAATTGATTTTAAGTGAACAGCTTTAAACCTACCTAACTGCTCATGACAAGTGAAGTTAATCATTCAACAGACTTCAGTTTCCTCATCTGAGAAACAAAAGAACAGACTAGATCAGGTCATCAAATACCTGGCATCTGCGCAGGCACACCCCATTCCCAGAACCATAAAGGACATCAGATACTGATTGTTACACTCTTTAATGCTGAACTTTGAGTGTGGAAATCCTCCACAGTGCTCCAGTCACTACTAATTTATAAAGTAGGCTTTGTTTCAGAAACTATGTATTACCTCTGCATTAGAAAAGCTCTAATCCCCCCCAAAAAAGATCCTATAACCCATAGAAAAAGAAATCACTTCCATAAGGTGAGCTAGCAAAATACAAAGCTCTCATTATCCTCCTTCAAATTTTTACAAATATACAAAGCGAGGGTAAGTGACATTACTGTTCACATTTTTTAAATTGGCATGGACCAAATAGCTTAGGTTCTCCACCCTCTGACAGAAACGTCCACAGCTGTTATATTTGGTCCCCCCACACACACAAGTTTAAAACAACAAATGATGAATGACCAGAGCAAATACATTGCCCAATGAAACTGGTTTCATTATTAAGTTGAATTTCCATCATGCAATAAATGTGGTCATGCCATAAAATCTCAGCAAGCCACTACGGCAATGACTGAAGGGTGACACCATTTATTGTAACATATAGGTTTTACATGAGGTTTCACCTTCAACTAATATTTTTTTATTGGAGAAAAAGAAGCATCATACAATTATACAATAGGGTCAGTAAAGGTCTTTTTGAGGTGAACCTGGCTACACCAGTTTCTGAACCAGATGTCTCATTTGGTGACACACCTAATAGATAACTAATTCTTTCTCGAAGGAGCAGCTGTGCAGAGACTTTCTGGAGTTCAGTTGCCCTCAGTAGTAGGAGGTGGAGGGATTGGTCCTCTATTGCTTGCTTTCCTTCTAGTCTATCCTAACCACATATAATTGAACAGCTAGAATGCCAGCCCCATGCTGCTGTCTGCCTAATAAAACATTTCTTTTTTGATGTTCTAATTTATTCAGAAGGGAACTTGATCTTCCCCACAAGTTTACTCTTCGAAGTTTCTCGTCTGTTTGAACTGCACTTCCTTTCTCCTTGTCACCCTAGCATTGCCGCCACCTCCATCTCTCACTCCGTGTCACCTCATGCCTGGATTATCAAAATAAGTACATCAAATCTTTCTACTTCAAATAACTTCCACTTCTAACCAATCCTCTTTATCTAAGACCCTGCTTTTGCCTTGTTGCCCTCTCTCAAAATCAATAATGGTAACACAGGTGATCATATCATCTGAAGCAGCATTAGCTTACTGAGTTCCAGGCCCAATTATTCCACAAATCTGAGCAACTCAATCTGGCTTCTTGGAAAACAACAGTCCTGGATTACCAGAGCTCTGGGATCTCCTACTTTAATGAACAATGCATCTCCTATCTGGAATTCACTGTCCTTCATAATCCAGCTAGTGAAAGTAACATAAAACATCCCCCAAGTAGCATAATCTCCTACTCTCAGCTACCATTTGTCTCACTGATTCCTCCTTCTAAAATGACTTACCTTACCCCTTCCCTCTTAACCTATAAGTCCTCAAACAGAAGGGACTGTCTTCTTCATTCTTTTCTGGCATTTTCAAAATTTCCACAGTCACTATGTACGCAATAAATGTTCAGGAGGGATAAAAAAATGAAACTTCCCAAACCAGAAACACAAAATTATCTCAACAAACAATGCCTAACCTAGTAACCTTCAAAAATATATCCTCTTTCTTCTAGAGATTTTATCTGCAGTGCATATTTGGCCCTGTTAACTTTAAAACTTAGCCTGTGTAAAGTATGGCTCCAAAGTGAGAACTCAACAGCTAATGAACTGATTTTATTTTGGTTCTCTGAAGTGTGCAGGCTAATTTGTTAATGCCTGATTGAAGTAGATATTATATGTAGTTAATGTGAAAGTACTTAATCTTTGTACATTAACAACCTCATTCCCCATTTCCTAGAGGCTCAGCTTATTTTTAAATATCTAAACACATTATTTTATGAGGAGCAGGTTAGTTCCAATAGTGCCAATTTAGTAATTTTTTAAGTTAAATTATTTTTCTGAACTGCTCTAAGAACCCCCAGCCAACATTTACAAAGCTATATTAGTAAGAAAGTGGCAAGAGATGAAATAAGAACTTAGGGGGAGCACCCAAGACATTTTCCCTTTCCCCAGCGATCATTCAGCTTACAGGAAGAAGAAATCAGTAGTACCTAGATATCATCCACTTCTCCAGAATCTGCAGTGATGTGACTCTGACATTAAGAAGGACAAACAGTCATATTTAAGAACAAAGATCGTGTCTCATCCAAACTAGAGAAAACACAAAATTTTCTATCAAAAGGACTGTTTCAAACTCCACTACCTAATAACTCATTGTTAGAGTTAAGTCTCATTTCTTCTAATCCTCAAATTCCTTATCAGGAAAATGGAGGCTATCATAATACCAACCCTGCCTACTAAATGAGGCAAGGTTCAAATGATATAACAACATTTAAGTGTTTAAACACTGCAAAATGATTCAAAAATATAAATAAAGACAGTCTATAGGAAATATTCCTAAGTCAAATGTGCATGAAGTGTTAAGTATTTGTCTATTATCAAATAAATCCACCTAGTGGGAAGATTAAAGTGAATAGGATTAAACAGGGAAGAATTATCCTCAGTAACATCCATTTTCTAAATACATCTTGCTTTTTTTTGGGGGGGGGGGTTCTATACATCTTGCTTTTTTTTTTTTTTTTTTTTTTTTTTTTTTTTTTTTTTTTTTTTAAGTAGGATACACAAAACTCTATACATACATTTCAGGCAGTTAAGTGTTTGAACACCTTTTCTTAAAGATCTCCAGGGACAGAAATTCCACAGGTTCCTTGGTATTTTTCACTCTGGAACTGAACAACCCCAACAAGGTATAAACAAGTAAATTCTCATTTCTTTCATCTGATAAAAGTCATAGAAAATATACCCATTTGGCCTAAAACACTAGATAAACAATCATATTCTATAACAAGTTTTATGGCAGGAAAAATATCCAAGGTATCCAAGGTATAACTGACCTATGCTTTTTCTCTCTCATTTAAATTTCCTCCTTATAAAGGTAGGAAGATCCATTGCCTCGTGACCATCACCCAAAAAAAAATCCAGTTTTCCCAGCGTTCTTGTTGGAATGCTAGCCTTACACTTGCTAATCCAGAAAAGATATGTTCTTCATTTATTTCCATACCACAGAACATTAGCACCTCATGTACTTGTCAAATGTAATGTTTCAACTCCTGAAAAAAAGCAAATACTAAGATAGTTGATAGATGTTTTGGATTAGAACTCCTCTGCTCTGAAATGCTCTGAAATCCATAGCTTTTTAAGCATTAATATGATACTCAACAAGTTTCAGATTTGGGTACATTTTAGAATTCAGATTTTCAGACTGAGGATGCTTTACCTGTAAGTTTATGCAAATATTCCAAAATCTAAAAAATTCTGAAATCTGAAACACTTCTGGCCCAGGCATTTCAGACAAAGTACACATTAAAAGAAAGAAACTAAGGCCCACGTAAATTTTTCAAGATCTATACCAGTGTTTTCTTGCAAGAGCTGAATTTAACATAACTGAACGATATTACTTTCATTGCTCATAGAATATATTAATTACTTGACTTAAAGAGTATACCTTAGGCTCTCATTGAAGACCAACTTAAGAAATGAGTACTTAAAAGAATACTTTTCTTCTGGTTTCCAACAACATGCAACATGTTTTTAATATATTTTTAATACAATATCTTCCTACTGCATTTACTATCTGTAGCATTTCAATGAAAATTCACACCTTATAGCTTTAATTAAATACTTATTTTCTTGTCTATCACTTCCCCTGGGCAGGAACCTCAAGAGCAGAAACTACATCTTGTTCATTGCTATTTCTGAAATGCTGAGTATAGTGCCTGGCACAAAATAGAGCTCAATAATCATTTGCTGAATGAATAAATCATTTACTATAATTTCTCCCAGGACATATGCTCAGTTCTAAATAGAAAATAATCTCCTTGACACTTCACAGAAGATCTACAAGCAATCAACAGATGTATGAAAAAATGTTCAACATCTCTAGTAATAAGAGAAATGCAAATCAAAACTACACTAAGATTCCATCTCACCCCAATTAGAATGGCAATTATCAAGAACACAAGCAACAATAGGTTGGAGAGGATGTGGGGAAAAAGGTACACTCATACATTGCTGGTGGGGCTGCAAATTAGTGCAGCCACTCTGGAAAGCAGTGTGGAGATTCCTCAGAAAGCTTGGAATGGAACCACCATTTGACCCAGCTATCCCACTCCTTGGCCTATACCCAAAGGACTTAAAATCAGCATACTACAGAGATACAGCCACATCAATGTTCATAGCTGCTCAATTCACAATAGCCAGATTATGGAACCAACCTAGATGTCCTTCAATTGATGAATGGATAAAGAAACTGTGGTATATATATATACAATGGAATATTACTCAGCCATAAAGAATGATAAAATTATGGCATTGGCAGGCAAATGGATGAAACTGGAGAATATCATGCTAAGTGAGATAAGCCAATCTCAAAAAACCAAAGGATGAATGATCTCACTGATAAGTGGATGATGACACATAATGCGGGGTGGGAGGGGTTAGCGTTAGGGTTAGGGTTAGGTCTAGGGTTAGGGTTAGGGAGGGGGGCAAGAATGGAGGAAAGAAGGACTGTATAGAGGGAAAGAGGGGTGGGAGGGGTGGGGGGGAGGGAAAAATACCAATGAATCAAACAACATTACCCTATGTAAATTTATGATTACACAAATGGTATGCCTTTACTCCATGTACAGAGAAACAACATGTATCCCATTTGTTTACAATAAAAAAAGAGAAAGAAAATAATCTCCTTAAAAGAAGAAACCACACCTTCTACTTATTTATCTTCTTCACTCTTCCTAGAACTGTGCCTTGCTCATAGCTAGGACTCAATAAACATTTGATGATGACAATAATGATGATGTTAATAGTAGCAGTAAGGAAGACAAATTAACCTCATCAAAACAACATACAGCATATTGCTCATCTTCAAAATCAAACATAATATTAAGTTATTATATCTTGAGATTATGAATATTTTCTTCTTTGTTTTTCAACATGGGTTGGAGTTTTTAGTCTTGTTTGCACCCACTGAGCTAAGGAAAAAAAAAAAAGAAAAAAAATCAGTTCTTTCTGTAAACAAAATCTAGTAGACTACAGTAATTCACCTAAGAAAAGTGAATCTCCTTTCTTGGAAATATTTACATTTCAGAAACCTCAAACCACCTTCCTTTTGCCTCCTAGGTCTAAGATTTCAGATAACTTCCCTTTATTTCTTCCTGCAGCAGGACAACTGCCTTGAGAAGTGGGCTCTTTCTGAACCTGCTGGGTATTTGGATGAAGATAAAGAGAAAGCAGGGAGCCAAGAGTGACAATGATCTCCCACCCTGTAGAGGATACATCTGCCACTCCAGTGCTCAGTGTGCATTTGTCATGGTCCTGTCCTAATTCCAACTCCTGTTTTAGTTCTGTCAGAGAAGCAATTGTCCCTGACTGGCAAAACTGGCTAGACACTCTGTCCTATGGCAGCCATATGTGCACATGCACCAAAAATGTTATATTTTTATATGAAACAATGTTTACTGCAGTTTGAGGTGATCTGATACCATCATGTACTCAATGAAGATAAAACCAAAAGAAGAAATTCCTTTACATGTATCTATCAAGATTACTCCCTACCACCATCAAATTTGATTATTTGGGTTGTACTCTAGATAAGTTTCACTTCCCTAAAGTAGTAGTATTTGAAAAGTATACATCACATGGTCTTGTAGAGACATGTTTAAGTAGCTCCAAGATGGTGGCTGGCGTTGGGCCAAGAGGTGGTGCATAATTAGTGTTGACATGGCGTGATCTCTCATGACCTTTTGTCTGATTGGTTCATGTCTCTTCCGCGCTCATGGTCAACAGATGTTCCTCATTCTTTCTTGACTGGTACTGTGGCACGTGCTCCTATCATGCTACTTAATCCTAAGCTGATTGGCTGCCTGAGGGTATATAAGACATTCTCCTCACCTTGGAGGAGGACGCACCTCTAAGAAGCAGACCTCTAAGAAGCAGACCTCTGAAAGCGTAGCCTCTCTGAAAGCATTAGCACCTCTAAAAGCAAGCAAGCCTCTCTTCCTCTAAACTAGGGAGCAAGCAAGCAAGCAAAAAAAGCAAGCAAGGAAGTAGCACAAAAAAGATAAAGAAGTAGTTCATTCCCAGTCCGCCTCTGATAAATTCCCGCGGACTCGTTGCTGCAGGCGGCAACAGGTCTAAAATAGACCATCTGAAGTCCAGAGGTACGAGTACATAAAGAGGTCAATCTGACACCTAGAAACACTGACTCTGGCACCCAACTTCAAGGAGCCTCTAGCAGTGACTAAATGCTTCATAATTTGGGATGCCAAAGTAAACCAGGATGAATAGAAACTGTGAGGGGTATGCAGTATAGCTCAGTGGTAGAACACTTGCCTAGTATGCCCTGGGTTCAATCACCAGCACCAGGAAAAGAAAAAAAGAAAAAAAAAAAAAAAAGGAATAAAACTGTAGCTGCCTTTTATCACCTTGTTCAGTATTTGAAACCATAGCTTTTATTTATAGAATAATGAATCAAAAAATTCTTCTGATGTTGCTGATATAAACATGTTGATTATATAAGCAATTATTAAAGCATGTTTTAGAAACATATCCACCAATTTAGATACTAAATTTAATTCAGAAATGAGCATCTTATATAAAAAAAATTCCCTTCCTTTTTAGTATCAAAATAAGTCTCTCTGAATCCTTCAGTTTAAATGGGAGTACACTGAGAACAAAACTCTCATTAGACAGTAAATAAGAAGATACAGAACTCTGCATCACTCCTTGTCACATAAAAGGCAATGTGCACCTTAGCATCCAAAATTTCACATTATCAATTTCAGCACTCTAGCATTAGCTCCAAAATTTATTCATTTACTCAGAAAACTATATAATATAAACTGAATATATTTATTTAGAAAACTATATATGCATGTGTATATGTGTGTATACATATATATATATACACAAAGCTACAACAATAAACAAGTTTGCCTGGGCTGGGGATATAGCTCAGTTGGTAGAGTGCTCGCCTCACATGTTTAAGGCCCTGGGTTCAATCCCCAGCACCACAAGAAAAAAAAAAAAGTTTGCAATGACCCTGGTCTTTAAAAGTTTGAGTTAAAGTGATCTCTAGTTAAACTAGTCAATTCACTATGTCCCTAAACACACATTCAACAGGTATCTATTAGACAAGCTAAATGCAGGAACCATTTCAGGCACTAGTTGTGTAGCAATAAGCAAGGGGACAAGATTCCTTGTGAATAAAGAAATATACCAGTCCCTTTGTATTTTATGCTTCACATGTCATTTCCTCTCTCTCCTCCACAGCTCCTCCATACTTTTCTTTCTCCTCATACACCATAGGTCAGATAACACAGATGTGAAGTAGACTGCTGCTGAAAACCCAACTCAGGGATGAAATCTGGAGAGGGAGCAATAAACTTTAGGAAATCAAGGAGAATTAAGGGATTCTGGGCAGGTTTTTATGGCTAAGACAGAGTCAATACAAGAAATCAATAGCTGGATCTATGGTGCAGTTGAGGATTTCATTGTACAAGCAGACAGACACCCTGTGACCAGACTGGGATACAAAATTAATACAGAATCAGTAGCAATGGTTCTTGGCATCAAGATAGAAGCTCCTATCAAGGTTCTCAAATTTTCCCCACAGGCAGAGCTGGCCCCTCTAGCAGGTTTTAACTTCTAGTATCAGTCAAGTATTCCTAGCAATGAGTTAAAAGAAAGTCAGGGACCCACAGTCAGGAATGCTATCATACTGAAGCCACAGATTTTCTGAGAAAAAAAAAGAAGTCTCTGATTAAAAACAACCATTGGATATGATTTCCTTTCTCTTTTGTTGTCAGAAGGCAGAGGAGATAGGTCTGAGAAGTTAACTCCACAGTGACGATGTTAACAATGGTGATGCTAATAATGATTAATAAGAAAGTTAAAATTTATAATCATATTGTCCCTATCTACTTATTGATCACTTAACACCTTTAAAATATTTTTGAATCCACCATCTCATTTCATTGTCATAAACTGCTATGAAGAAGGCCAGGCAAGAATCAATGACATTCATAATACTAGTTACATCACTTTAGTTACATTATAGAAGAGGAGGCATTTGTAGGTTAAACCTCATTTATTTATAGCACTACATCTTAAAGAAATGTGACTCAGGCAGAAACTACACCCTTAAGAAATCAGAATATATCCTTGAGCTGCAAATCTAGTGGTATACAGGGACCCAGTCTAGGCCATAGCATGAAGATGATTTCCCCTCAAAATGTCAAAGTAATTTAGCTTTGTTTAGAAACATTTGTGTGTCTCAGAAACATTCTCGATAAAGTTATTGGGCTTTTCCTGTTACTTTACAGAAAAAAAAATAAGAAAAAATTAAATAAAATGCAATTGTATGAATGCTATTAGTAACGTATCATAATCATAGAAAGCAAAGCTAGTGTTTAAAGAGAAGATCTGCCCACAGGAAATCCTGGGAAATTACCAGGTCTTTGTTTCCTTTTCCCATTCCTCCTTGAATTTTTCATACATCTCCAACTACATTTGGGACTGAGAAATAAATCATATCAACTATACATACTATTACCATTATTTAGATAAGGCATACCTAATGTTATAGTATAAACAAGCCACAAAAGCATAACAATCATCAAATAGATACACTTCCACCTGAGGGAGACCCTGGATGTGCATTTCTGTATTTATAAATGTCAAGAAGTAGCTAAAAGATAAAAGGTACTAAACTATTTAATTCATGCAAATCTCAATGAAAGTACTTTAGCAACCAAAATATATATACCACATGGACTACACTACTTCAGTCTAATTCAAATCTTCCCACTTCTTCTCTATGTTCAGTCCAGAAGCTCTTACACTGACAAGCTGGTGTTAAATGGATTTCATTCCTAAATTTCATCAAGTAACTTCAAGTTTTCATAATACCAATAAAATCATTCATATCAGTAGTACTACATTTACAAACTTAAAACCATATAAATATTAAGTAACTGAGGGCAATTACTGTTTCCACAGGCTCACTCCTGCAAGGTAAGGGACAGCTGGGCATTTTATCCTAGACCTGAGGAAGCTGAAGAAAGGTCAGAGCCAAGGGTCATCTGCTAGGTTGCTATCTGGCATGGGACCAAAGCGAACAAGAGAGCTTGGCAAAGGACTCCTGTTCTGTGCATCCAACTGGACAGCTTTATCCCAGTGGACACTGTTTGGGTACATAGTTTCACACCATTCTTCTACTGTGTGAATGCTCCTTCTGTGCCAGAGATGATGAGGGGGAAGATTGTGTCACATTAGGTGTTTGCCTGACCTCAATTAAGACACTTGTTCCATTTGGGGGAAAAAAAGGAGTTTAAATGACTCCTATTCTATAAACTCCCAGAGAACCCAAGGAACTAAACCAAAACTGTAGGCAGATGAAGGGAAAGATGAAGTTGGCAGGGGTCAGAAGCTTGGCAGGAGAGGGAAGAGCTGGGATGGAAATCATGAATTTCTTCATACCACACCATTATAAATCTGAAATACAGGGGGGAAAACTCAAGAAGGATGAGTCACATAATAACATACTCTGGTTTTATTTAGCATTGATCTAAGGATATACTAGTTGACATGACTTGGTAGTAAATGAGGAGTAAGTGAACAGACATTCATTCATTCTTAGGTCCTAGGAAAATACTAATAGTCTTGTATGCTGCCAGCATAAAGCCATCCAAATAGCTCAAACTCTTTCTGTAACTGGAAATTATTTCTCCTTTCCTGTAACACCCAGCTCCATATTTTCTAAGCAAACTACCTACACAATTTAACTAAAAATGTTAAGTGAAATACATGAAAAAAACCAAAAATTGCAACAATATTAGCTTTCTTTTCTTCTGAAGTGTCGGAAACAGGGTTGTAAACTGGCTGAGCAGTGCGTGATGTGACACGATGTGACGTGATGTGATGCGATACGACAAGGCCAAGGAGATTATAACGCTCCCCTGGGCAGTTCTGCTATTTGGGTATATTCTCTTCTACCTCTCCAAGGTACAAAGGGAGAGAATGCTGCTCCTTCTCTGAAGACTAAGCCCTTGGAACTGCAGTTCCTCCTCATCACTACTATCTCCACCGCAATATCACCCTGGCCCAATGTACCCACACCCAGAAAGCCATGCAGAGGTCAGGTCAACTTGATCCTGTGGTGAGGGATATCAGGAGAGAGGCTGTATCAAAATTTCATCTATCACTGGGAACAGAGGCATGAGCCTAGAATCCCGGTTACTTGAAAAGCTGAGGCAGAAGAATTGTAAGTTCGAGGTCAGCCTGGGCAATTTGGTGAGATCCTGTCTCAAAAGGAAAAAAAATTACATTTATCAAAGTTATATACAGATGACAACATTCACATGGAGGCACACTTTCAGAAAATTTTCAGAGACTGTCAGACCATTCCTTCAGTTTTCAGGATTCTGAGAAATCAGACCTTCCTCCTTGACACTTACTAGCAGTCATCAAGAAATCTCCTGCAATGACATTTGATTCTACTGGGTTCCCTGTTCAGCAAATCCATAAACTGGTCTCTCTTTCCCAAGTACCCAAACCCACATCTCCACTCCAAAATTGAACAAGCTATTTTAGTTATCTCTGCATTCCTGTGACGAAAAGACCTGACAAGAACAACTTAAGGGGAGAGAAAGTTTATTTTGATACATGCTTTCAGAGGCTCAGCCCACGGTCAGCTGACTCCATAGTTCTGGATCTGAGGTGAGTCAGAACCTTATAGAAGGAGGACATGGTAGAAGAAAGAAGCTCAACACATGGCAACCAGGAAGCAGAGAGTTCTGTTGACCAGGGACAAAATATAAACCTCAAAGGCACACCCCTGGTAACCTACTTCCTCCAGTCACACCCTACCTACCAATAGTTCCTGCCCAGTTAATCCACATTGATGAATCAATCCACTGATTAGGTTACACCTCCCACAATCCAATCATTTCAAATTTGAAGATTCTTGCATTGACTCATGCATGAGTTCTTAGGGGATACCTCAATTTTAAACCATAACACAAACCTACTCTCCTCCCGTCCTTTCCTCTCTTCCAGTATTGAAGTCTCCCCTGATGATCACTTCCTGTCTCTCTTAACATGTCACTCTGCAGTGTTATTCCATTTCTTATGTAGTCAGCCCTATTTGTCCACAGGTTCCACATATACAGATTCAAATGAACTTAGATCAAAAATACTTGGAAAATCCAGGAGCAGCAGCAAAAGCCTGTAATTCCGGCAACTCAGGAGGCTGAGACAGGAGGATGCAAGTTCAAGGCCAGCCTTGGTCAACTTTGCTAAATCCTGTCTTAAAAATTAAAAGTGACTGGGGATGCAGTTCAGTGGTACAGCACCCCTGGGTTCAACCCCCAGTACTGCAAAAAATAAATTAAATAAATATATATACACGTATACACATATATACATTTGCACATATACATGTACACATATGCATGGACACATACACATGTACCTACATGTACTCACATATACACATGCACATATTATTATTTAACTTTTTTATCATTATTCCCTAAACAACATAGCATAAAATTTTTATACAGCATTTAGATTGTTTTAGGTATTATAAGTAACCTAGAATGATTTAAGGATACAAGAGGATGTATGTATATCATTTTATATGAGACCTGACCTTTGAGGACTGTGGTGTCTACAGGGGCTCCTAAAGCAATCCTTCATGGATACCAAGGGGGATGACTGTGGTTCCACATTCCTTCACATTTACCTCATCCTCCTGGAGTGAAACAAGTCTTCCTAGTACTGCATGTCTCCTAGAATCTGACACTTTCCAGAACTCATTTATAGGTGGACTGCTCTTTCCCCAGTTACATGGCATTATTCCTCTGTCTTCCTAAGATTATGAAGCAGTTCTGAACATACTTCCCAGGTATAAAACTCTAATATTGTTTTACTTAGCAAGAGCTGTATTCTGATTTGTTTTATTATATTGTTAATTGTTCCATTCATTCTTTCCTGAGATTCTTCTTATAAGCAACTTACTTGCGTGAAAGTGTTCCTAAATATTCAATCAGGGAGAAAGTAACAAGGGAAACTGTATACCCCACAGAGGAATTAAGTATCAGGAGCCTGGTAACATTAGCGAAGTGGTCTAACCAACAGAGAGACAACAAATAAATAATTCCTTCGTTTGTCTTAAATTATATGTTTTACCAAGAACTTTAGAATTTGGTACAGAAAAATCTAAGTAAATTTGCCACTAAGAAACCAAAAACAAACAAACAAATGATTCCTTGTTTTTTATCCCAGAACTAAAGAAGAAGAAAACTATGGGTTCTTATCGGAAGAACAAACTTTAAAAGCACTTGTGAATGCATTTTATTAATAATCAAGAAACATGGATTATAAAGCACATTGTTACAGAACTTATCCAATCAACAACTATATAGGGTACTATCATTGTTAGCATAACTCCTAAATCAATTGTAACCTGTATTTTTTTAAAAATCAACAAATAATATCCCTAAAATCTTTAATTCATAAACATTTCATTTAGCTCATTATTTCTTATTTACATAAAAAGAAGCTTTTGACTTGGTAGATGTGTATTTTAAAATGTATGCACTTATATATACTTAGAAAAAGACACATTTTAATCCCTAAAACACAGGACTAATAGAACTTCTAACATAAAAGTATACCTTTTAAAAATCTGTTTATCTTTTAATTCTGTATAATTCAGAAAGCAGCACTAATCAGTTTTAGAAAGATAAGAGTCTACATTTACCAAAATGACATCTTTGTCATTTAGAAAATAAAAACCTCAGCCAAATCATGTTGAAACACAAATTCTGTATGACCCAATCAACCCCTTTGAATTCTAGTCACATTAGTCTTTATCCATAAACTAACTAAAAAAAGGACAGTATCTTATGTACTTCTATGTTCCCAGTTTCAAAACAGTAACTATAATGAAATATTAGTCATGTTTATTAAATCAAGCTACAGTATGAAGAGATTGAACAAATAATTTCTATGATTGTTTCCATTTTTAAATCCACTCAAAAGAGTAGAGAAGCCTGGGAAGAATATGGGGAGGGGGGATGGAGAGAGAATGGTTAACAGCTGCAGGAGTGCAGCGGGGTAGATGAAATAACATCTCATGCAGCACAGTAGAATAGTTACAGTTGACAACAATTAATTGTATATATCAAAATAGCCGGTAAAGAATATTTCAAATGTTCCCAATGCAAAGAAATCTTAGGTGATAGATATGCCAATACCTGATCTAATCATTACACATTGAACACATGTACTGAAATATCACACCATACACCATAAAAAAGCAGTTACTATACATCAATGAAAAACAAAACATTTTTTAAAAATTGTGTGGAGCAAAATGTTTACAAGTAACTTGGCAGAAGATTATCCTATACAAAATCAAACATTCCTTCAGATTATGACAAAGAGAAAAAGGTGATTTATGAAATATCTGGTACCACTACCTTAACCAAGTAACCAAATTTCACCAGTAACAGTCATACTGACATTGCCTGCCTCCTAACATGATGCAACAGAAAATGCACACCATCATTTACATAGCACTCTTGCCAAAAGCATTTAACCTACTAGTTATTACTGCTGCATAACAAATTCCCCAAAACTTAGAAGCTTAGAAGAACAATAATTTATTTGCTCTCACAGTTTCCATGTGCCAGGAATACAAACAGCCCTAGCTGGTACTGCTAATCTGTTGCACTGAATCTTAGGCCTCAACTGGAAGCACTGAGAGCTGCAGATGGAGTCAACTGAAGCCCATTCGTTTGCATGTCTGCCTGGCAGCTGAGACCCTCACTGGTACTACATAGCATTTTCATACAGCTGAGTTTCCCTCACAGTGTAATAGCTGGTTCCAAAAGTAAGCGACCCAAGGATGAGTGAGTGAGGCTGGGATTATGGCTCAGTGGTGGAACGCTCACCTAGCTGTGAGCCGCACTGGGTTCAATTGTCAGCATGGCATATAAATAAATAAAAATAAAGGTCTACCAACAACTAAAAAAATAAAAAAGAAAAAAAAAAAAAGAATGAGTGAGTGAATTTTAAGTCACATCATGGGACTTCTTCCTTACTTCATTGGTCATCAGTCACAAGTCCTTGCGTACATCCACGAGAAGGGAACAATGACCTCACCTTTCAGACAGAGAAGTGCCAGTCACATTTTTAAAAGAATGTGGGATGGACTAAATGTATTAATGCAGCGATCTTTGGAAGAACAATCTGCCACAACATGAATCTAATCATAAAGAAATAAGACATATCTATATGAGGAACATTCAATAAGACAACTGGCCTGAACTCTTCAAAACATCAATTTCAGGAAAGACAAAAAGAGGTGGAGAATGTTCTAGATCTGTCCAATAATATTTTCTGTGATAATGTAAATATTATGTTCATGCTATCCAACAGAGTAGCCATTAGCCATACAGGGTCAGTGAGCACTTGAAATGTGGCTAACATGACTGATGAAAATCATTTTTTATTATATTTCCATTAGAGTCAGATTTGGCTGGTGGCTACCACATTTTCTGGTATAGAGTAAAAGAAGCCTGTCCTAAAGAGATAGGATAATCAAATGCAAATGCATTTGCCTTGATTAGATTCTGTGTCAAACACAAATAGCTATGAATTTTCATATGATTAAAGAAATTTGAAAATGTCCTACATAATGATGACAGTATTGAATCAGTGTTAAAATTTTTAAGTGTGAAAGTTGTACAGTGGTTATGTCTGTGTTGTTAGGAGATATATACTGGTGAAATACCTTATTGTCTACAGTTTATTATCAAATGATGAGGGAGGTAAAGAAATGTGTACATGCATTATGGGGGGGACAAATACAAATATGATGAAATGCTAATGATTAATGAATATGGATGAAACATGTAGTATTCATGAACAACTGGTTAATTTTAAAAGGAACACCTGCTAATTCAACTGGGAAGCAGAACTACTTCTTGCCAAATACAGTTTATATAATTTTTATCTAACTCAATATTAAATCTATTTTGTGAAATAAAGATTTGCTACAATGACCACCTATTGCATTTAATACCAGCATCTACAAATTGAACTTTTATATGCTAAAAATCATCATTATTTTTAAATTTTAGGTGAGAAAACAGATTTCCAAGTGTATCTTATTATAAAATTACAGTTAGAAATGGAAGTATATAGTTCAGTGGTAGAGCACTTGCCTAGAATGAGCCAGGACCCAGGTTTGATCCAGAGCACCACAAAAAAAAAAAAAAAAAAAAAACAAGCATATACATACATACACAGAGAGACATCTATCTCATATATAGTTATGTAGATACAGAAAGGGGAGGATTTTTTCTTTTTTTCTAAGACAGGTCATAATCATACATAGATGGAAGGGAAAACAGATGTATAATACTAATGATTAACTGTGATATCTAACTAGGTTCAAACACTAAACTTTCCAAGTTGATATTAAAAAAAAGCGAAGAAACATAATAGTTAAGGATGACACATATGGGTCAATTCCAAACTAAATGGAGAGACTACACTAACTAGAGAATGCAGAAATAGCCTCACCGTTGCTCAATCTTCCAATATAGATCTTTGGGGCAGGAAAAAGGCAAAGTCCTGCACCACAGTAACTATGCTGGCTTCACAACAGGGGCTTCTGTTCCTAGAAAGAAAGGACCCGGAGATTAACAATTTTAAATGGCATTTATAAAGGGAATGAGGTTATTTGCAACTACATGATAAATTTTAAAAAGGAAAAACTCATAGGTCTGTATACACATGCCACATGTCACCCTCCTTTCTCTGTCCCATTTCAACCTGGTATGAATATTTCAAGGAACTCTTCTATTCTGCAAGCCAGTGCTCCAGTTTAGAGGTCAGAGTAAAAACTTCCAGAATCATTTCACACACAGGAAACTCCATCCCATCCCTGTAAACTGTAAAGGGCCTGTTAGACCTTTTCCCTCTGAGTTTATGACTATAAATCCTTAAGATCATATCTTCTGGACTTGGTAGAACTTCAGCTAGAAAAAGCAATACCTGAACCTCAGAAGTGAGAAACTGTACTTTGTCAATTTATCTCCTCAGTCAAATCTCATTTGATGATAGCAATTCTGTGGAACTATATTCTGGAGAAAGGGGTTCTGTTTAGATAATTTGACTAAAAACTGACCTCTTCTTCCTTCAAGCTCTCATCTTGAGGTTAAGAACATACCATCTCACGCTTTCTGGGGAATGAGGTGCTAACATAATCAAATAAAATCAAGTAATAGCTACAACCATTACAACCAAGTATCACAGATATCAAGTATGATGTCAATCTCTAAAAATAGTAGACCATTAATCATTTTTCATTAAATCATATTTATTTATTTATTTATTTATTTATTTATTTATTTCAATCCCCAGTGCCTCACACATGGTAGGCAAATATTCTACCAATGATCTACATCCCCAGCCCTAAATTATATTTTAAGTCAGGAAACATTCTTTTCTACAAACTAAAGTTAAGCTACATTTAATGACACCTACCAGTTTATAATTAAACTTAGGAGCACTTTAAGTTATGTGGTCACAGTCAACTTAGAAATTCCAAAGAAAACAGAAAGAAAGAAACTGTTAATATTTAGCATTCCAAATATATATATATTTGGGGGGAGGAGTGGGAATTAAACTCAGGGGCACTCACCAGAGAACCACATCTCTAGCCCTATTTTGTTTTTTAGAGACAAGGTCTCACTGAGTTGCTTAGCGTCTCTCTTTTTGCTGAAATTGGCTTTGAACTTGCAATCCTCCTACCTCAGCCTCCCGAACTGTTGGTATTACAGGCGTGTGCCACCACGCCTGGCTTTCACAGCACTTTTAACTCGCAAATTAAAACCTGGAAGAACCTAGAAAGAGTATCTCAATGAATAAAATGAGTGTTTCTCCCAAAGATTAATTCCTAGTGAGGTGTTGCTTCACTCTAAGTGATTGGAACACAGTAAACAGGACAAGTGAGAACCTCACTCCCATACACTTGCAAGGGCCAGGGTGTGTGATTCCATGCTTGTGCTCACCCCCACATTAGCAGCTGACCTTCACGTGCTGCTCAAACAGATCTCAGCAGTCAGACATTAAAAAGAGTTTGAAAAGTAGTTCCTTGCTGGGGGGACAAAAACAGAATGGAAAAACTAAATAAGTTAAAATAAAATTTAGGCCCTGAAAAAGAAAGAAGAAAGGATTAGTAAACTGCTCCCCTCTAGATCTTTCTCAGTAAGGAAAAAAAGAGTAGCTCTGGTTTGGTTTTTAATTATTAGAACAAAAGTATGAGACAATAAAATTACTGGAAGGGGGAAAATAGCAAAAGGCCAATGAAAAGCGTAAAAACATTTCTTCAGAAAAGTAAATTGGTAGTAAATTGATGTTACCAAATAATGATTTTCAGAACGTCTGTAGGGAGTTAAGTATTTCGGCAGTAGTAGTTTGATTTTCAGATACATACATACACCTGTAGAAAAGTTCTAAAAGAAAAATGAACACTCTTCACAGTGATTTATTTCAGTGTTAAACAGTTTAAGAATATATATATATGTGCATACATATATAAAATATATATGTGAATATGTGTGTTTATATATTTAAAATATATATGTGTATGTATGTGTGTATATATATATATATATAGATAGATAGAGAGAGAGAGAGAGAGAGAGATGACCATGAGATCCTTGTCCTAATTTAAGCTAAATAAATGAAATTGCTTTTCATCCTGGCTTCAGCATGTAAAATAAGACTATGGGATCATTTAAACATCTCTCTGACTTGATACTCTGAAATGTGCCAACATCATTCAGTTATTACTACCAAAAGGAATGGTTCTTAAATTCCATAACTATACACATTTGTTCACCTTAAAAACCAGGTGTAACATTTTAAGAATCTCAGTTGTATACTTCTCACAAATTCTACAAACCAGTAAAATAGCATCTCAGAAGCTTAAACACATCGATGATAACAGCAATGATGGCGGCAACGATGAGGATGATGTAGAAAAATGATGACCACAGCTAACAGCCTGATAAACACCATGAAGAACAGGAGACTGCATGATTTCTTTCACTATTCTATTCAAAGAAATAACCATTTGTATGGTTAAGGAGAAACTAAGAAATATTTTTAAATATATTCATGCTAACAGGAAGTGCATAAATGGGAGAATGAGATATACACAGAACCTTAAAGTTCAGCCCCTACCTTTATCACAAACCAAAATTTATAGGAACAGGCTAGTTCTACTGAAGTCTGGTGAATACTGCTCACCAATTTCACTTTATGCAAAAAAAATTTGTTTCTACTATAAAATTTACTTTGACCTTTTCTGAAGACACAATAGCTTGCACACAGAACAGAGACATTATAAGAGAGTGGTATAAAATGAAACCCTCTAGAATATTCTTACTGGATAGAAGACACAAAAGTTCACAGTATCAGGTCACTCTCAGGCCATAAAAATGTACTTTATTACCAACACTGTTCTCCATAATAGTGAACTAAATGCCCTATTTTCCAATACATTTAAAAGGGTTTATAGTTATCCGCCTCCTCGAACACCAAGCATTTGCTTCAAACTGCAACACGTCTCCTCCTCTGTATGTGTGGGTGTTACAAGGAAACTGAAATGGTTGGAGGCACAGCTCTCCTTCCAGGAATACCTGTCAAAATACTCATTTCTCAGTTTCAAGATATCTGGAAATCTGTCTTTCTACTAGGATTTCCCAAAGTAGAAACAATTCATAGAATTGTCTTTTCCCCAGAGAATAAAAGCAAGGTATTTTTTGGTTGTTACTTTACAAATAAATTTTCCACTCAATTTAAGGCAATGTGAATAAATAGTAATTTTTACCTCAGAAACTAGAATCATGTTACCCTTCCATTGTGCTGATAACTGACCTAAATAAAAATCAAGGTCTTATAGACTACTGGAGTTGTAAAAAGAGTTCTGAAGATATCCAATTTAAAAAAAAAAAAAAAAAAAAAACTGTTCTGAATTATATAATTAACTACTGAAGAAAAATCCTGGGAAAAGACAAAGATGATTGAGATTTAAGAACATTAAGAGCAGAAATAATAAGACAACAGTTGCCTAACAACACAAAATTTCATATGTAGTATTTACCAATTATTAATTAATGAGAATACTACTTTAAAAGTTGAGTTCAAAATGTAATTACCAGAAAGTCATATAATCACCAGAAACCAGTTTTTTAAAAGGAGAAGACAATGAGTTTTTTCAATATTAAATAAATAAAATCTCCTTTCATCGTAGAAGTAATTTGGCTATCTACAAACATCTATATAAAAAACCTTTTCTTCCTAGCTTGTTCAGGCAGATGGCTAATAGTAAGCACTACTGACACTTGTCTCAGCAGTCATCGTAACAATGTTATCAGGGAAAATGTTACACAGGGGTGAAAAGACTAAGGAGAGGTCTGGCACTCTCAAAATTTTCCAGTTTTACATTTCTTTCTATCCAGTCAGAAAAGGAAAAGAAAAAATTAAAAGATCCAAAGCCATTTTTTAAACATGGACTATTTTAATCAGACTCTATTTTTGACATTTTATAAATGAAATTGAAATCACATGGACATGTAAAATATAAAATAAAAATTATGCATAGCTACCATTGTTCCTAATTGCATAAGCAAACAGTTCTCTTAAAAAATATTTAAATTCTCTGTGAAGAAATATTCCCCTTTCCTTTCCATGTGCCCTCAAGTCAAACCTAATCTCTCTCCTTGTCGCCCACACAATCTCACTTTATGTTCTATTACTCAAGATTGCATGAAATCAACCCCAAAGAAAAGGAGTTCTCTTTCCATAGAATAATTCTGGAAAAATAAATTGATATGTGCTTAACAAAAAGCACACAAAAAAAGAGACAATCAGGCAAATGTTCTAAGTTCTTTTTCTATTCTTACTACAAAGTAGCACTTCTAAGTTTTATCAACAGATTCTCATTAAAACTGCCACATTTGATAAATAATATAACAACAAGGAAGAAATAAATGAAAAAATGCATCTGAGGAGACATTTTTAGAAGATCATTTTTGAATTTTAAGTAAAATAAGCAAATTAGCATTACGGTTATTAATTAACTTTCAAAAGGTTACACAAATATGGTATAAGACAATGATACTGGCATATGTTAGGATAAAGCATTTCATAGAAATATTTAAAGTATTACATCTAAAAAGCAAAACACATTTTAAGATAGTAAAATATAAGATATATTTATGACTTATAATCATTGCTATAAAATTATTCCATGCATAAGAATATTCAAGATTCCATTGAATTTCTCCCCAAACAATAAACATCTCTAAATAGTAACCATATTTTCAGTCCTTTGTCTAACAATAACATCCCCAAGAATCTGATTACGAGCAAAATAAATTGAACACAGTACAAAAATTTCCTGATCTTTCTGACCAAAGCCATGTTTTACTGTTTTTCAATTTTTTGCCATTATGCTAATTTTATTTTTAGCAACTGAATAATCCCCAAAATAGTTTCAGTGCCATAATTACTTATAATTTTCATATTCAATAGATTTTTATTCATTATAAAAATCAGGATTAATAATTGCCTAATAAATAATTCCCAAGGAACTAAGAGTCAACCCAATTCACTTTACCAGAGAAAATAGTGCAAAATAAGTCCCATAAAGCCAGGGAAAGGAGAGAGAACATTATTCATACTATTTAAAATATTCATAATCACAATGAAACTTGGTAAAAAATAATAATGTTAAACCATGGCTTTTAAGGCCCTTGTTAGGAGAGTTGGTTAAAGAGAGAATCAGAAAGATCTCATTGTCTATTGTAGGTTTGGTTTTTTTTTTTTACACCTTGAAAATTGTCCTGTAATGACAGGAATGAACAGAAAAGGCAAGTGTGAGACTGAAATACTTCATCTTTATTGGCTTTTTATCAAGAGTTCAGTTTCTTCAAGGAATAAGTTATAACACACTTTAAAACAATGCTTTACTTATGAACTCTATGAAATGCACAGAGAATAATCATAGCCCACATTTAGAAGAATGAGAACTTAAAAAATGGGCATGCTTGCCAGAAGGTTGTGTCCTAAATAATAGTGCATTCTGACTGTCACCAGGATGAAGATTTTTCAAGATATTTCCATTTAGGTTCAGTAAAAATTGTAGCCAGTATTATGTTTTCCTTTTCAGATTGAGACTTAGGGAGTTAGTGACACAAATCTCATGATGGAATACACAAGACCAAATATCATTTACTTCATCCTTTAACGGAAGTGTTGAGCTTCTACCATACACCAAAGCAGCCCTCTACACTTCGTGGCTTCTCTAAAAGTACAAATCACGTGTGGAGTCTACCTTGGAGAAGCTTGACGCCAAGTAGCAGGTAAGATACACAAATTATAATACATGATAAAGAAATAAGTGCCTATGAGATCCTGAGGATGCATACTGGGTATGAAAGAAGGTGAAGATCATTCTGTAATGCCAAATAATCAAATGACAGACTAGACTTGTATATGCTGATAAAGTCAAAAAGATATCCCGAGTAAAGACTGGAGAGACACTAAGGGCAAAGAAATTGGAAACACTGAAGTACACAGGGAGGAGTGTACAGCGATTAAGGACTAACACCATCTGAACTTGACTTTAGCAGAACTGCTCTGAAAGTAGTAATTAAAATTAATTGAAACAGACTGAAGCTGATCTGGAGACATTCAGGACACGATAGTTTAAGAAAATGGTCATGGGGTCTTAAAATAGTGAAAAACTGAGAAGGAACAAAGGTGAGGGTTAACTTCAATATGAAAACAGCAGATCTGGCAGCCAACTGAAAGTGACAGGTAAAGAAGAGGGGTCAAAGATGTGTTATGCTAATGGGCTAGAAAGTCTCCTTAGAACTAAATTATTTCTGAAGCTAACTCATAATTAAATGGGATTATTTGAGGCCAAATAGCTAATTTCAAAATTAAAAAGGGGGATGAAAATATTCTGTATAACCTAATCCTGAATTCAAATGAGATACCTAGAAAGATTATCCCATATTTCCTTCACTCTTTATACTTTTTTTTTCCTAAACTCAAAATGAATTGGCAAAAACACAACTGGAGATCAGCCAAGTGACAAAGGAAACATGAAACTCAAGTGTCATCTGATCATAACTTGCCTTGTGAACCCCAGGCATTAAGCACTGAATGTAAGAGTAAGCTTTGCCCAAAAGTAAAGTTCAATCCATGGATAACGGATAACAAGAGATAGGAGAATGAATGACAGTGTAGACAAACTATCTCCTCACAATCTCACCTCCAGATGCTCGAGGAAAGCAGCTGAAGTAGTCAAACAGGGAGCAAGTGATGTCAGCTTAGCTTTCCTTTTTTTTTTTTTTTTTTTTTTTTTGTTTACATAAAGAGCAAGGAGTAGAATCACTAGTTTCAAAAACATTTTTAGCATTCATTCATCAAACACATGTTCAAACAAAACTCGAATACATACAGTACATCAAAAACATTGTTCTAGGACTGGGGTTGTGGCTCAGTGGTAGAGCACTTGCCTAGCATGTGTGAGGCAAGTAAGCAGATAAAAAATAAAGGTTCATTGACAACTTAAAAAAATGCCCATTTTAAAAAAAAATTTTTTTGTACTAAGGCATAGCAGAGATAAAAGATTATTCAGACACACTTTCTACTGACACTTGTTCACAGACTGATTAGAGAGAAAAATAAGCAAATAATCCATAAATTGGAACATAGTTAACTAATGAAAAGTAACAATGAGATACTATTTGGTACAAAAAAAAAAAGAAATGGCATTCCCCTTGTCCCATGCTTTGGGGAAAGTGATCTTTAAGCAGATTTCAACTTAATGAGTAGTTTTCCATACACATCAGATGATGGAATTGACCAAGAAAAAAACACAGAGGCAGAGAGAACAGCATGTGAAGTCATGGAAAAGTGAAGCTAAACATGTTCAAGAAATTGCCATTATACCGGAAATGGTGGCACACACCTGTACCCAGCAGCTTGGGAGGCTGAGGCAGTAGGATGGCAAATTCAAGCCAGCCTCAGCAACTTAGCAAGGTCCTAAGCAATTCAGAGAGACCCTATTTCTAAATAAAATATTAAAAAGGACTGGGGATGTGACTCAGTGCTTACATGCCCCTAGGTTCAATCCCAGGTACCACAAAAGAGAAAAGAAAGAAATTGCAATTATGACAGCGTCCGTGGAGTAAGGGTGAAAGATGAGGCTTGAATGTAAGCAGGGACAGTGAATTGGGGGTGGGGAGGGTGTGTCACTATAAAGAGGAGCTGGGTTTTTTAATGAGCACTTCATAAATGGGGAACTACTGAAGAATTTCAAGCAAGGTGGAAAAGATTAGCAGTGAGACCAAGAGGAGTGTGATGCTCTGTGGACCATTTTGAATAAGAATCGATGGGACTTAGGGACTGCTCACTCAAAGGTGGGGCAGAATGATGAGTATGGGAGAGAACAAGAGTCTAGAAAAACATGGGCTCCTGATGTCATCACTGTGCTGACAGCGGCACCACTTAGTGGGACAAAAAAAAGAGGAGCTAGGAATAGAGTTGGATAAAAGGTAACCAAGTTATTTTGGAAAATGAGAAGTCTAAGAGGCCTGTGTGCCATTCAGGTACAGTCAGGAAGGAGGGGTCAGAGCTCAGAAGGCATGGGTTGAAAGAAAAGAACTGAAAGCCGTGTTCTAACTGAAGTAATGTAAGCGACTGAGGTCCCCTTAAAGGATACTGAGACAAAGAAGGTAGCATGAAACGAGATGAGGGCTGAGAAGATAATTCCAGAAAACTCAGAAATTTCCCAACTTTTGAGTGTTCAAATAATGAACAAAACTATGAACTCAGGCAAAAAAAAAAAAAAAGGCTCTCACTGCCACCATCTGTTGGTGCGGAACTTACTGAAGCAGCATTACAATTCAAACAGCTTTTAGGTTACTATTCCGTCCAAAGAGCAGAGCTTCTGAAATAACATCTAAGTGCAGATGGATCACAGAGGAGAGGTAGGTGCACACCACCAACCAACAGCACCACAGCGGCCAAAGGAAGAGGGCTTTCTTGAATCAAGGAAAAGACCAACACAAACATACATTCACTCAGCAAACACAGAAATCTACAAAGTTCTAGAAACTCCATGATGAACATTCATGGTGAACAAAACACAATTCGTGCCCTTGAAGAGGTGACAGGTAAAACTAGTGCAAAATCAGTAAGAAAAAAAGCTAAACATGTTCCTCTTGGTTTGGCTCTTTGAAGATTGCAGATGACTAATCCTAGAAGTGAGATGCGGGAACAACAGGTACAAGCTTCTTTGTACGAATCTCATCTCGGAAGAGAAAGAAATAAGGCAGCAGCAAGAGGCAGTTAAGAGAATATTTTACAGATGCGCATAATATCACAGCAAGAAACACCTAATCCCAGGAACCTACAACATAAGCTAAACACAAACATACATAAGAGAACATTTTAAATCCACTGTCATTTTACAATAGACAGAGGCCTAAATTATTAAAATTACAATCCAATGTTATTAACTTTAATTATTAATGATGATCTTACTATACTTGGGTCTAAGTCAAGTTGAAAACTAGAAGGCAATCCTAAGGTCACAAAACTTCAGTTGCCCTTAGAGGAAGAAGAAAATGAATGGAGATACCTGAATGTAGTTGGCATTAAAATACAGATGGGACCAGCTCCCTGTGAAAGAGACATACATGAAAATATTTTAAAACTGCGTTTACCAGCCCCTTCAAAAGATTCTGGTGATGGGTAAGAAAGACATGATCGGAAGAGAGAAACAATATGATAGAAGCAAACAAGTGCTGTAAGTACTTAGGAACAGTGTGATTAAAATTACTCTAGCTGACATAGTCTGCATCCATTTCATCATTCCAGCAAATAATATCAGTATGACATTATTCTGATGTAACACAGGGCATAACCATATGCTTGGGAAGAAAGAAAGAAAGAAGTTCCTATCTGTCTAACCAGGTGACTGAGAATCAAGGAGGCAATTAGGAGAAGTCAATATCTAACCAAACAAAAATAATAAATCATATTGGTGTCAATAATTCAACTTTATATTTGCAGTTATCATTTATAAAAATTATAATGTAGACTGGAGATCTTACGTGACTTTAATAAACATCATCAATTACATGAACTCATAAATATTTGTTAAAAGAAAGATCTTCTTTGGATATTTGAACAATTGTCAAAGCAATTTACTGCAAAAGAAAAGCACAGAAATGATTCCACCATCTCCTCCCAATACATTCGAACATTACCTTTTTCTTTAAAAAGTCTTCAAAAAAAAAAAAGACATTTTAGTATACTATCGATTTTGGGGGAAAAAAAAGATCCTCTGGTAATGATCTGTTTGAGACACAAATAGAAGGACTAACCAGAATGAGAAAATAATGAATTAAGTTTTCTTTTAGAACAGAAGTGTTCATATGTTATGGATTTGGCAAAAGTGCAGGGATGGATTTACATATGTACCCTTCCCTTCTTTTTCCCACTCCACTCTCATGTTACTGAAACTAACAGCATACAATTGTAACTCTCCAGTTAGGTAGACAAAGCTTGGAAAATTAGGTCATGAGGTTGCTACGGGGACTCCATCTGTCTGGCAAGTTTGTATGACTTCCTCCTCCCTGTGATCCTGTGGTACAATGCCCAGTAGGCAAGATAAGGGAAAGGTTAGTGGCACATTCTGAAACAGAGACAAAAATATTTTCATCCAATCCCCTAGAATGTGGTCAAACTCATACCTCAATCCTAACACAGCCACAAAATAATCAATTATTTAATGAATATTTATCAAGATCCTTCTTGGTAAACAAAAATCATTTATTTTAAGTTCAGTGTCAATCATGGCCAACCCATATATGTTGACAGGATTTTAAAGAAATTCTTGATCCTACCACCAAACAATTAAGCTCTCTGCAATGCAAATAAAGAAGTTTTGAAACAGATATTTATGAATCTTTCATTCATTGTAGCTAACTAGAAACACATGAGCCAAACACATTGTGAGGATCAGTTCAATGATGTGTAATTTGAGAGGTATGTTAGAAAGACTTGGCTCCACTGAAGGAGGAGGAGTCCACATCCTTCTTTCTTGCAAGTGAAATGCAAAAGCAATTTTACAACTTTGCAATTCATATGGTGATCTTAAAACTGCCAACAATTAAAATTCAATAGATTTTTTTCTTATCTCTAGAGTTTAACACTTAAGTAAGTCTAAAATCTTTAGTATGACTTCATTTGATGAATGGTTTCTTCATTCCTAGAATTTCCAAGGAAAAAATATTGAATAGTATATATAAAATAACAAACAATACTTGTCTGATCTGATCTTAAATTGACCTTAATAGTTAAAAATCTTGCAAAGGGAGAGAACTGGTATACAGTCATTTTTCCCAAAGCTCATAAATAACTAATGTTCCACTGTGAACTTATTGTAAGATAATACATAATTTAGTCACACTTATTTTATAACTCACAATATCATTACACACAAAAAATGTAATATGAAATGTGATCTCTTACATTTGAATAGGAAAATGTAAATTTTAAATATTCAAATAGAAAAATGGGAACAATTAAAAAGAAAGAGAAAAGACAGAAAGCTTATCCTGCACTAATAAAAACTTATCAAGAGTAAAGGAGAAGGAAGAGGAAGTCAAAATGATCACAGCTAGAAGCTTTAAAAAAACTTGGGGGAAAAATACACTTCTGGCTGAATTAGTTGCTCTGGACTTCAAAGTTAAACCATGTTCTCAAATCAATCCCTGCAAAACTCTGTAGACTCTTTTCTTCTTTGGAAGAGAGAAAAACATGGCAGGCTTGGATTAGCTGCCTAATCTAAAACACAATCCAGATTCACACCTACTCTCTCTCAGAAACTAACACAGAAATAATTCCCTCTATATGGATCAGCAAGCAACCTGTCACACCTAATGCCCAAAATACAGTTAATATTCACATTAGCCTAATAAAGTCAAGGTCAGCCAGAAAAACTTAGCTGTTAAATCTTGCATGAATAGGAGTTTCCATGTTAGGAACCCAAAGCCTAGTAAATACATATTTATTATATTCTTATATCAAATAATATATTGTTTCTTAGCAACATGTAATCATAGTTCCTTAAATAATGCACATGAACAACACAGTAGTGGTAAAAATTACTCATAGGTTCTTGAGAAATTTTAGTTTCCACTTTGCTACCATCAAACTATTTCTATATCTATCAAATTCTACCACCACTTGCTTTCCCAATAATTTTACCACTAACTTATTAGTTTAGAATCTCACTTAAATTTTCATATTTCTAGGTAACAGCTTGATGATACCAGTACCTCTGAAAACCATATATATTACCCAAAATTTAATTCACCTCCATTGATCTTCTATACCATATAGATAACATACATAGGTGGAGGAGGGAAGCTGGAGAGGTAAGATGAGACTATTACTGTTTGAAGACCCTTTAAATGCTGTGGCATAGGGCTGAAGATATAGCTCAGTTAGTTGGTAAAGTGCTTGCCTTGCAAGCACAAGGCACTGGGTTCAAACCCCAGCTCCACCACCAAAAAAAAAAAAAAAAAAAAAACTGCTATGTTGTGGCCAGGACCAGCAGCCAAAGGGTGAAGCGGGAGCATCCCAAGTTCAAAGCCAGCCTCAGCAACTTAGTGAGGTCCTAAGCAACTCAGGGAGACCTTATCTCAAAATAAAAAAATAGAAAGAGTTAGTTAGGGATGATGTTCAGTGGTTAAGTATCTCTGGATTCAATTCCTGGAACCCAAAAAAATTTTCAAAAGGAAGAAAGACAAGTTAAAAAATGCTATGATATGTCCTATACTTCACATTCTAAAATTCCCTATAGTGATAAGGGACTTTTACCAAGCAAAATATTTTAAAAATCAATAGCATATATATATTCTAACATATAAATAAAAACTATGGTAGATCCTTCTAACTAGTATAAAAACTCAATGTTAAGATGTGTTCTGGTTAAAATGAAGCACTGTTAACATATTTACTCCTGTCTGGACAAGATTTCAAGTCTCTTCATAATGAAATTTTACTATTTTCAAAATAACTTACTATCCAAATAAGTTGGAAGGTGATGAAGGCTTCAAATACTCCTTTGTTTTAAACCCTCTAGCCACCTAAACACAACCTTCACTTCCACTGTGAATGTCTCTTTTATCCAGACTTCCTTCTCCAAGACTGAAATCTCACCAGGCAGTGAGTTAGAATAGTAAGTGGAAAGATATCAGAGTTTAAAAAAGTATACTTTTTAACTAACGTCATTTGAGGGTTGAAAAAGGCTGCCAGATAGTAGAGCTAAAGGACAGGGAAAAAGCAGGGAGGAGGAAAGCAAGCTGGAGAAGGGGCGATGAGGGAAAACCCACAGGGTCATTTATCTGCTTCAAGATTTTTATAGGACGGTTGTCTTCATGAAACCATGGAAAATATCAAGGCTTCAGATAAAGTTGAAAAATGTGAAATGTAGCCAAGTACATGGATGCTGTAGTAACTGGTGCTGAGACTTTTTACTGCAACAGTTTGAGAAAGTAACATATGAAAAATTAAAATAATATAAACAGAAAGCTGATGCTTTAAACAATTGATTCTATAATTCTACAAAGATAGCAAATATACTAATGTATAAACTTACTCCTAAATTTAAGTAAAATGATATTTTTTCAATTATTTTTTAACAAATTATTGTTCAGGTTTGACCATCATGGACTATTCATTTTAAAATACAAGTGATAATACTTTAAGCAAATCTATGAATTAACATACATTAACATCTTTAGAGAATTATTGTCCTCAATTACTAAAAACAAGCTAACACATATTCTTTGGTCATACACATTAATCCCACACCTTTACATAGGTGAGTATCATGTAAATAATGCTACAAGAATTGGCCCAATGTCCAGATTTTTATCACAGAAAGAATTCCATTGCTTTTAAATTATTCAAAATCTAACAAGGCTCCACAGATGAGTTGAATGAAAGAACTACCAACAAAATGAATGCTCTCTCTTTACTAAAAGGATCTTGATGTATAAAAAAATATGTAACACTGTAATTTTTAGTACCAAGGTAACAGGAGAAGTTCTGATAACAGAGAAATGCAGTAAAAATAACAAAACTTGATCTAATATCAGATTTCTAAATAAATATCCTTAAAGAGTAATATTTTAAACTCCCTAATAGATATAGGTTGTCAAAAAAAAAGACAGTTAAAGTTTTAAAAACACACTGGAAAGAGAAATTAGAGGTCAATTATACATGCATACAAATAAGCTGAGAATATTTTTGTTAGGAGAAAAAAATCTACGTAGACAAAGTCATGTTCTATTTTCTTCTGTATAAGAAAGAAACAATCAAATTCAGTTTGCATGTTCTGACAGAAAACAAGTCATTAATATTCTAAGTTTCTTACAGACTGAACTTCAAGAAATCTAGACCTCCAAAAAGAAAGCAAAGCAAGATTTTCAAATGTGACTGACTTCCACTAGCTAAGCAGTTAAGTGAATCTTCTCTACCATCACATCTTCCTTTAAATTTTGAAAGTCAACCTGCCAAAAACTGTCTCATTGTACATTCATGTCTAAAATAGCCATTAATTTCAAATGTCAAAATTATAGAAAATTAGGGCTGGGGAGATAGCTCAGCTGGTAGAGTGTTTGCCTTGCAAGCACAAGGCCCTGAGTTCAATCCCCAGTACCACCAAAAAAAAAAAAAAAAAAAAAATTATAGAAAATTAGGTAAATTCTATTTGATATATTCACAAAGGATGAACTTCACATTTTTCTTAATAGCTTAATTTTGCCACCTGTACTTTATTCAACATTTTAATTTCTAATGGAAAATATTTAAAAATTACATTACAAATATCAGAATCAATAGGAAAAGAGAGAGTGTTTAATAACCAAAAAGCTATTTCAGACACTAGAAACATTCTGCAGTTGCATGTGACCAATAAATATCCAAAAAATATACATGGACTTGGAGAACAAGGATTAACTTAGGTAATACTTTATGATACTAACAATATAAGATTTTCTAAATAAAATGAAATTCAAAAGCCTTCAATAATGAATTCTTCTTTTTTTTTTCTTTTTTCTTTTTTATTTTTTGGTACCGGGGATTGAACTCGGCCACTTGGCCATATCCCCAATTCTATTTTTTATTTTATTTAGATACAAGGTCTCACTTAGTGGCTTAGTGCCTCTCTCACTGAGGCTGGCTTTGAACTCAAGATCCTCCTGTCTCAGCCTCCTGAGCCTCTGGGATTACAGGTATGCACCACCACACCCAGCTGAATAATGAACTTTTAAAAACATTTTATTCCTTTTATTGATTTTTTTTTTTACAATTTTTCCCTTTTCTTTTTTATCTCCCCTATATTATGAAAACAAATTTTCAACAGTTAAACTTTCCTCTAATTAAACACGTAATTTAGTTAACAAATAATTTTAGCACATTCTTAAGTTCTGCAATTCAGGTTCTGTTCAGAAACTGTGGCTCAGAATTCTAGATTGCTCAAACAGAACTAGACTCTGTCTGCACAGAATATTACATTCTTAGTTGCTACACCATGGAATAGAAGAATGGTTTAACACAGGACCTCTGATTTCACCCAAAGACATACAAGTCATCTTTCTTAAGTCCCATATAATCACTTGAGTATCACAGGACTGAAAAAGAACACAAGAGTTCATCTACTACATAAAAGGCTATATTCAGAAAGCCATATGATTACAAGCAGAAATTCACACAATTCCTAGGTTTGGTGTCTTTATTCTCTCCTATTACTATGCAATGAATAGTCTATTGTACTATTACTAATAAAAAATGAAAAATAACTGGTTATTCAATTCTCCATGAGCTCTGAATGTGGGAATGTGCAGATTTCCCACCACTCCCATCGTGATGACCCATTTGACACTTATCATATACATCCATCTCTTTGCCTGGAATGCCTTAGTGTCTCACCTCATTCTCTCCTTCTCAGCTTCAAAAATTCATCCCGAGATCTCCCCAATACTTTTCTGGCTTCCTCAGCAACAATGAGCCTCTCCTTTACTATGTTCTGGAATATAAATAAGTTTTTATTTGTATGTATTTATATACACACACACACACACACACACACACACATTCTTTTTTCATTTAACCTCCCTTTCACCTACAACTGTGACCAATGAGTACTACCATTGTTTCTACTGCTTAAATAGGAAAACTAAGGTAGATAAAGTTTCTCTGATTTCAGAGTCCATTGTCTGTATTTTAATACACACTTCCTTCAGCTCCATGGCACTGAAATTATCCTCTAGCTGCCTCCATTCTCTGGGTCTTATGAAGGCAGAAGGCAGAGACCCTGTCTTCATCTTCATATTCCTAGTGTCTGCCCCAGAACAGACACTCAAGAAATGCTCAATAAGTGAGGAATGAATAAACAAATGAAGTTCAGTTATGTTCAACTTCCTCTGTGAGGAAAAACTCACCCCCTTCTAAACTCTTATTCTGTAAAGAGTACGATCACAAGTGCTACTCACTGAACAAGTATTTTGTGAGTGTGTATCCTCTGTGATGTGCTGTATTTAATTACCACAAGGAATTTTAAAATAACTGAGATTCAGTTCTTTGTCCTCAAGAAACAAAATTCAGTGGGGAAAAAGGTGAATAACCTTTAGTGCTACCATTACTTATTTTTCTTAATCCCCACAACTTCCTCTTTAAAAGAATTTCTTCATAATTTTGTTTCAACACTACACATTTCTGGGTTGTTGGGATATAGATCAATCAACAGGGCAAAAAAAAAACAAACAATTTCCATGGATCTTAAATATACAATCTCTCAAGCCATTCTCACTTAGCTCAGTGGTCATTTAAGTAGAATATATCATTAAAGAAGATAATAAAATCAAGGACACCCTGCGACTATCCTTGTTTTTTCTTTTGTGAGAGGCGGCATAAGCAAGTGGAAAGAACGTGGATTTTGAAGATCAGGGTTCCCATTCCAACTCTGTCCTTTTCTCCCCATGTGAACCATCTACAAGTCCCTCTGTTTTTCTGTGTCTATTCTTTGTCTATATAATATGCAGATAGAGACCTGCCTGAAAGAGCACTTGTAAAAAGTCACATCTGGAGCCTCACCTGATGCACCTTAAAAGCAGTTGGTTCTAACTTTCATGTAACAATATAAACACTTCCGCCCCAATGTCAATAACACATATGTTTACCAAAAAGAGAGGCACTTGAAAAAAAGCCACTGTAATGGGAAAAGGTATCTTGGATAAGATTCAAGACCATAAAATGTAGTTAAGCCTCAGGTTTCTAAATCATCTGCGTACATCAGCTGCCTCTTCCCAACACATACCCTGCAAATCCCTTATTCCATATTCTGTGTGGAAAAACAAACAGTGATTATTTTCTGTTAAGATCTAAAAGAACTGAAAAATGTTACTCTGTACTAACAAAACCATTTTTACAATGAATCTCTGAGTAAAAAAGAGGGAAATTAATCATGTATAATGTCAAGGAACCAAACTCAACACAGAGCGTACGTGGTATTATATCTTAGTTTCCAAGTCATATCTCAACTATTTCTATTAAGCAATTTTGCAGAACACATAAAAATTTTCCTGTATGTTCTAAATCTAATTTATAATCTACTGACTTAACACATTTAATGATGTTGGCACTGGACATCCACATGAAAAAAGAAATTAAACACACATCTTAAATTTTTTTACAAAAATTAACTCAAGATAGATCACAGACCTACATGTAAAATGCAAAACTATAAAACTTTAAGGGGGAAAAAAATGGCTCTGAACCTTTGCACCATGAAGCCAAAGGGAGAAAGTAGTGAATGCACAAAAGATGAAGGAGAAAGTCAAATTAACTACTAGCTTCTGCACCATGGAGGCCAGTGGAGCAAAAACAAAGAATGCTGGAGGTTAGGGACACTGACACAAGTTGTTGGACTGTATGCTACAATCTAGAATTTGTCTCACAATGCATCTAGACCATCAAATCACGGAGACCACCTCTGAGACATCCACCTTGTTCATGTGAAAACAGTCCCTATTTATCCTTTGCTTTAGACCTTTGGCATTCTGAACTAGTTCTGTTCTCAGATGTGGTGCAGTACAATATGTATGCAATAAATAATCTCTTGTACTATCTTAACTGAAAAAATCAAATATCAAAAATAAGAACCAGAATAAAATATAGGTGGCCTTGGGCTTAGCACTGAGTTCTTAAACATGACACCAAATCATGATGAAATTGGTACACTGGACTTATCAAAATTAAAAACATCACTCTGATAATGATACTATTAAGAGAATAAAAAGACAAGCCAGTCTGAGAAAATATTTGAAAACACGCTTATACACAAAATTTTTTCTTTTTAACTCTCGGAGGTGAGGGTATACTTCAGTGGCACAGCACATGTTAATTAGCATGTATGAGGCCCTAGGTTCAATCTCCAGAATCAAACACACAAAAAAAAACATTGAATTTTTAAAACTCAAAAACAGTAAGAAAACTTATTAAAAAGTAAGCAAACGATCTGCACAGCATCTCACTACAAAACATATATGGATAGAAAATAGCAAGTGTAAAGATGTAACATCATATGGCATTAGGTAATGGCAAGTTAAAGCACAATGCGATGTTACTACATACCCATAAGAATAAACAGAACCCCCAAAATTGACAAAATTGAATGCTACCAAGGATGTAGAGCAACAGCAACTCTCATACATTGCTGGTGTGAATGTAAAATGGTAGTCATTTCGGAAAACAGTCTGGCAATGTCTTTACAAAGCTAATCATATGATCTTACCATATGATCTAGTGATCATACTCCTAGGTATATATCCAAGTGATTTCGAAACTTGTTGTCTACCCAAAAACCTGCACATGAGGGCTCCTAACAGCTTTATTCACAGTTGCCACAACCTGGAAGCAACCAAAATTCTATGTGACATTGTTAAGTAATAAAAAGAAATGAACTATCAAACTACAGAAGGCATGGATTAACCTTAAATATGTATTGTTAAGTAGAACAAGCCAGTGTGGCAAGGCTGCATGATTCTAATTATATGACATCTGGAATAAACAAAAATATAGAGAGGGCAAAAAAAATCAGAGACTGTTGGGGTAGGGGATAATAGGTGAAGCCCAGAGAATATTAATGTGTTGGAATTACTCTTATGATATTGTGACATTATAATGATAGAGATATCAAAACACAGAACTTTATAGGACAAAGAGTGAACCTTAGTGGATGAAAATATAAGAAAATCATGGTAAGGTCAGGGATTCTAAGATAGACTGCAGACTATGACAAAAACTGTAACTGTATTATAAATGTGTGTAACAATCGCACTAAAGTGCATACAAGAAAAGGGTGCTTCACTCTGGAAATGAGTGAAAACAGAAAGACTAAAAGCAAAAGGAAGTCAGGTGCTATGGCACACACCTGAAATCCCAAACACTCAGGAGACTGAGGCAGGAGATCACACGTCTGAAGCCAGCCTCAGCAACATAGTGAAATCCAACTTTGAGACCTTGATGTCTCAAAAATTAAAAAATAAAAAAATGGGACGGTAGCTCAGTGGTAAAATGTCCCAGGATTCAATCCCCAGTATAAATAAACAGGATAAATAAATGCAAAAGGAACTATACATAAGCACTGTACTCTAATTGATAAAGTTGTTTCCCATGAGAACATAGGTTAGCAATTCCAATATTGCTATCTTTGTATAATAGAAATGAACAATTAGGCAGAGAGTGGGAGCCAGGTTTCTTCCCACTGTTGGAGGTCATTTATAGATAAATAATTTAGGAAGACCAGAATGATACATAGTGTCATGGATTACAGTTAAAATATACAGTTAAAATTCATAAAAGTATGAATTCATATTTAGCTTAATATGGCGATACACAATCACGCAGAAATGTATATGCATAAATATACACACATGTAGAAATATGTATAGTCATATTCATATACGTGGGTTTGTATACATACATATATTCCCTTTTTTCACATGAAAAAGCCTGGAAGCAATGACATTCTGGTAGTAACAAGTATACCAGGCACCCAACCTTGGTTTTTTAATATAATTTCCAAACAAAAGGAACCAGATTGCTTGGATAAGTGGCTGATTCTCAAACTGGTACAGAATGCATACAAGAGCCTGGAATATCTTAAAGCACCAAAAAGTAAAGAAATGCTTCCAAAAAGAAAAAACTCACATTGATGGTGATATGTCAAAGGACACAGGGGCAAAACTGTAAAAATTTGGGCAACAAAATAGACTGGATTATAATCCAAAATATAAAACATACATCCATGATAACATAAGTAAATCATGGCCAATAAGAACAAAGGATAAGTAAATAAAATGGAGAAAGAAAGAAAACTCCTCCATGAAGAAGAATTCCAAATAATGTACATAGATATTCTAACCACGAGGTTGGGGGTAGAGCATGAGCATAACTCTCCAGTCTCCATTGACTTCCTTCAAAGAGTACAGAATGGAAAGGGAGAAAAAACAAGGAATTTCACAGTGGATAAACTTTACACCACCTCCTTAGTTAGATGATCAAAATAAGTATCAACCATGATAAATAACACTGATAGTATGTACCCTTGAACATATGATATGATAAAAATGGCACTTTACCTCTGTCACGTTCCTTCCCAAAACCCATGGTCACAGTTTAATTATGAGCAAAACATTAGACAAATTCCAAAGGAGGGGCATTCTATGAAATACCTGACCAGTTCTCAAAACTATCAACATCATCAAAAACAAGAGAAGGCTGAGAAACCACACCAACCAAGAGGCTAAAACACATGATGACTAAATGTAATGTAGAATCCTGGACAACAAGGTCCTGAATAGAAGAAAGACATTAGATAAAAATTAAGGAGGGGCTGAGGGTATACTCATCAGTAGAGCACCTACCTCGAATGCAGGAGGCCCTGGGTCTAATCTCTCTCTCTCTCTCACACACACACACACACACAAATATATATATATATATATATATATATATATATATATATATATAATATTTATATATAAAATGTGAACTGTAATTAGTAATAACAAACTGATACCAGCTCATAAAAAATACCAATATAAGTTATTAATGAGAGGGGAAACTGGGCTTATGTAAGAAGTGACTATACTATTTCTGTACTTTTTCTATAAAACAGTTCTTTTAAAAAAATGCATTTTTTAGATCCCATTTAGGAATGTATCTGGAAAACACTGAAGAGTTTTTTATTGCAGCACTGAAGAACCTTCCACTTTCTTGTATATATTCAACTTAAAATGTTTGCAACTGCTCCACTACAGAATCTTCTCAAGAAAGTATTTTCAATTACTAACAGCTGCAAACAATTTCATGCAGTAATTCCCAGCAGGGATGTACTATAGCCAGAGACTTTAAAGTTCCATTTTTCCCTTTACATACCTCTGAGATGTCCAAAAGTTTGTAACCTATCATTAACATATTGTTTTGTTCTGATCTAAATACCTACCAAATATGCTTAATATGACTCAGGAAAGCTAACCTAAATTTTGAATAAATCAGATTAATGCTAAGATAATCCAATAAAACTTCAAGCAAGTAAGAACTTTTTTTAGAAGTGTAATTTTCTCTTCTGGATATTATGTTTTCTTATTCAACCCTGATTGAAATGACCTGCTGCAGAACTGAAACAGGTAAATGAAGAAAGGAGAAAATAAAAAGCAGTGGAGGAGGGGGGAGATGGTGTGTAGTATAAAGAGAAAAAGACTAGGTTTGAAATGGATCAAATAAGAACAGTGGAAGCAGAGAGTAGCAAGCCTATGTCACGACTGAAAAGGTACTGATACCTCAAAAGAATCAGCATAGATCAAAAACTTGAAAGGAGGAAAAAGCTAGAGACAGAAATAAAATGACATGTTCAGTCACAAGCTGTTCAAAATTAACAAAAGAAACATCATCTTAAATGCAATTTGACCTGAAGTATTTCTCCACTACTAACTCCCCACTAAAAACTACTATTTAATAATACTCAGTGAAATGAGCAAGTGAAAATAAATTATAGAGTGAATGCACCAAGTATTGTGAACTATCTATGGTTTTCTCAGGATAGAAATTAAACACAAATTTTCTTTCTTTTCCCTCCCGTGAAATGAATGATTTGTGGAATTTTACAAAGTCTTAATGTGTGTATTCTGTTCTACAGGCATTCTATGAATATATTACATTTATGATACACTGGCCAGTCTATAAAGTGTTCTAACTTTCAAATTTTAAATGTGAATCCATGACAAAAAAACTTCCACACAAGCAACTTAAGAACTACAGCAATATGTTCACAAAGCTCCAATTCTGAACAGAAATCTACACTAGACGAGAGAAGATAGCAATGATTTTAAATTCAACAGACTCACTACCACATTATCTACATTTGTACATACTTTCCAAAACCCACAGAGCTATAGGATGGCATCCTTCCAATGGCAATAAATTAGGAGCAATACACAACACAAATACTTCAAGCTTTCTGGGTTTGTTTTGTTTGTAACATAAAGAAGTCTTCCAATAATACTAATTCTACCTTCCAGTGAATTAGGAAAAACCAAACTAATCACACACATGTGAAACCAAGTTTTATCTGAATTCATCCTAAGACATTTTACCTACTTCCCTTATAATCAGAGGTAAAAACGGAAACCTTTTAAAGAAAAGCAATCATACATTTCACTGAAACACCCCGAGTAAAGGAGGATTCCAACTAATGCTTTACCGCTATAGATGTCTACCTACGGATTTCAAATCCTAATACCACAGCGACCTGCCCCCAGCGAGAATCCAGCAGTTCTATGTGAGTACTACGGGAAAAGAAAGATTTAGGAAACAGCATGAAAACAATCAGTGCAAAGATTGTGCATACAGGTAGTACTGAAAGTAAAAAGATGGAGAGAGCAGGGTCTTTATGGGCGGGGAAATACACTTCAAACGCTTTAACTGACAACAGAAGAAAGGCCATCATCCCCAAAGTAAAATGGTGCAAGTAAAGTGCAGCGAGCTGAGAAAGGAAAGTCAACAACAATTAGAGACTGACAACCATCCCAAAACAATGAGCTATCTTAATTTGAAAGGGTGAGACCCTATCTCTGTGGATCACTTTGAAAAGACCCTCCCAACTTGGGGTGGGGGAGAGTAGCTTTGAAAGCCCTCATCGGAATACTCGGTCTGTAGCTGACCCACGGAGCAGATAAGCACAGGTGTATCTGCGGAAGCCCAGGTTACAACGATTATTACACGGAATCTTCCCTTCCCGGTCCTCCCGAAGCCAGGTAGCCACGGATGGGGGGACGCGGGTCGGCACCCACCCCGCGGCGCGCCACGACCAGGCGCGCGGACGCGCTCCAGCGGCAGCGCCCGCGCACACCTGGCTGCCAACACCAGTTGAAAGCAAAGTGAATGAAGGCGGACACCGTGCCTGGCACTGCTCTGATCCAAGCACTCAAAGGCGGGTTTTCAAAATCAAGGGGTAGTCAAAGCCGCCAAACCCCCGGACTGGCGCCTTTTGCCGAAGGACTCTTACCTCGGACCCGCCCTCGAAGCCTCTACCCGAGGTTCCAAGAACCCAGACGAGGTGGGAGGCGGACGGGAGACAGACCCCCAACCCGGAGCTTGCCTTCTCGATCCCCCACGAGCTGCAGAGTCGCCTTCGGCGCCCGGCTGAAAAGAAGGGCTCTCCGGGAGAGCACCGCGCCCGCCTCGCACCGGGTGAGACCGCCTTGCTCACCGCTGCCTGTGAAGTCTGGAGCTGCCCGCCCGCTCGCGGCCAAAGCCAGCCACGCCGCGCATGCCCAGTGCCCGCGCGAGGAGCGAGCGGGCGAGCGCGCGCCGCGCGGCCGGGAGCTGGCTCCGCTTTCCGGGTTTTGACTGCAGCCGAGGTGCGGAGTCTCTTGGTCCACCCTAAGCGCTGGAAGCTAAGGGGCCAGGCGGCCGGAGGGAAGGAGGCGGGGCCCGGCGCCAAGTTATCAAGGCCGCGATCAAAGTCAGAACAGGGTTCCGAGCCGCAGGCGGGTTTCCAGAAGTGCCCTAGCCAGACGGACTAGCAGTAGGGAAGACTCAGGATGGGCAATAGAACTGTGGAGAGGTTCGACCCGGGCAAGGGTGGATGGCCCGGGCAGAGGGAGCGCTTCGGTTGCAGCGCCTTGGGTCCTGCTGCATAAATCGTGGCCACTCTCTTGTGGCAGAAAACTGCCGCACCCAGTAACCAGACAGCCTTTTGTCTTCCTTCTCTGGACCCCTGACCTATTTCTCCCTTTTTGTCGCTTTCCTCTTTTTTGTCTCTCTAATCTTGCAGTAAACCGATGGTACCCAAGGTCCTCCAGTGGTTCCCGAGATCTCCAAACTGACGGTCTTGTGCTCCATTCAGCAAGCCCAGACCCGCATCCCGCCGCTGCCTCCGATCCCATTTTTCATTGTTGCTCTTGCCAAGAGCCTGATGTAGTTTGAAGTAGTGGAAACTTTAAAAAAAAAAAAAAAAAAAAAAAAAAAAAAACACTTTTCGTCTCTTGTACCTTAACCAACCTTCATAAACTTTGCCTCCTCGCTGAGATAGAGCCACAAAATGAGAAGTCTTGTTGTCATAGCTACGCCCCCACACGCCCTGGTGTTCTCATTTCCAAGTCAATTGACTTCCAATAGTCAAGGAAAGACTAGAAATTAAACTTCGTTCAAATAGACTGGACCTGCCTGCTTTGTGAAGCCTGTGAGAGCACAGTCAGGGGGAACTGAGGTAAAGAAAGTTGCAATAGAACTCGTGTATGGTCAGGTCCCAGTTCCTACCTTACTAGTGAATCCTCTCTCCAGGTCACCATCCACTTGAACATTTCCAGTATTATAACTCTCTATTTTTGCCAATATTATGTATAACCATGATTATTGTTGAATATTTACCTATGCCAGGAGCTAAGCAATTTACATATATTAACTCTAACCCTTAAAACAAAATAGGCCTTATTATACCTATTAAGCACATTAGGCAAATGAAGCCAGAATTTTCCTTCTTTTTGCCAAAGCCAATTCTGACATCTGAATTAAAATTCAGGTCTGTTTATTCCAAAACCTGTCATTTAATTTGTGAATCCAAATCAACTTCCCTTAAATAATACCTCTGATCCTGGTTCTACCCTTAGAATTCACACAAAATTATTATTCTTATTTGGTTCAGGCATTGAAAGCCGTGAAGTAGTAGAACAAAACTACTAAGTAGCAACCAGAACATCTAACACTTTTCTTCAAAATTGTTTTCCTTTCACTTTCCCCAGAAGACATAATGAAGCCTATAACTACCCTCTTTACCCTGCTTAGATGTGATTTTCATTCTTCCCACCCCCACCACCAAATTGTACACTCAGAATAGAACACTACTTTCAAATAACCAAGTCACAAAGAGATCACTGGCCCCTTTCATCCAAGAAGCCCCAGTAAAGCATCCTAAACCTGTATTAGGTTTTTCTCTTAGCAAACATACTACCTAGAATCAAATAGAATACCCAATTAAAATTAAACTATGTCTTTCACCTTACATCATTTATATCTCTAAAATTCTGTGTTTAAAGCTTAATTTCTCCTTTTTATCCTTATTAAATTTCATCGTACTTGTTTTCAGACACCATTTTAGATAAAGAAATATTAGTGATCACTTCAGGTGTAATGAATATGCCTTCTTGGCTCCATTTAAATATTCCTTACTCTCACCTGCACTAAGATGTAAAAATGTCATTTAAGAACTTGCAGTCTTAAAGCCATATAATGCAAAAGAGACCTATAGTTAAGTCTAGAAAAGGTATACTGTAGTATAGTATATTATAATTTTTGGTGAACCAATTTCAGTCTTCTAAATATAACTTGGTAGACAAGTAATTTCTCTTTGGCTGCCACCTTTATTATTGTTTCTCATTTGAAAGAACAAACCAAATTGCTTGGATTATTATATTTGCTTTGAGGTGCTTGGACTTGCTTCTTACTTTGTAATTGATGTTTATATTTCTCGTTTGTTATGGTTCTTTACATTCATTGGGTTAACAAACAGTTTTACTTACATTCAAATGCATTGAAGCGAGAACTTCAAAATGCTTTATTATGTACCATATGAATACAAATGTGTGAAAATTGCAAAGCATGATAGTAAGTGAAATATGACTAATAAAAAGGGGTTTTTCGCCCATAGGTAACATCTATTTCACTTACAAGAAACTCTCCTAGTCAAAAATAAATAAATGAATATACATCATTGCTTACAATGGATTAAATCATCTGCATTGTTTTAATAATCAAGAGTTAATTTGCCCACAAAGAGATGAAAATCCAAAAGTGCTATACACAAATCCTCTCTGGAGAAAAATAACAACAACAAGTTAGCATTCTAGAATTTCCCACGAATTTAACATCAACCAAGTGGAATTCATAATCAAAGATCACAAGACATATAAGAAAATTAGTTGCCATGAATGTCAGCAGAATAAACAAAGATAATTAGTTATATGAGGCAAAAAACTAATTAACATTAATCTAGCTGCCAGAAGAAATAAAAAATAAAAGCATAAATAAAAAACTTATAAAAATGACTAGGCATTAAGGAGACCTTAAAAGAAACCAGCAGAACTTTTTGGAAAGGAAAAGTAATAATTGTTGAAATCTGACATTCCATGGATGAGTTAGGGTGCATGAGTTAGAGTACATTAAATATAGTCAAAAAGAATGATGTAAGCTAGGTATAAAAAATTTATCCAGCCTGCAGCACAGGGTGAGTAAAAAGAGATGGAAAATAAAAATTAAGAGATATGGTAGATCCGTTATATAGCTACTCAGAATCCCAGAATGAGACCCTAGAAAGAATGGAATAGAGGCAAGAGGTGAAGAGACACTAGCTGGTAATGTTCCAAGATTAACATAAGATATGACTCTGCAAAGAGGAAGGACTAGCTTACACTTGTATCACATAGGATACCTGGAAAAACCAGATAGAAGAAACACAACATAAACAGATATCACATAAGACACATGAGAACAAAAGCAAATGAATATACGCTAAGTGGAAATGCCAAACACCCAGAGGAAAGGCAATCTTAAAAACATTGAGAAAGGAAAATAAAAGTATCAACAAAAGAAAAACTCACAGTGAGGAATTCTCAAGAGTACTAATGGCATCTAGAAGACAGAGGAATATATCCACCGATGTTGAGTAAAAAAAACTGTTAACCTATAAAAGTTCTAGGAGAAAATATGTTCTGGAAAGTTGTATTTCTAAAACAAAAATAGAATTAAGACATTTTTAGATAAGCAAATCTGTCCCTTTTACCACTTTCACTAGATGAACTTCAAAAACACTTCACAGGCAGGAAAGTGACCTGGTAGGAAACGCTGGAACACAAGGAAAAAGGGTGTGCAAACAAATCGATAAACATTTGGGTTAATCTAAAGAAACCTAGCCTGTATAAAATGGTAATAAATGATGTGAGCTTCACGTGGAGTTAAAAGAGGACACAACTAAAGTGTTGGAAAATAACAGAAATTAGGAGGAAGATGGTCACAATTAAACTTCTGAGGCTTTTAAACTGTTTTAAGGAGACCTAGATACTAATTTCAAATGGCCTCAAACAAAACAGTCACAATAAAACTTCAAGAGAAACTACCCATAAGACACTTACAATGTCTAAATGCTTAATATGAATTCACTCATTTAAATTCTCACAATAATCTTCTAATAAACTCCACTTCTTAAGTTAAAACACACTTACAGGCACCCACATATGCACACCATAAGTCAAGGATAAAATTGGGATGTGACTTCCAGCATCTTGACTCCAAAGACCATGATTTGGACTAATATGCTCTTCAGTATCCTAAAGACTCGAAAAGAATAGAAACAGTACATAGAAATTCCAAAACTATAGAGGGAGAGAAAGGGAAGAAGAAATGAATAAACAACCACTAACTAGTATAGTTTAGTGGTGGAGTGTGTGCTGCCCTGGGTTCAATACGCAGCACCAAAAAAAAAAAAAAAAAAGCAAAATAAATAAGCATAGAAAGGGGAGGGGGCAAATAAAAAGATTAAAAATAATGACCGAAGGGAAAAGCATTCGAATACATAAATTATCCAATATTCGACATTTACTAACAAAAGAATGTAGAACTGGCGTTGGTAGCCCACACCTGTAATTGCAGCAGCTCTGAGACTGACACAGGAGGATTTTGCATTCGAAGCCAGCCTCAGCAAATTAGTGAGGCCCTAAGCAACTCAGTGGAACCCTGTCTCTAAATAAAATATTTAAAAAGGGCTGGGGATGTGGTTCAGTGGTTAAGCACCTCTGGGTTCAATTTCTGGTACAAAAACAAACAAACAAACAAAAAAAACCCATAAGATACCCAGTTATATAATAATGAAAAGAAAGTCAGTATAGTTATATTGATGTCACACTTAATGGAATTAAAGATAAACTAGCATTGTTGTGGATAGAGAGAGTTAACCATATAATGGTAAAATCTGCAAAGAGCAATTGATAAATCCATCCACTGTAATGTTTCAAACTCCTTTAGCATATTAATAAGTTATTGATCCCTGTCTCTACATATATATGTGTGTGTGTGGGTGTGTGTGGGTGTATATGTATATTTATGTATGTAGGTAGATTAGGTATACAGCAATTATAAAATATACATTTTCATCAAACCCATGAGAAATATTTATATAATCATCATACTTTAACACATTTCAAAGAATTTATGTCATTTGGACCAGGGGTTGAGAAACTTTTTCTGTAAAGGGCCAGACAATAAATATCTCAGCTTTCTAGGTCAGTGGTCTCCATTGCAACCCTCAACCCTGCCACTCTATAGCTCAAAAGCAGCCATAGACAATACATAAGCAAATACCATGGCTGTGGTCCAATGAAACTTTGTTTAGATGTGCAAATTTGAATTTTGCATAATTCCTATACACCTTAAAGTATTACACTTCTTTTGTGCTTTTCATCCATTTAAAATGTGCCAACTATTCTTAGCTTGCCAGCTATGGAAAACCAGGTGGTAGGCTGAGTTTGGCCCACCAGCAGTAGTTCACTGACCTCTAATCTAGACTCAGCTCTGTTTACAAGGCAATAGAGTTAGAAATCAATAGCACACTAATTTTTTAAAAGATTAAAGTTTAAAATTAACTTAAATTTTAAATGATAGTACATTTCTAAGGATTAAATGGGGTTCTAAAAAGACTTCCAAATAAATCATGAATCAAAGAAAAAATAATTAAAATTTAAAAAATACTTAGAACTTCGAGAAAGAAATATATTTTGGTATATTCAGATAATGAAAAATTTTATTGCATTGAACACAAGGTAGTAAGCACTCTGTTCAGCTGCATAAATTACTCTTGTGTGAGAAAAGTCAGAAGATTATGTACAATCAGGTATGCTTTTTACAAAACTCAAAGCTAAATGGCATGGGCTGGGGATATTACTTGGTTGGTAGAGTGTTTACCTCACATGCCCAAAACCCTGGGTTTGATCCCCTGCACCACCAAAAACAAAACAAAACAAAACAAAACAAAAAAACACTAGATGACATGTTATTTAGGAGTATGAGTATTTATTAATAATTTTCTTGTAAATAAAAGAATGTTAATCATAAAATTGAGGTAGTGGTTACTTCTGTGTGGTGGAATAAGGAGACTAACATGGATAATTTGTAGTAGTGTAAGGTAGATCAGAGTTATTTGTTGGGTGTTCTTAATTATTGTTCTTGTTCCTGAAGAGGTAAAGGTTGTGAAGTTGCATATAGTAGGGAGGAACATTAAGCAGGGAGACAGCTACTTGCTAGGGAAGGGCTGGAAAAAATGAGACAAATTACAGAAAAGAGATAATTGCTGCTCTGATTTGTGTGAAAATGATCCATCATGTCCTCTTATTTATCTGGACTGGGGTCATCGGAATGTCTCTTTGCCTTATCTGTGGCCTTTGGATAACTGATAAGATAAAAACACTGCTTTCTCAGCAGGACCACAGGTAATCTTTTTCTAAACATAAATGTGGAAGTTTACTTTTATGACAAGATTTATTTCCCCTGGAAATTTGAATGCTTCTGTATAATAGAGGGAAATTTAATTTTTGAATCTGAGAGTTATTGATTCACATACTAGCAACACCTGAATGTTCTTTAAAATGTAAAAGAGACAGCATTTGTTTTATCTTTTTGAGATAAAGATGCTGTTTAATCCACAGAACTACAAAGTTACCACTTGAAAACGGCACTTATCTCATCATTTACATCCTTTTCTAATCAAATCTAGATCCATCTTATCTCTGACCAAGAAAGCAGGTGAGAGTTGAGATGAAAAAATAATAGTAACAATGAATAAAAGAACTTCAAAAAATTTTATATTTTGATTGATAATATGACCATAAAATGGAATTCCACCTTACAAGTAAAAAGAATGATGTGGGACCATTAGCTACCTACTTGGATGGAGAGTAAGATCTATAGTTGTCAAGTGGGGAAAATATAGGTAAGTTGCAATAATGTGTGTGGTATAAATTACTTATGTAAAAAAGAATAACAGCTAGAAAAACATAAGCCAGCGTTTAGCAGTATTTTATGGGAGAGAGGGGGTCAGTGTAAATTTGGAATTACTTTTATTATTTCAGTTAGTATATTTCTATAATGTTTGAGTTTGCAACTACAAACCTACATTATTTTGTAGCAGAGAAAATTTATTAACCATTGTGAATTCTGTGTATTTCTGAATTTTTTACTCCTGCTGGATTCCAGATTCTTAAAATTTATATTCCTGATATCTAAAGTTGGGTTTTTTGTATCTTTAGGTTTGCTAAGCTAGAATAACTCTTAAGCTATTTAACAATTCTCTTTGGGTACACTCATTGGTATTGCAGACACAAACTCTGCTTCCTTTAGTTGGCACCCAAACTTTCTTCTTGACAGCAGAATCCTCAGGGGAAGGAAACAAAACAAAACAAAATAAAACTTCTATTACAAATTTGGAACATTTTAAAATATAAATTCAATCTTTGAGTAGCTACAACCTTAAAAGTAATTTGCCTGATCACAGTGTAGAAGCCCAAATTTTGGCAGAGAAAAAGCAAATATATCCTCTAGGCTCCAAATACAATTCATACATACACACAGACACCCAAAATCTCCAAAAGGTACTAAAGACACTTGTTGACTTTCCGAATATACTAAACATTTCTCATCCCTTAATGAGCACTTTGAAAATGCAATACTTTCAAAGCATTTTTCAAACTTTCTTATCTTCTTAACCATGTTCATGTTTGGGCATTCATGACTATACTGCATAGGTACACAGTCCTCCCATCCAAAATGCTTGCAATTATTATTATTTTTTAATTTTGTAAAGGCACTGTGGTGCTTAGACCATATATTCATCGGGTCTGTAATTAACACATTATTTCTTCAGCAAAACACATTGCCACAAATTAGAATGAAGCTCACAGGCAGCCTCACATCAGTTCAGATCAGACTTGCTGACAAACTAGTGCAAGTGAAATTAGTCTTTGCCACCAGATGGAATTTGAAAGCAAACAAACAAAACAACAATAACATTTTTAAAAACTAATGAGTCTTTTGAATTGACGTTGCAGAAGTCTGTGCAGCTGCACAGTGGAGCCTAAATGGGTAATTTAATTGTTTGCCTGGACTTGAAGCCCTCAACACTGTGTCACTTTTTAGTGTTTAATTCCTGCTTCTTGTACACTTTCTACTGCTTCTGTGCCATCGGGCGTCCTTCCACCCTTTCTGTTGCCACGAATTCCTTTACCGCCTTTTTCTGCACTGATAATTTATTACTTTTAATCTTCTGTGGCTTAAAAATGAGATAATGATATCATCACACTCATGTATGACATTAGAATATGTAGGTTTTAATTAAAGAGCTCAAAAGTTTTGTATGTTAAGATATGTAAATTCTGCTCACATTTGTGATAATATCTGCTTCAATAATTTTAGAGTCTTAGTGTTTGTTTGCTAATGACTCTAGCCTGTATTCACAATTTTGAGATTCTTATCTTTGAAAAACTAATTCCAACTTTCTGGTCTAACAGAGAGAGAGAAAAAATACATTGTTTTATAAATGACTGCAACTTTCAAGGAAGTGGAGCCATGTTATTTTAATATATGCACATATGACATTTGGTCATATGAAAACAAACTAAGATCTAAAGCTTATTCACTCTTACACAAAAAAGGGGTTATGTCAATAAGGAAGTATTTATAAAACTTTAAAAGTTCAATCTCAGGGTGACATTTGTAAACACACATGGTCAATTGACAATATTTTTCTTCTCTCCTCAACCTACAATTCCTGACTCTTTGCTTGCATTTATCCTCACATATTCTGACCCCATGCTTGCATTTATCCTCACTTATTTGTGCTCCCAGCATGAACCTTCCCAGAGCTATGATATGTAGCACTCTTGGGTGGCACTGCCTGCACAGGCCACATTTACCAGTGCCACACATAAGAAATCTGAAAGGAGTAGAGGGTCACAACTGGAAGTCAGCACAGGTGTGTCCATGATCCAAGTTTCTGGAAAGGAAGTAGCCAAAGCTAGTAAAACTTGAATACCCAGTGCCTAGAGCAAGACAAGGAAGGTCTACCTCCAAATTCTGAGAACAGTGGGAACTCAGTGACCCAATCAGTCGACTCAAGCATTTTCTTATGTATCTTAAGACCTCTGACTCACCCATTCAGCAAAGGTCCAGGCACCTGCCAAGCACAGGGACAGACCTTGGGGATACAAAAAGGAGAGAAAATGATCCTCACCCTTCAAAGCTTGAGTTATGCAAGTAGACATAAACAATGGCAACCATACACCATGTTGCAACAGTACTGTGTAATATCAGGCACTGAGCACTGAGAAATGAGTGCCCAACTCTGCTGTGCAAAATCAGGAGTGGCCTCACAGGGACTTGCTCTGCTGCTTCCAACTGAATGCATTCCAACTTCCATGCTGTTCCTAGAGCACTCTGGCACCTTCCACAGCAAAGCCTTAGCATTTGAAGCTCTCTTGTCTTGGTTCACCCTTCTTCTTCCAGAGAGCTAGGGTTCACTCCCTCACTTCATTCAGGTCTCAGTTGGAATACTACATCATCAGAAAAGATTTCTCTGACCAACTACAATATTTAAACTGTATTTCCATCCGCCCACATTCTCTCTCTCTCTCTCTCTCTCCCTATTACATTGCCTTTTTTTTTTTTTTCCGCAGCACTTATCACAATCTGAACATCTGGTTTAATAATTTATTATCTGTTTTCCACATGTAAATTCTGTGAGAACAGGGATTTGACAATTTTGTTTATTGCCATATCTACGGTGTTGGGCAGAATTGAATGAATGAGTAGAAATTTGAGCTGAGTTATAAAGAACATGTAGCAGTTTGTCAAGGGAGTGGGCAGTGGGTGGGGATGGACACAGAAGTAACTAGGTACCAGGATACTCAAAAGGAGCCAGGGTACCTTGGAGGGAATTTAAACAGAAATAAAATCATCTGCGCCTGGCCGACGGCTGATTTACATTAAATATTATTAAATAAACAAGTGAGAGAAATGATTGAATTAACTGAAAGCACCCAGAAACCACTCCAGATGCGCAAACTTACACAAGAAACTATTAGCAGACAAAGTGTCTGCTCTTAAGGGCGAAAAAGAGAAAGAGCGAGAGAGGGAGAGAGGGAGAGAGTGACTGAGAGTGAAAGTGAGAGAGGAAAGAGAGCAAATAGCAGGGGAATTACTCTTAAACAGTGAAAGCCCCCGGGCTAATTGGACCAATGACTGACAAGAAAGTTAACAATCTAGATTACAAAATGGTGTGTGGGGAGGGGTCAGAATCAGGGGAGAAGTAGCTGCAGCCTTGTTCCTTACATTAACAATTAGGGTTATGCTGGAGAAAGTGTATGAAGAGAGACTGGGAACGGAAGATAGGAGTGGAGACTACTTTGAAGACTGGTTTTCGATAGAAAAAGTATCAAGGCCTGAACTGGGAAGGTGGGAATAGAGAAAGCACCTGTGCAGAACAAGTAGTATCGCCACCTATGGAATGTGCAGCAATTGATGAGGGAAAAGATGCTGATCTGGGATCCTGGGTGGGTGGCAGTGCCATGGACTGCAGCATCAGAGTCAGACCAGGTTTGGTGACTGAAGCCTGCAGTGGGGAGATAATCCACCCATGGGGGTCAATTTGGATGGAAATTTGTAATAACTGGAGACAATTTATAGGTAGTCGGAAGTGTAGACCTAGGAGTACAGTCAAGACAAAACTCAGATCTGCCAGAATCACACAGATGCCTTCATCTTCAGGATTAGATGTTAAAATAAGACAACAAAAAGATAAGAATCATTTAAGAGGCCAAGAGACAGAGGGTGGAAAAGCAACCTGCATGGAAAATTGATAATCAACTGAGAGGCTGATAAGAGGAAAATGGGCCTGGGGTTGTGGCTCAGTGGTAGAGCGCTTGCCTAGCATGTGTGAGGCACTGGGTTCAATTCTCAGCACTGCATATAAATAAATGCATAAAGTGAAAATCCATCAACAACTAAAAATATGTTTTAAAAAACTTTTTTTAAAGAAGAAAATGAAGCGTAGGAACCCATGAGGATACATCCGTACTGTATTGCTCACTATGGTAGCACCAGTGAGTGTCTTGTTGGCAAGTAGCACAGACTCAAATTTTGGGTGGGATGGGGAGGGGGGCGGGAGGCGACAAACAAACAAAACCTAAAGGAAGAAGGAAAGACAAGAGATTGAAGAAAGGTTGGAACCTGTCAACAGTAATACTACAACAGCATCAAGAAAGATAAAAATAGCTAAGAATTCAAAATTTATTGTACACAATGTAGTTTCATACCATTCATGTAATCATACATGTACACAGGGTAATGATATCTGTCTCATTCCACCATTTTTCATACCTCCCTCCCTCTCATTTCCCTCTAAGTTCCTCCATTCTTCTCACCCCCACCCCCAACCCCCATTATAGAAACAAAATGATGTACCCCATTTGTGTACAATGAATCAAAATGCAGTCTGTAATTTTAAAAAAAAAAATAATAATAAAAAAGGAAAAAATATATATATATGTATTTTTGGGGGGATTGTAATACACCCAATGCTGTTAGAAGCTGTTGATATGGCTTAACTTACTGAATCCACAAAACAACCCTGTAAAGTAGGGATTCTTATTACCATTCCCACCTTATAAACGAGAAAATGAGGCACAGAAAGGAATTTTACTCACAGTTACCCAGGAAGTCAATGAGAGAAGCAAGACTCAAAACCCAGCCATGGTGCTCCAAAGCCACATGTGCACAGATAGAAGAGCTGCTTTGCCAGGGATTGCAGGGAGGGTGATGCACAGGAGTGGCAGCTTTGTGGCCTGGGAAGATGAAAGGAAGGTGAGGAAGTGCAGAGGCCCAAGGCAGACTGCAGCTGCAGGAAGGATGGCTGGAAGAGAAGGCTAGAGTAGTAGCTGGAAGGGAGCAGAGGAGTGACAGAAGCCGTTTTGTGTTTCTAATGAGCAAGTCTGGAGCATGTGGACTCATAGATTCTGTTTACATCACACTTTAGAATTGCTAAGGAAAAATGAGGGGGTTGGATGAAAAGAAATGCCGGTTCCTTCCAGCTCTGATTCTACTATTCCACAACTTTGAATTTCTTTCTCAGTGAGGCCAGATGGAAGATTTCGCCTGATAAAATGAGTTGGAAAAAATTATTTAATACACTTTCAAAGAGGTATTTAAATAGAAACCTAAGAGCCTATGGATTCTGATTTCCTATACTTCATGAACTTTTAATGTTTTACCATTCTGGTCTGTGGCATTTTTTAATCCTTAAAGAAAACCTAAACTTTGAATGTCTTTAGATTTGACCTAATAAGTTTCCTTTCTAAGGTTAGGAAAGAAAGAAGGGCATCTGGGTGTATATTCTTTTTCTCCATTGTCTTTTCCCATTTGTACTCTGCCCCACCTTCCACAGGGAGGGGCGGGGCGGGGAGGGGGTGCGGGGAACAGTACAGACATAAAAGAAAAGCCATAAGGTTTCAACTTTCCCAACATGTCCTACCCTAATATAATCACTACTGTTTCTTGAAATACATTACCTTTTCTTCCAACCTAAAATATTTTCTTTATGACAAACTTCTTTCCTCTTCCATCTGAAAGCATCTGAAATGGATGTATTACAGTCTCAGAAATTACACCAGGACTTTGTTTTTACCTCTACAACACAAGTCCACTCTCAGCACACTTTCGTCAATTACACCTATTCCTATTTTGTTGTACTCTTTTGCCCTTGTCTATTTTCAGCTGTTCCTTTTCCTGTCCGCATAATGTTAGTTTGCCATTATTCTTTAGTAGGGCTGAAAATGGGGCAAGATGGGCTGCAAAAATGTAGAATTCATTTTTTTTTTTTCTGAGTTGAGGATTTATTTTCATACTTACCAAAACTGGTACATACCCAATTTTGGAAATTCACAACACTGCAAAGTAAAGTTATAGTCATGTCTCAAAAGGAATTAGAAAACTATCCACTTAGCAAATCTTTGCTCCTTGCTCATTTCTATTCTGGGCAGTTCTCCATGCAATGGATGAATAGCATTATCTCTTAGACAAATGCAAATAATCTTCATAGATCTTTATTTCCCTCTCTAAAGTATGCTATCTTTCTAGCTCACAAATCCCTAGAGCAGGGTGATAATTAAAGTGTTTCAGGTTCAAAGGCGTTCTCTCTAAAATTCCTGATGAGCTAGTTTTAGACAAGAATGAGAGTAAACAGAAATGGTGATGATATCATAAGTGGATCAGGTTATAATGCCAATAAGGGGTTGAAAATAAGATGTGTCATTTGTTTAGTGTCAATAATTGACTCTATTCACATTTTCCCCAACACATGTAAATCCAAACCCCAGCATTCATATTCGTAGTTATTTTGACAGACATATATACCAAGCTGACACGAACAGAGCACAAATAAAGAATCTCTGTCAATGTTATAGTCTACACCAGGACAGCACCTCATTATTAAGAGACCTAAAACATCATGTGCCAGCAGGAAACACTTATCTAGAAATAGTAGAAGTCTCAATATCGTTAAATCCAAATAAGGGTTTGTACCCTTTATCTTTACAGATTGTGCTTTTGAACCTATAAACTCTTTCTCAGTAGTAATTTGGAGCAACCTAAGTACTTTTCTGTTTAGTTGAGCAATGTTTTCAAATATTGACAACGATGATGAGTCTAAACCAACTTAATCAACATAATCAAGTAAGTGTCTCTCCATTTCACTCTCTGGAAAAATTATTTTTACATTTATTGTTACAATAACAATTCATTCTTATGTTCTTTTCTCTTCTTTCTTTTTTTTTTTTTTTTTTTGGTTAAAAATATGCTGAAATTCTAATTTTTAAACCAGGAAAATGTTCCACTGGAAAACTTTTCAATTTTCAGGAAATTTGTTCTATCAAATACAAGACAATTTAGATTAAAGATTAAAACAATTAAGCCAGGCATGGTGGTACACACCTGTAATCCCAGGGGCTTGTGAGGCTGAGGCAGAAGGATAGCAAAGCCAGCCTCAGCAGTTTAGCAGGCTCTAAACAACTTTAGTGAGACCCTGTCTCAAAAAAAAAGAAAGGGACTGGGGATGTGGCTTAGTGACTAAACATCCCTGGGTTTGATCCTTAGTACCAAAAAAAAAAAAAAAAAAAAAAAAAAAAAAGACAAATGACCAATGTATACACTTTTCATCTCTTAATTTTTTTTATATCTATTTAAACTAGGCACAGTAGTGTGTAACTATAGACCCAGCTACTGGAGAGACGAAGCAGGGGAATCACGGAGTCCAGGAGTTCCAGACCAGCCTGGGAAACACAGCAAGACCCTGTCTTAACAACAGCAACAAAATTTCTGTTTTTGCAAAGATAAAGAACCATGAAATGTGTGATTTTTGTTATCTAAAAGTTAAATTTGTCTGCATTCGAGAATAATCCATCTTAACAGAAAAATTTTCACTGAAAGAATTTTGAATGAGTCCCTTTGCTATATTCTTGGGGCACAATAGTTTTTTGACAACACTTGTTTCCTAGAGCTTCTGAACCTTTCCAAATCCTCAGGAGCAAGAGTATTCCCTTTGCTTATTCTGAACAAAAACTTTAGAAAGATTCTCTCTGTACTCTCTCCTGACCTCCTGTCCTTCTCCACTCTTACTCCCAGGAGTTCTTCCAAAGATTACTGATTGGTTTTAATCCAACTCCAACTTTTTAAGTGAGGGCTTGTAAGGGTAACCTTGACTTTTAAAACTTTTCTCTCTTGCTTTGTAAAACACAAGATAATAAGATTATTATAAAATATCAACTTTCAAACACCTAAATGACCCCAGTCATGCTTTTACTGGCAGAGTCCCCAAGAGCACTGTGGTCCCAAGACCGGTTAAGAGGTGGAGTGTTATTTCTGAAAAGGATTTGGACCATATGCAATACGTGTTTTCCTGCCATGGTGGAAAACATCTGTTTTGCTAATGGATTTGATTCTACTTGCCAGAATAACTTTCCAGATGTTTTGAAAGCTCTAAACAACTGAATCCTTTCTGATCTGCTCTGGCTCAAAAATTGATTTGCTAAGATAACACTTAAGTCTGTGACATAAATAAAAACATTGCTATTTATCTTAACCTGTCCATACTATCTAAATATTTTAGACATGGCCTTGAATTAATGGCATTCCGAAGGTTCTTTTTCTTTCTAAAACATGTACACAGACTTGTATACACATAGTTTCTTGGAAGGGACTATAGTATGAGTAGAAAATTATTCCCAATCCTCTTAGTGTAAATAACTGCTACTGGTAGACAATTTATGCTCCTTTGTCATTTCCCCAACTTTTCCAATAACTCAAATTAAATGATACTCCAAGCTGGGCAGAGGGGCCCATGCTTGTAATCCCAGTGGCTCAGGAGGCTGAGACAGGAGAATCTCAAGTTCAAAGCCAGCCTCTGCAACTTAGTGAGGTCCTAGGCAACTTAGGGAGACTCTGTCTCTAAATAAAACATAAAAAGGGCTAGGTTCAATCTCTGATACAAAAAAAAAAAAAAGACATCCCAACAGGATGTAACAACAACCAGCCCATATTAGATCCTCTTTAAGGATTCCAAAATAGCACAAAAAAGTATATTACACACTTTGTACCCATTCATGTTAGTGTCTTTAGCTTTGACTCTAGCTATTTCTTCTCAGCTTTTGCCGCAGTTTTGTTTTTGTTATTGTTTGTTTAATGTTTACATAATTTAAAGATTCTTTTTCTACTGACAATGTAGTGTTTCTTTTTTCTGCCTCACGATAGCTAATTATTTCACTCTGTGAGTCTTATTCCAACCCTGTTCAGATCAAAACCTATGCTTTTTTTTCCATTTATATTATTTTTTCGTTTTCCTTTTTGCTGAAGATAGAACCCAGGGCCTTGCACATGCTAGACGAGTGGTCTGCCACTGAGCTACCTACCTGACCCCAAGTTATCTACCCAACTTTTCCCTCTTTTTTTTTTTTTATTTTATTTTTATTTTTTTTTATTTTATTGTAAACAAATGGGATACATGTTGCCTCTCTGTACATGGCGCAAAGGCATACCATTTGTGTAATCATAAATCCACATACAGTAATGTTGTTTGATTCATTCTGTTATTTTTCCCCTTCCCCCCACCCCTCCCACCCCTCTTTACCCTCTATACAGTACTTTCTTCCTCCATACTTGCCCCCCTCCCTAACCCTAACTCTAACCCTAACACTAACCCTTCCCTCCCCCCCATTATGTGTCATCCTCCACTTATTAGCGATATCATTCGTCCCTTGTCTTTTTGAGATTGGCTTATCTCACTTAGCATGATATTCTCCAATTTCATCCATTTGCCTGCAAATGCCATAATTTTGTCATTCTTTATGGCTGAGTAATATTCCATTGTGTATATATACCACAGTTTCTTTATCCACTCGTCAATTGAAGGGCATCTAGGTTGGTTCCATAGTCTGGCTATTGTGAATTGAGCAGCTATGAACATTGATGTGGCTGTATCTCTGTAGTATGCTGATTTTAGATCCTTTGGGTATAGGCCAAGGAGTGGGATAGCTGGGTCAAATGGAGGGTCCATTCCAAGTTTTCTAAGGAATCTCCACACTGCTTTCCAGAGTGTCTGCACTAATTTGCAGCCCCACCAGCAATGTATGAGTGTACCTTTCTCCCCACATCCTCGCCAACACCTGTTGCTTGTATTTTTGATAATCGCCATTCTAATTGGGGTGAGATGGAATCTTAGGGTGGTTTTGATTTGCATTTCTCTTATTACTAGAGATGTTGAACATTTTTTCATATTTTTTTTTTTTTTACAAATTCGTCTAGCAGATCATATTCCCAGATCCATTCTGATGCAGAGAGGCAAATATTTGAAATGGAAATTCCAAACAGAACAAAGCAAACCTATTGTGCATCGAAGTTCAGATGTATTTTTCCCTTGTAAATATTTTCCAAACTTTTGCGTATTTTTTTCATTTCACATAAGTTTCCAAACTCTAAGCACCTGTTGTTTTAGATGCTAAAGTTCATTTGTCATTTCTTTTTTTTTATTTTAATTAAAAATCATAAATTTACATAGAGCAATGTCGTTCGATTCATTCTGTTATTTTTTTCCCTTCCCCCCTCCCCTCCCACCCTTCTTTTCCCTCTATACATTCCTTTCTTCCTCCATTCTTACCACCCTCTGTCATTTCTAATAAGCACACTTTTTTTCATTCTTCCCCTAGAATGTAGTCTGCATTATGTTTACCTTTGCATTATCAGTGTCTAAAACAGAGAAACTAGTATGCTTTCAAATATCCATTTTTTAATAAATCTAACATTTGTTTTCAGGGGGGTATTACACCCATAGACTGTGCTAAGCTAATATACATGTATACACAAAATAGGTAGATATTTACGTTTATTTTATGTAATCTCAAGAAATTGTGCAGTATTATTATCTCCATTTTACAATTGATAAAACAGAAACTCAGAGAGGTAGAGAAGTAGTTTAGACAAATTTATACAGGTAATTTTAAAAAGATATAATTTTAAAAGATTTAAAATTTATAAAGATAAATAAATGAGTAACATGAAAGATAAACATGAACCACCCAAACTTTTTTCTTTCCCATTTTTCTCTGTTGTGGCTAGGTCTAAGGGAAACTTCAAAATAGAATTGATCCTTGCTAAATCTTTCTTTTTCCCTCAAAACCTAACTTTGGGTGCCCCAACCCTTGGACTTATCCATCCCAACCAAGTCCAGAAGTTTTTGCTTCCAGGGGCCATATGCAGATATCCTTAGTCACACTATATTCTTATTCTTGGGCCTGGGGCTGTAGCTCAGGGGCAGAACACTTGCCTAGCATGTGTGAAGCACTGTGTTAGATCCTTAGCACCACATAAAAAAAATGAAAACAAATAAAATAAAGGCACACTGCTTATCTACAACTATAAATTTTTTTAAGTTCTTATTCTCCCTTCATCAAACATTATATCCTTTTGCTTCATAATACTTGAATTTTTGAGTTGAGGAACTTGCTTAATAACTGATTTTCTTCCCTAACATTGAATAGTTAGAAGAGTTTAAAGAATTATCAGACCATAATTTTATGGGTCTAACATCTCTTCAACTACTCTAATCAAAAGGCTCAAACTTAAATTGGGCTAAATAAGAAGCTTAGGGAAGCATATTGTCGGGAGCCTGGTCATTTGCCTCCAGTCAGACTTCCCTGGACTATACCAGCCTCTAGTTAATGTATTTTCACACACACAACGAAGGTACAATCTTTCTTGCAAATTTTCCTCAATAAATCTGTACAGTATTATTATCTCCATTTTACAATTGACAAAACAGAAACTCAGAGAGGTAGAGAAGTAATTTAGACAAATTTACACAGGTAGAAGTTTGTAAATTATTTATTTACAAAGCTAAATGAATGAAAATGATTATGGCTGCCTTTTGCACAGTTGTGTAATTTACACACATTGACTTAATCATTAATTCATTCAATGAATTGTTATCATCTACAGAATAAAAGGCTATTTGTGGCACAAAAAAAGAAATTACAATCCAGCAGGCAATATGAATCATGTACACAAATGATTGAAAGTTAAAGCATATCAGATTATTGTCAAAAAATGGATAAAAATATTTTAAGATGCCCACATGAGAAGGAGTATGAATAAGTAGGGGGATCAATGGTGATTTTGACATATTAATTTTTACATTTTACCTTATATTTTACCAAGAATAATAACCAAACACATACTATTTTTTCAGGCAATTTATAGCATAATTGAATCAGGTAAGATTGCTTTCAAATGTACCAAAATACCCTCTTGCAACTTATTTAAACATAGTAAGAAGTATTTAAACATAGTAAGAAGTTTGGAGGCAGGCATTTCAAGAATAAGAGAAGGGGTTCAACAATGTCATCAGGGAAATAGTTTCTTCCCCACATTTCCCTACAACAGTTTTGTGATTGCAAGATAGCTAGAGCACTTTCTCCAGAATCTGCTATTTACAAAAAACTTCAAAAGAGCTATTCTCTTCAATGGTCATTCTCTGATATAGGAAGGAAATAGTTTCCAAATGTCCCTACAAATTTGCAATTTGGGCAGGAGTTTGTAGGGATCAAAAGTTGCGGTTCTCCCATGGCATCAGCTGAGGTAGCTTAACTGGGGCAGAATCCACTTCCAAGACAGTTCACTTGCATAGCTAGTGTCTTACTCAGTTTGAACTACTATAACAAAAACATCAGACTGGGTGGCTTTGCCAACACACTTTCTCATAATTTCGAAATCTAGAAATCTGAGGTCTGTGTGCCAGAATGTTTGGGTTCTTGATGAAAGCCCTATTCCTATTTAACAGATGACTTTCTTCTTGTATCTTTACGTGCTGGAGGGAGAGGGAGAGGAAAGGGAGTAGGAGACCTAATAAACTTTCTTTTCTCTTATAAGGGCACTGACCCCATCATTAAGCTCCATCCTCATAACCCAATCTTCCAAAGACTCTATCCCCAAATACCATCATATTGGGGATTAGAATTTCTCCAAGGAATTGGGGGTGGGTACAAAAATTTTCAATCCATACCAGCTAGCAAGCTGTAGTATTTCTGCCGCAAATTCTGTCAGGGTATGGGCTAGGAAGTTGCTTCCTTTGTATATGAGCTTCTCTGGTGGGTGGACCTCTCCACAGGAGTGCTCTGCAGGCTTCCTCACAGCATGGCAGTCGGGTTCCAGACATGAATATTCTAATAGGAAGTTGAAATTGTAAATATCTTAGCTCTTGGCCCAGACACTGTCATAGCATCAATCCTGCTTTATTTCATTAGTTACAGTCATACAGACCCAGCCTAAGCTTAAAACAAGTAGAAACACATTCCTACTTTGTATGAAAATAGTGTTGAAAAAGTTGTGGCCATCCTTAATCTCCACAGATTGAAAAGAATACCTGAGTCGATTTTCAAGGTTCATCCCCATGAAAATTCTCTCTTCTTTATAATATAGTACAGTTGAACCCCAAAGACGACCAATTTTGTAGGCAAAAACCATAATGAAAATGTACCAGAGTTTAATTATAGATATTACTATAATTTGGGGACCTTAAAATATTCTAGATTAAAGTCTTAACCGGAAATATTCATGTTCTCTAAAATTGAATTGCATACTTTATATTTTATAAATCATGATAATGTTACATATTATTTTACATATTTGTTTAGTTTGGCTTTCAAGTGTTAGGAAGTCAAAACTTGACTGATTTTGAAATGTTGCTACTTTGGAACCAAGATTTATAGTAATTTCTAATTATAGAACCCCAGTATTTTTCTGAATCTTTTTGTGTGATGTTATTTTACCCTTATAACATATACCAGGGGAGATAGTTTTATGATTTTTTATAGACAAAAATCAAATCCTAAGTATGTTAAATAATTTTTTCAAAACTATTACAATGTTAGCAACAGAATTAGAATAAAAGTTTAGTATCCACCTAATGCTTTTTTACCCAGACACTGGTCAAAACAAATTCTCACCAAGAAGCAATACTAGAGTGCTATTTGATGTAGTATCAATGACTAATTAAAAGGTATTTCTTGCTATATTTCTTTGTTTGGATCTACACATTCATATTACTTATGATAATTTTTCACTTTTAAAAGGCAGTAATTATTAGATATTCTTAAACTGTACTTTGATAATTCAATTTAAAAGTAAACTAAAATAGAAAATTTTTTCTTTATAGAGTTAAATGGAACATAGCAGATAACTTTTGATGACAAACAAATGAAAATTTTTATTACATAGTGAGAGACTGGTACTAACTCAATGTGAGGTGCACTGAAATAGTTTTCAATTAACTTTTATTTTTATGAGGATGATGTGCTTGGACTTTATAGAAATTGAAAGATTTCATGATACAGTAAATGACAAATCTTATGGGGTTTTCCCCCTCTATTATTAAGCTGCGGAAAAGGAGGATACCAGTTTATTTCTTTGATTTGTGAGAAAACTCTTCGTTCTCTAGTTTTATAGGCATCATTAATATTGTTTGTCAGTTATTGTTCAGCAACAATGTGCAAAGCTAGGCATGAGCAGTCAAGGCAATGGAGTGAGAGAATTAAAAACGAGCAGATGGTGGTCTCTTCCCTTCCAAGGATAAGCCATTCAGAGTTTTCAGGGCTATCAGTTAGAGGAACACTTTCTCCTGGAATGTTTTGATGACTCTGCAATTTTTTTTTCCCCCATCTAGGCTTTTATTTTTTCTACCCAATGGGTTCTTTAGTCTCTTTCTACCCAGGGAGTATTGGTGTTCTGTAGTGTTGCTCTTGGCCCTCTTCTATTATGATTCTATATTCTTTGATCATTATCCTTAATATTTGTATCTCTAGTTAGAACTTTTATACTGAGTTCCATATCTATGAGCCAATGTACTATCTACATGCCCCACAGGACCTGTTCGCATACCCTACAGGAACTGCAAAGTCAATCCCAAATTAGAATCGTTGTTCTTCCTAAATGGTTAATGGATGCTCCCCTTCACCGATATTCAGTAAGTCATTCGGTCCTAAATTCCATCTTGACCTACACTTATTTCATCTCTGTTACCATGAACGTATTTCAGGTCTCCTCTTAATTTCCTCCCAACGTTGTTACAAAGGTCTCTTTACAGATCAAATCACCCCCAGTTTCACTCTAAGCCGTCCCCAAATGGCTGCCTGACTCATTGAACCAAAAACACAAATACCATCCTTCATTGCTTACACAGTAGAATTTAGGCTTTATCATCAGATATAATAAACTGTCTGCCCATGATATGACTCTTGCTTTCCTCCCTGTTGTCATTTTCCTCCACTGATTCCCTACAGCTATGAATAGCTCCTAAAAGATTCATCACCTTGTTTCATGACCCTATACCTTTGCGCATGCGTGCATACACACACACACACACACACACACACACACACACACACACACACACACACCCTAAATCAAATGCCTCCCCTCTTTCATTTGGTATGTTTGCCAAGACCTAGTGTAAACATAAACTACTCTTTGAAGCTTTCTCTCACAGATCCTCCTCTGCTGCCAAATGGTTTATTACACCCTGTATTGTGCTACGAATTATGCCTAAATCAAACAAAAACTTTTGTTATTGTACTTATGAGACTGTAATTTCTATTACCTTTCACATGTATATCTTCTGTAGAAAAACAGGAGTCCTTTAAGAGAAGACATGACTTATCTACCAGCAACATATAGCTGTGTTACCCTCCACAAAAACCTACCGCTTAAGCTGTGTAAAACGAATGAAAGAAAAATCTAAAACTCAACCACATTAAATACAAAATATTTATAAATTTCTAAAGTTACGTTGAGAGACTAAGAATTATATTTTATTTTGACAGAGAAAAAACTTAAAATTCAAATTTATAGAAGTAACAACTTAAAATCCATTCACAGTAAAAAAAATATTGTCAGGTTTCAGTGATTAGTGTCAGTTCTTTTCTATGTAACAATTAAAGCTAGAAATGTCACAGAAAACATGTATCAGAAAAAAGCAAACTAAAATAATTAGTATTCCAACCAATTGTAGAGGCAGAATAGACTAAAACATTTGCAGTGGTATAAAAGTTTTGATACTAGTAGAGTAATAATGCAGATTTAAGTGAAGCAAATAAAATAATACAGTGGAAAAGAAGAACCAAAATTATAAATTATAATAATAGTGATAATAACAATAATAATAATATTCACTCCTATTTATTGCTTACTACATGCCAGGCACTGTACTGGACCTCTGCATATCTTATTTCATTCTATCCTCACAATAATCTTGAATATAGGTACTATAGTTATTTATCCCATTTTACAGATGATGAATCTGTGACTTAGAAAGGGCTCTTTAAATTAAATTGGCAAGGGCACAAGGTCACTTACAAGGTCTAATAAGTGACAGAACCAGGTCTTAAAATATGACTTAGGAGGCCAACCTTTTCTTTGTGTGTTTTAACAGACAGCAGTTTCTTACTCATGTATGACCATGTCTCCCCAGTCCCTTAGTGAAGACAAATTAGAAATCACATAGGAAATAATTCCATAACAATTATAGCAGTTGGATAAAACTAAATATTGCATTTACACTCTTGGGATCATGAAACCAACAGTTGGGAGTAGTGTTTCCCCTGGAGGGAATATATGCTTCTGCTGTCAATCATTAATCCACTAAATAAACCTCAGGTCCACAACTAAGGATTGATTAGCAGGCAATACATAGATATGAGAGGAGAGAAGATTTTCTGTTTTGGACTAGGAAAGTGGTTGGTTTTTTTGTTGCACAATAAAGGACACACATGAAATGATTTTTGGTGGGAATTGATGAACTTGTCCCTGGCACGTAGATTTAGTCAAGGTATCTGCCTGATCAGAGAAGGGAAATGAGAATAGGGATTTGTGTAGAAATTGTCATTAATTCTCAGGGTTGTAAACCCCTCCTGTACTTACCCAAATTTCAGTGAGATCCCAGTAAAAGTTATAGTCTGATCTCACCTGGACTGTAAAAGAGTTAAACTGGAAATAAAACTGTGACCTAGCTTAAGGCAAAGCAAGGGAGGAGGGAGCAGAGTGGAGGTAGTAAATGCAGTGAACAAGGGAAGGCAACTGTGCCCAGCAAGGCAGGTGTCATGAGGGTCAGTGGCAACAGAGCAACCCTGGAGAATATTAGATTCTGAAAATTAATAAATGATATGTACAAGAACAGCAGCTGCCACATAGATAATGGTTTATAAATGTGTCATTATGATTCATATAAGTTGATCATTCTGAGTAATATGGTCATAGTTTTCATCCCAGGTGGATGAACTTAGATTACTAGCTCAGCTTAATCATATTAATGTGCTTTAAGATCTTTAGTATCTCCCTGATGTCTTCAAAAGGAAGTTCAAATTTTTTAGCATGTCCCAACAAGGCAATTCATGAAGAGTCCCATGGCTAATGTCTGCTGTCACCTCTGCTGCTACACATAGGTCCTCAAGTTCAAATATACACAGTCATGAAAATTTCTCTAAATATGTTTTTGTCCTTTTTTGCTTCTAGATACATGATGCTCTCTCTGTGTGTAATTAATAATCCCTTCATGTGACTCTGGCTTTGAAACTCATTCTTTGGGGAGTGTCTCAAAAACTGCCTCTTCCAGGGGTTGGGGATGTGGCTCCATGGTGAAGTGTTCCTGGATTTAATCCCCGGTAACACCTCCCCAGTGGAAAAAAAAAAAGAAATTGCCTCTTCCAAAAAGTCTTTCATGACTAAATTTCAGCATAGGTGCCCTTCCTCCTTTCTATATCATGTACTCCCTGGTAGAGGGCAATAGTATGTTTTGAGTGAAGAACTAGTGAGCCTCTTGGTTATCATGCAAGGAACCTGCTCTAATCCTCAGAGATTTACTTAGGGGTTATTGTTTTTATTGTTGTGGTTGTTTTGTTTTGTGAGAAGACCTGTAGGCCAGAAGTTAGTTCTTCCATTAATTTGTAAATTAATCTAACTAACATTGAAATTAGTGATGCTGGCAAACAGGACTTAAGAAGAAACATTTGACAATATTTTATTTTCCTTCTTTAGTTACTTTCATACTGAACACATGCTAAAAAAAAAAAAAGTATATACTTTCCCTTTAAACAAGGTACAGCATTTCAAAGAAATGAAAGTATTTAAAAAACAGCTTTTATTAAATTCTCCCAATTCATACCAATTCTGACCTCATTTCACAATCATTTAATTTTCTGGCACTGTTATTCCATTCATGGAGTAAAGGGATGTATTGATCTGATCCTTGACCTAATAATAGAATTTCATCAAACTTTTCAACAGATTTGAATTATAGCAGTCTATAATAGAGATCAGATTTGCATTGTAAACTTAACATTTTTACAAGTTCTGTCCCAGATTTTACAATCTCTCCATTTAATATGATCAAAGAAGAACATCATTTGCCTCTGTCTCATTGTTTCCAATTCTACTGTTCTGCTAACACTTCACTGCATAATAATGGTTGTAGGTGACTCATCAATGATATTACAACCTTGTATGCCCCTTCCTTCTTTTTGCAAAATGGATGTTTTACATTTTATGCAGTCATATTAACAAACTACTAACAGTTTTTCTCTTTACCACTAATTGAATAAATATTCTTGCTATATGTTCTATGCAGCTTTGTGCCAAATATGTATCTAAAAACCGCATTTCAAATATTCTTTTTTCAGCATTCACACATGTCAGTGTTAACAGACTGTATGCTATTAGATTCCATACCAATATTTAATTTGCAAGGGTTGTTTCAAGTTTTTTTCTTTTAATTATAAAATATTTCATACATTCTAAAAGGCATAGAGGCAATTAGCACATGAAAAGATGCACATCATTAGTCATCAGAGAAATGAAAATCAAAACCACAATGAATTGTCACTTCTTACTCAATAGGATGGCTGCAATCAAAAAGACAAAAACTAACGTGTGTTGATGAGGATGTGAAGAATTTAGAACCCTCCCATGTCACTCGTGGGAATTTAAAATGATGTTTCTGCCCAGGAAAACAGTTTGTCAGGTCCTTAAAATGTGACACGCAGAGTTACCACATGGATCTAGCTAGTGCACTCCTAGGCAATATAAACATATGTTCACCCAAGAACTTTACACAATTGTTCACAGTGAGACAGGATTTAGGATAAAGAGAAATGCTGAATCTAAAGGATTCAGTCACTGAGATGCAGAAAACACAGTTGTAAATCTTGAGTGACATGCCCTTGGCCCAGGCCCTTGTAAATTGGGGGAAATACGAGAGTGCAGGGAAAACGGACGCAAAATTGTGCAGCTCCACCTTGGCTCCAGTACAGCCCTTCTATAAATATTGGACCCTGAGCCCAAGCCAGGGCTTCTTACTCTTGAGATAGCGTGCATTCTCCCTTGAGTGTGTATCTACCTTCCTAAATGAACCTCTGTCTATACCTTTGTCTTATTCCTGCTGAAATTCTTTTCCATCAAGTCTGCCAAGAACCTTGCTGGTCTTTAGTTGAGTTCCCTCTCTCCTTTGGGAACTCCTTGAACCCTTCTCAGGAGACATCTCTTCTTCCTTCACAATAGCAGCATGTTCATAATAGCCAAAGAGCAAATATCCATCAACTGATGAATGAATAAACAAAATGTAATATACTCAAATGAGTGTAATATTATTGGGCCATAAAAAAGGAGGGAAATACATATGCATGCTACGACATGAATGAACCTGGAAGACATTACATTAAGTGAAAGAAGCCATCACAAGAGACCAGAAATTTTACAATCCCATTAATATGAAATACCCAGCACAGGCAAATTTATAGAGATAGAAAGTAAATTAGTAGTTTCCTAGGGCAGTGAGTGTTGGGAGAAATTGGGGTGTGACTGTTAATGGGTACCTGGTTTCTTTTGGGGAAAATAAAAATGTTCTAAAATTCATTGTAGTGATACTTGCATAATTCTAAATATATGAAAACCCATTGAATTTTATAACTTACAATTGGGGAATATATATGGTATATGAACTGTATATCCATAAGCTCTCAGAAAAATAATTAAAATGAGAAAAACATTTTCAAACCTGACATTGTACAGAGAATATGTAGTAGACACCCATTAAAATAGCTCTAAGGTTTAAAAAGATGTTATTTTGCCAATTTTGCATGAGTATTTTTTTAAGAAAAAAGAAATTAAAAATAAACTGAAACCTCTCGTCCTCACATTGCCCACTTTGCCCAAAAACAACCATTGTATGAAATTGATGTGCATCATTCTCATGCATAGTTTTCTTTTTTACTATTTATGTGTATATTTTTATACAAAACATGAGCCTATTTTGAGTGTTTTTTACATTTTACATAAATGTTAAATGAAAAAATATCTTTCACAGCTTGCGTTTTACACTTTGCCTGGTGTTTACAATTTTTAAATGTGTCCATATAAACATGCAGACCTAATTCATCTATTTACATTATGTGTAGTATTCCACTGTGTTAAAATAACACAAAATCTATTGGTTTAGTGGTGAAAATTGATGTTGTTTCTAAGCTTTCAATGTTACCAAAAATACTGGGGAAAAAAATTCTTTGCAGGTGTTTTGGTGGTCACATCTACAAGTATCTATGTGGAACTACACGCCTGAAATTGAAAGTCTCTTGGTTGGAGTTATGATCAGTTTAAGAAAGTGTAAACTTATTTCCAAAATATTAGTGCCAAGTTATGTTCTTGATGCCAGTGTTTAAGAATGCTACTTCTTCAACCATCGCCCTCTTTTCAAATTGTCAATCTGAGGGTGGTGAAATAATATCTCATTAAATTTTAATTTTGTTTTCTTGAATTCAAGTAAGATTGTTTATTGCTTTTGAGTATTCCTTCTATAGATTTTCTCACCTATCCTTTGCAGGAATTCTTTATATATTCCAGATGATAATCCTTTGGTCGTTATACATATTTTAAAGGTCTTTCCTAATTTTGGTTTGCATTTTAAGTTTTAAAATAACATTTTTGTCAAATGTAGACTTTAAATTTTATACTATTAACTTCAGTGGTTTTCTTGTGACATGAACATACTGTTATACTTTTTCTGAACATTTTAAGGTTTTAATTATCATGTATGTTTCTTAATTCTCCTGAAATTTATTTTTGTTTTGTGTGAAATAAATTCTTTTCTCCTTTTATTCAAATAGTCACTTGCCCCAGAAAACTTTCCCTACTGATTTATGACTATTATATATAAAGTTCCTTGTATAGATTTTTGTCTGTTTCTGGAATCATTATCCTTTACTCTTTGTCTATTTGCCTTTTCTTATATTAATATGATACTGTTTTAATTGCTAGATCGTATAAGTCTTGATATCTTGTAATTTTTTTTGTACCTTATCAGCACTGCATTGACCAATCACTGGATAAACCTGTGAAGCAGAGTCCTTGAGAAAATAATTTCTCAAAATGATAAAATGTTGGCATTGGCTCTGGAACATCATTTGGAATAATTCACAGTGGTACCTGTTAATGAAATGTGCAATTGTCTAAAAATGTTTTGAATCATGGTCAACTGCAAATATTTTAGTTTACAAAGAAAATTATTTTCAACTTAACTATATCTACTAGGTGGAGGATTTTTTTTTTTTTTTATCAGAAGTTGCCTAGAACTCTTTCAAAATACTGATACTATGAGAAACATATACAGGTCCCTCCCTGCACTCCACCCCTCTCCCCATTTTTTATGTTATAAAAACTGGTATGTCAATGGGAAAATTAATTTTTATTTTTATTGTACAGATTAGTGTGATTTACTATGATACTTCTATATGTGCAAAGAGAACAAATTGAGCAGGTCCATTCACTCTTTCTCTACCTGTATCCTTTCTAGTCCCTACTAATCCCTCTTCTATTTTCATGCCTACTTTTTTATTCATTTGTTTTTCTTTTTTACTTTCCACAAATGAGAAAGAACATGCCATACTTGTCTTCTGTGTCTGGCTTATTTGATGTCTTCCAGTTCTATCCATTTTGGGGCAAATGACAGGATTTCAATCTTCTTTATGGTTGAATAATATTCCATTGCATATGGTATATGCACATATGCCATATTTTCTTTATCCAATCATCTGTTGATGGCCACCTAGGCTGATTTTATATCTTAGGTATCATGAAAAGTGCTGCAATAAACATGGGATGCAGGTATCTTTTTTGTGTGCTGACTTAATTTCCTTTGGATATATACCCAGGAATGGTCCTCCTGGATCATATAGTAGTTCTGATTTTAGTTTTGTTTTCCCACCAATATTATATTTGGGTACGTTTTACCCCCACATCCTTTTCAGCATTTTTAAAAAGTAATAGCCATTCTAACTGGGCTGAGATGTGATCTTATAATTTTGATTTGCATTTCCCTGATGTCTAATGATGGTGAGTTTTTAAAAATATTTACCAATCATTTGCATTTCTTTTTTATTAGAGCTTAATTGTTGACATAATAATTGTGTACATTCTTTTTTTGGGGGGGTACCAGGAATTGAACTCAGGGCACTCAACCACTAAGCCACATCCCCAGCCCTATTTTGTATTTTATTTAGAGACAGGGTCTCACTGAGTTGCTTAGTGCCTTGCTTTTGCTGAGGCTGGTTTTGAACTTGAAATCCTCCTGTCTCAGCCTCCTGAGCCGCTGGGATTAAAGGCATGTTCTTCTTTTAAGAACAGTCTATTCATATCATTTGATCATCTTTTAACTGGATGGCTTATTTTTGTTGTTGTTTTGTTGGTTTTTAAAATAATGTATTCTGGATATCACCCCTCTGCCTGATGATTAACTGGCAAATATTTTTTCCCATTCCGTAGTTTGCCTCTTTGAAGTTCTTTAGTTTGATATAGTCTCATTCGTTAATTTTTGCTTTTGTTTCCTGTGTTTTTAGAAAACCATTGCCTGTACCATATCTCCAAGTGTTTGCCCTGTGTTTTCTTCTAGTAGTTTCAGAGTTTCTGGTCTTAAGTTAAGGTCTGTGACCCATTTTGAGTTGAATTTTGTACATGGTGGGAGGAGTCAAGTTTCAATCTTCTGCATGTGATGACCCAGTTTTCCCAGCACCATTTGTTAAAGAGGATGTCCCTTTTGCAATGTATGTTTTGGGTACCTTTAACACATGGATTTATCTCTGAGTTTTCTGTTCTGTTATATTGATCTGTGTCTATTTTGGTGTCAATACCATGATGTGTTTGTTACTATTTCTCTGTCGTATGTCTGAAAGCAGGTATTATGATGCTGCCATCTTTTCTTTATGTCACTCAAGATTGCTTTGACTATTTGGGGTCTTTTATGCTTTCATGTGAATTTTAGGATTGTTTGTTCTAGGTCTGTGAACAATGTAATTGGTCTACTGATTGGGTTTGCATGAATCTGTAGATCTCTTTGTATAATCTGTAGATCACTTTGTATAGTATGGACATTTTAACAATATTTATTCTTCTGATCCATGAATACAGAAAGTCTTTCCAACTTTTAGTGTCTCTTTTCTTCAGTATATTGCAATTTTCAGTATATTGTAATTTTTATGCAGGTTTTCCACTTCCCTAGTATACTCCTAGATATTTTATTTACTTATTTATTTTGTGGCTATTGTGAAGGGGATTGCTTTCATGATTTCTTTCTCGGCAAATTTATTTATTGGTAAATGGAAAAAGTGCTGATTGTTGTATGCCAATTTTATATTCTGCTGCCACAGCTTGCTTCTTACTGCCTTGGGATGTCTGCTGGGTCCGGGTGTGGGGGTAACAGAACCACAGAGTTCTGGGTAGGGAGAGAGGCAACAGGAACTGTGTGGGCCCTGCCCTCCATCCTGTACCCTCATACCCTCATCTCAGAGAGTGGCTCCCCCTAGTCCAGTTCTAGAAGGTGGAACTTTCCCCTCCCCTCTGCAACATAGCTCTCTCTCCCCACTATGCAGCATTCTCAGAGGGTTTTCATCTAAGGCATGCACCGAGCCGAGTCTGTCTCATGAAGCTGTTACCTGCTGAGTTAGTGCAGTGGAATGACTATGGGGTCCCAAAGATGGGGATATGCAGGAGGTTTTGCTCCCCTAGGGCAGTTCTAACTCAGACAGTAGGCTCCTTCTCAAGGTGGATCACAACTACGGTAGCGGGAGATGTAGTGAATTCCTTCTCCAAAGGCCACCCACTGTGAGCCCCCAGCCTTCTTATGTACTCAGGTTGTAAGCCTAAATATTGCCAGCTCCAGGTTGACAGAGCTTGTTCGGACTCTCTTTCACCTTTATTTCCTTCCCCACCCAGAAGGAAGACTTCCTTCCAGTAGTGGAAACTGGCAGCTGGTGCTAGGATATTTTCTTTCACTTGCCATGCTGCTCTCCCAGGTGTCTGGGCTTTACCAGGTTTCTGCATTGCCATTGCTGAGTTCCAGAGTTCTCTCATGGTCGCTAACCTCAAAATGTGGCTACACACCTATTCCTTTGGTTCTACTTCATGGAGGAGCTGATGAGTGCTGGATTCTTCTGTTTCACTGTCTTTCAAGATTGTGACCATGGGAAAAAAAATATTTTGAAGGCAAAATTTAAATTATTTAATAGTAAAACATATTAATCATAATATGAATATCTGTGGTGCATAGCAAACATCCAAAACTACTCTTAAGGGTTACTTAAAAAACTTACTGAATATACTAAAATATATGAATAGAAAAATTAAGAACATTGAAAAGATCTTATCATAGCAGTAATTACCATCAGCTAAATCACAATGCTTTTACTACTGAGTACTTAAAAATTGTCTGTGGGGAAATTTCATTTGACTATCACACCAATGATTAAGCTCAGAATTGGTCAAGATGATTTGTTCCATATCAGTTTCCCCTCTCGGTTTTCTTATTTCTGTTATTTGTACCGTTGTCTTTAAAATTTCCAAGTTTCAAAAGCTTAGCATGATCCTTAGTTTGTTTTCCCTCTGTACACTCTATGTGTAGTATAATGATCCTCTACCCCAAAGACATCCAGCAAATATGCTATGTGATGTGTAAGGAGGAATTATCAGCGCTAATCAACTGATCTTAAAATAAGGAAATTATTTTAGATTGTATGGGTGAGTTCATAATAATCACAAATATCCTTCATATGTGGAAGACAGAGAGACAGAAGAGCGAATAATTGCTGGGAGCGGTGGTATATGCCTGTAATTCCAGCAACTCAGGAGACTGAGGCAGGAGGATCACAAGTTCAAGGACAGGTGGGAAACTTAAGGAGACCCTAACTCAAAATAAAAAAATAAAAAGATCTGAGGATGTAGCTCAGTGGTAGAGTGCCCCTGGCAACCTAGTACAGCAGGAGGTGGGGTTGGGCGGGGGAGTGAGTGTGCGAAAGTGACTCAGCTTCAGAAACTCAATCAGATAGTTCTGGTTATGAAGATGGAAGAGATCCATGAGTCAAGGAATGATGCAGCCTGTAGCAACTAGAAGAGGTAAGGAAGATGATCCTTCCCCAGAGCTTCCAAAGGAAGGCACCTACTGGCAGTACCTTGATTTTCACCCAGTGGAACTCACTGGTCAGTGGAACTTCTGACCTTCCAGAATGGAAAGATAATACATTTGCATTGTTCTGAGCCAACAGGTTTATGGTAATTTGTTAGAGTAGCAATAGGAGGCTAATATCCAATCCAATCACTAATCATATCTTCATTGATTCATATTTTATACTAACTTTCAAATGCTTTTTTCATCTCAATTTCAAATGGCAGTAATCTAATTCAGGTCTTCATTTGTTAGCTCTGAGATGTTGTAATGGATTCCTAACAGTGGTACAGCAAATACAGTCTGGAAACCTGGGTTCTAGTCTGCTCCTGCTGTTAAATAGCCTGTGACCTCAGGAAATCTATTATCAACCTTTGTCATTCTTCATCTGGCATGCGCGCACGTGCACACATACACACACACCATCAGAAATGAAGTAAGGTGAACAAGATGATTATTAAATTTCTCTCTAGCTCTTGCTAGGGCCATAGTGCAGTCTGCTTCTTCCTTATAACATCAATTCATCCTATACATCAATCCAGAATTATTCTTAAAATTAGCTTAGTAGAAATTTGACTCAATTAGAAACTCACATTGACTTTAATTGCTTAGAACTTTTTAAAGTTCCTATTAAGGACCTTCTACAACCTGCCATACCTTGTATCTCCGCAACACTTTTTCTTTTTCAGCATTTCCTTCTCACTTCAGCAAAACAGGTCTACTCACTCATTCCTCAAACACGGACTGTTCCAGCTCTTCCTCCTTCCTATAACATCCATCCCACTTCTATAGAGTTATCAGATTCCTGCGTTTTCTGTAAGAGGCCCAGCACCTACCACTCTCTTGTGATTGCTTCTCCCCCATAAGCTCTGTCAGCACTTTGTTTCTCAAACTAAATTGTAATAAGAACTTACACATTATTTAAATTTTCCAACATTTAGGATTAAGGATGGTAAAGGCATGATAGGAAAGGGATAAAGTCAGAGAAAAACTAGTTCAAAGGGAGACAGCTTTGACTTTCAAGACTCTGGAGGAAGTGGGAACACAATTGTGCTCAGAACAGATCTGGTAAAACATGCATTATTGTTTCTCCATTTATGATTAGATCTTGTCTCCCAAGGCATGGGGGGCATGGTCCCATAACAACAGGGTTCTTTCTTTTTTTTTTTTTCAGTGCTGGGGATTTGAACCCAGGGCCTTGTGCTTGTGAGGCAAGCACTCTACCAACTGAGCTATATTCCCATCCCAACAGGGTTATTTCTGATGTTTCTTTTTTTCCCCATCATTTGGAGAAACTTTTCTTTTCTTTTCTTTTCTTTTTTCAGTGCTGGGGATTGAACCCAGGGCCTTACAGGCACTTTACCAACTCAGCTATATTCCCAGCCCTGGAAAAACTTTTATGTCCTACCAACATAAGTTACTTGTCTATTCAGTATTGTAATATATAAATAAAAATAACATTAATATACAAAATCCAGTTTTAACCTTCACCATTCATAAGGATATGAAATACTTAATGAGGATTTTATCTATGAGCTCATCAATCACATATTTTTTTAAAGCTTCCTTGAGCTCAGTGTATGTTAGCCAAAGTATTCCCCAGTGTTGGACCATGTAGACATTTACCTAATCTCCCTGATTTCTTGGCCTCTAAAGCCCACCTTCCTTCCAGCACTGTGCCAAACATGACTCATAGTTCTCCAGTCCCTCTTGAATGTCTCTGTTTTCTGGGAGGGAGTTCCTCCTGCCAGTGGTCCAAAGCCTACTTTGATGCAAGTTGTACGATCACAGTCCTTTGGCCAGGGCAGTCAGCTTCAGCTAGTGGGGCAAGGCAGAGACCTTGAGTAAATTCAAGACCCTGTTTCCAAAGAGGGTCAATTTCTTAAGGAACTGGACATCTGTAGGAGGTAATATAAAAGTTAATTCCATCCTTAAACCTCCCAGGAAATTTTTAGATTCCCTTGGTTAACTCACAATAGGACATAGTTGAGTTCTTTGCTTCACACTCTGTCCAAACCATCTATTCAGTCAATATTTGCAATTCCTACTAAAGCATCATCTGTATGTGGACTTCGTAACTTTGCCATTGCATTCTGAAACAAGAAGGATTTCTGTATGATCAATTTATGCTCTATACAAGATGCTAACAGCTGAACTGTCATGATGAACGTGAGCTCTTTCAAGTCTAGTGCAACAATTTTAATCCAAAGTGAACCCATGTACTTAGTCTGAGTCCCAGATACTATGTCAGTACATACACATCCTTGAGAATCTAAAACAATAATTTTTAAGAATTGTTACATATAGCTAAATATTTAAATTTTTCTATTTGTTCTTCTCCCTATATAGTTTTCTCTCTTCCAGTTCTCTCCTTTCCTTTTTTCCCCCCACACTTAGATTGATTTCCACATACATATTGTACCAACTGTCACACATATAAATGCCTCCTTTTTTTGGCTTGTCAGTGATATAAATGTTCTCTAATATAACCTGACAAGAGCATTGTATTAGCAATGTCATTCATTTCTCTCATTGAGTCATACATTTTTAAGTCTCTTTCAGGCATTCTGTATCTTTCTCATACAAATTCCTTTGACTATTCAACGTTTTTCTTTCCCACAAAGATTATAAGGCAATAACTTTTGGTTTTGGAAAACCATGATAGTATCTTAGACCTAAAGTACTATGGAGCTAATTATTCCCATCAATTATATGTGATTATCCATATCTTCCTATACAATAATATAACCACCTCTAAACCACATGTGATGTACAGACTCTTTCACATACACAGTCATATCTATGAACTAACGTATGCTTTATAACCACAATTTCTTATACTTCTATTTTCTCCCAAACTTTCCCCCTATCTTCTACTTCTTAATTATCATCAGGGTGGTGGCATAGTGGTTAACTGGATAGTGTGCCCAGCACTGTCTGTAACAGTATGCAGATACATTTGTTTACCATAATGAACACAGCTAGAATCCAGAGAACAGTGCAAAGTATTTCTTTATTTTTATATCATGTTCTTTTACTTGAGGATATAGTATAAGCCTTATGTGGTCACTGTCACATCCTCTTTCTTCTAAGCATGCTCATTTTTCTGTCTCTCAGCACTGTTGCCTCCACCCCATAACATGCTAGCTCTGTCTTGAAAACATGAAGATGAATTGAGGGTCCTTCCTTCATGTAAGTAGATGAGGCTGTCTCAGTCTGCAAAGCAAAGCAATTATAGGACAAGAAAACCTTTCTTTTCCTAATTCTGGTCACCACTCAAAGCAAAATTTCAATGTATAATCATGCTACAAAGAACTAGAACTGAGGATAGGAATAAAGAGTTGGGAAATATGAAATATGTAACAGCTAGCTGGATATAGCAGATGCAGGTGTCCAGAGTCTTTAAGGCCAACCCAAGGTGACCCAGATTAAATAGTGGCCTGGGTAAAACTGCCTGCCCTAAGAGTTCAGGCCTCAGTGATGCCAGTGAAGGGTATTCCTGCTTTGAGGAAATTGCCTGGGAGTGTTCTGAGGATCTCAGTCCAACCTTTTTGCTAGCAGTTTGCTGGAAGGTAAGCAAGTCTGACTAGTGCCTGAGACTTTTCAAAGAAGGTTTAAACAGTGATAGAAGCTGTGAGCAGCAGAGAGCATAAAAACTGAAAATGAGAAACAGGTCAAGGTAGGCATCAAGGTAATGTTGATAGCAGTTCAGAAGGAGTAAAACAACCTAAAATGAAATTCCTCAACCAGGAAGAACTCTCCTAATTTCAGAATGTAAGCTCTTTAAGGGTAAGGACCTAGGGTTCTTAGTGGGAGAGGCAATCTGCTTGTAGGCCCTAAGAGTCCTGTAATAAGAAAGCAAAGCTGTCTCTGGTCTTCACCTGGGTCATTTTTTAGAGCTATATTCCTAAGCAATCAACCTTGGAGTGATGAGGTAACATCAGCCCCTGAACAAAGAACAGCTTTGTCACCGTTCACTCTGAAATTGACAAAAACAAAGCAGCACAGCATTTCTCTCTCCACTGAGTGTGTAGGCATCCGTAGAGGCCACCTGTGTCATCCCCATAGAATTTGGTGATGGTAGGAAATGGATGAAAGCAAACAGGCTCATGCTGCCTGCTACATCATAAGTGATAAAGCCCTTGTCTCTGACTCAAGAGTCTCATATCTTTTGCCAACATCCATGACACAGTAACAGGGTAATCATCAGTTTAAAAGTAGAGTAAAATCCCAGGACTGTCACAGTTCCTAATAACTCTATCATCAGAATGCAGAATGGTGCTCAGCTGAGAGGTGTAAATTTGTTAAATGAGTCCTTTACTTTTTTGTTTGTTTGTTTGTATTTGACGAGCTGGGGATTGAATGCAGGGGCGAGGCAAGCACTCTACCAACTGAGCTATATCCCCAGCCCCAAGTCCCTTACTTAAAAAAAAAAAGAATTGAATTTGGTTTACCTTATTGTTAACTTCATTTCTAAACATCAAATTAGTCAACATATGCTTATGAAAAACATGATGTGTGGGTTATTACTATTAAAAGTTTGTGCTAGGTGTTTACTGTTCAAATTCAAATAAAATAGCTAAAGGGACTTCCACCAAGAAAAAGGTTCTAGTAATTTCTGAATATTCATCAAATTATATGTTAATCACTTACCATAGACTATTTAAGAAAAAGCATCAAAATCTTAATTGACTTACATATAATGTTAATTCATGTATATGATAACCAAACTAGCCATTTTATGAAGATAGTGAATAGTGACCAATAAAGGATTGAAAAAGACCTCCCACTATTAATTTTTCAGTATGCCCACACCAGGATCCAGGACAGAAAACCTTAGAAAAATAAGCAACTCAGTTTTCCTCTTCTCCCAAACAAGGCATTGATCCCAGATCCTCTCAGTTCCAGGGAAATTTCAGTTTGTCTTGATTTACCAATAAAACAAATAACCTCTGATTAGAGATACCTTTCAAAAGAATCTTTATCCATTAATATACTAAAGAATAAAAGCATTTTATTACATGAAACTAACATTTGCAAGTCATGTTTTATGTACAAGGCTGTGTGCTATGTCTTTTCATGCATAATCTCTTAGTAACCAGGGCCCGTGTTAAGTTTTGGTAACTGGTTCATTGTATTTTTCTCAATATGTTACAATCCTTTTTGCATGTGGGTTCCACACCTTTCTAAATACTGAGCACTCTGTGGAAAAGGCAGCCTTTTTTTTTTCCTGGTGAGAGGTTGTAGAATTTGTTTCAACTGAATTAGAGAACTTCCTCTTCATTTCAAACAATGTGAGCCTGTAAACTGCCAGCAGTGGCAAGAGTAACGCTGGAACAACAACAAAAAACTTCAGTGAGCACAGTGGATCCTCGGTGTTTAATCCAAATCTTTAAAAATGGTGGTTGTGGGGAGATGATCTTAGTGAATAATCTATAGATGTCAAATGACATTAAAGATGAAAAGTATTTTATTATAAAGAGAGTAAAATGGGACCCTGTAGATAATCTCATTATACTTTTTATCATCACTTTCTCCAAACAATTCACTCATACAAAATTCTAGAGCCTTGGAATTTTGACTAGTACGGCCATTAAAATCTCATCTTTTCAAATGAATGTCAAAGAAACCATTTAAATTATTCAGATCATTGCATTAGACTGAAAAAAATAATTTCCTTGAAATAAAAAGAAACTTAGAGATGGTTGAGTTTTCCTAGCACCTAATAACAATGTGAAACTTAGTAAAATGTATCTATATAGCCTATGCCATCACACAACCAGGATGACAAACTATGCAGATTTGCCTCACTTAAGCTCTGAAAGAGAATTTTCAAAGATGATCAATGATCTTGACAGGTAAATGAAATTTCCTCTCTTTTGTCTTCATTTTTTTGAAGCAAATTTATACCGTTGCTAGTCACACTCAATACCTTGAATATGCTTTCTGCGTGTACTATATATTATAATCATCTCTTTTCTAGACTGTCACTAGTGCCACTGGTAGCCAGCAGATCCTTGATGGTAGAGACTATTTCCTATTCTTTAATTATACAAACTATCCCTGACCTCTAATAGCTTGATTTATATTTTTTTTGATTTTGTGATGGTGCAAAAAGCAATATGCACTCAGTAGAAACTATATTTTGATTATTTATTTATTTATTTATTTATTTATTTATTTATTTTTTGCAGCAGAGATTGAACCCAGGGGTGCTTAACCACTGAGCCACATCCTGAATCCTTTTTAAAAATATTTTGTTTTTAATTTTGAGACAGGGTTTCACTAAGTTGCTTAGGGCCTCACTAAGTTGCTGAGGCTGGCTTTGAACTTGCCATCCTCCTGCCTCAGCCAACTGAGCCACTGGGATTGCAGACATGTGCCACTGAGCCAGACTGAATTTTGAATTTTGGTCTTTTTCCACATTAGCATATATGTCACAGTGCTCTTCTAGGACATCAGGCTAAAGCAGCAAGCTGTAGTTCCTAGCCAGCCATGAGATCCCCAAGGTAAACCACCTGTTCTCTACAGGGTACTGTTGCTAAGTTATAATGTTGGGTAGGTGCTGTGGTTTGAGTACATGCCCAACAGTTCATGTGTTGGGACCTTAATTTCTCAAGTGGCAGTGTTGGGAGGTAGAGCCTAGTAGAAAGTGATCCAGTTGTTGGGGTGGAGCCCTCATAAATGAATTAATGTCTTTCTCACTAGAGTGATTCGGGCTCTCATTGGTCTGGATTAGTCATGAGGGTAGGTTGTAATAAAGTGAGGCTACCTCTCATGTTTTTCCCTTTGCACATACCCACTTGTTCTTCCATTTTCCAATATGAATTAAAGCAGCATGAAGTCCTCACCAGATTCAGCTGCCTCATATTAGACTTCCCAACCTCCAGAATCATGAGCCAAAATAAATCTTTTGATTTTATAAGTTACCCAACCTCAGGTAACAGTTACAGGAACAAAAATTGAACTAAGTAGATTAGGTATATTAAATAAATTTTCAAGTTATACTACTTTCAACTCACAATGACTTTATAGGATATAACTCCATCATAAGTCAAGAAGCATCTGTATTTGTATAATTGTCCGTAAGTTCTTGGAACATTGTAAATTAATAATAAATGTTAGCTGAATAAGTAAATTTGTATCCTCCCATAATCAATCCTCAGTTTAGTGTTTCAACTCCAACTGATTGCTGAATGTTCTGCAAGTTTTGAAACTCAACATGTGTAAAATTACATCCTCTAATTCAACATGTCTTTGAAACTACCATTCAAAAGACATTTGTTAAGGCTACAAATAGTGAAACATGCCTGTAATCCCAGGAGGCTGAGGCAGAAGGATCTCAAGTTTGAGGTCAGTCTCAATCTCTCAACTTAGTGAGACTCTTTCCCAAAATACATATGTAAACAAACAAATAAACAAATACGGTTGGGGATGTAACTCAGTGGTAGAATACCCTTGGGTTCAATCACAGTAACACACACACACACACACACACACGTTTGTTGATCATCTCTAGGTACAATGGACCTTACGAGATAATGCAGGAGGTATTAACAAGAGGTAATTATGGTCTCTGTCCTCATGGAGTTTACAAACAGTAAGGAAAATGTACGTGTACAAAGTACAGCAGGAAGAGTATTGTAAGAGAAGTACAAACTAAGGACTGAAAATTGTGGAACTATCTCACAAGCACTAACTCTTTGGGAAACATGAAGGTTTTATCTTGAACTGGACATAAACTTCAGAAAAATCTCCAAAATGTTTTGCTCCACATTTACCCCAGAATCATCCTTTGAGTTTTCATCATGGCCTCAATGCCCTAGTTATATTTGAAATTGTGGCCATGACGATTAGCATGAAGCATCTGTCATTTGTATGACTGACAGGCTACCCTGACTTTCCCTTCTGCTCCACTTTAGCATGTGGGGTAGTCTAGGCATCTCTTCAACCTCTAAGCTCTTATTTGCTACTCCAGGTCTGTGGCATCCTGGCTGCTTCTATGCTTCAATCCTACCTCAGATTGCTTTTAAATTTGTAAGATACATGTTAAGAGGAAGAAAAAAATCATATTTTAGTAAATGCTTTAATAAATGGTTAGCATTTAAGTATTAAAAGATGGGTTTGATTTTAATAGATTAAGAGTGGGAAAATTCAGGTTAAGGGACAAATAAGAGCAAAAACATCATAGAAAACCTAAGGGCATATTCCAGACAGATTGGAAAGAACAGTTTGGTGTACTTGGGCCTGTTTGATTCCCATTTTCTTACTCTATTCACAAGAAGAATCATTTAACCCACATTATCTTCACACTAAAGGACTAATTCTGACATTAGGGAAAAGGAAGAATATTGTGCCAGAAAAGGGAGTTTGGAAGTAAGGAATAAAATAAATATATATTAAAATAAAGCAAGAAATATCATGAGGGGATAGCAGAGGTGCACAAAGGAAATTGGAGCATGTCGGTGGAACTGGTATGTAATATAATTCACGTCTCAGCTCATCATCCTCCAGCAGGACAATCAAAGGGTTGTGCATAGCAGAATATCATGACAGTAGACCCTCCAAAGTGTCTCTGACTACTTAGCAGGTGAAATCAGCTCTCCTAGCTGCCCTGAGTTCCTCTCCTTGTCCAGGTAGTATTAGAGGGATTCAGGAACTCTCTACATTGATCCATTGTTAATGGTGGTAATCTCTTTAAGGCGTTCAGAGACGGAACCAATGCTGTTCCTTATGGTAAATGCCTTGTCTGCTTGGCATTGCTCTGACTCTGCTGCTGCTGCCAACTTCACCTCTTCTCCAAATCTTTCTTCTTGTTGCTATTGCCCTCCCCACAACTACACCTTGAAGCTCTGTTCTTTTTTTTTCCCCCCAAGGATTTAACCCAGGCATGTTTAACCACTGAGTCACATCTCCAGCTCAGTTTTGTTTTGTTTTGTTTTGTTTTTTGAAACAGGTTCTTGCTAAGTTGCTTAGGGTCTCACTAAATTGCTGAGGCTGGCCTTAAATTCATGCTCCTTCTGACTCAGCCTCCTTAGTTGCTAGGATTACAGGTGCCACTGTGTATGGTCTTTTACTACAGCCTGGGCTTTGGGCTGTATCATCTCAACTGTGTGTTATAGGGATGAACATTCGGGGTGGAGGAATATTGCCGCATTGAAGAAACAAAAAGGAAAAATTTGCCCTGGACTTTGAAAAATGGTGGTGCTGGGTGGGGTAGGGGTTGAGTTTTGAAAGGCGGAGGAATTTTATAAAGGAGAAATCTATGAGTTTGAATGAAAGCATTAACTATGGAATTGCAAAATGTGTTTAGAGTCACACAATAGAACCCCTTAGCAAGTGATCAAGATTCAAGTAAAGGAGTAGTGACATTATGTTTCATCTTGGAACTAAATACTTTTTCAAACTTAATGACAGAAAGGGAGAATTAGCATTAAAAAATAGCCTTTTATGAAGCTAGAATACTCTCTCCTTTCTTCCCTGTTGAAGGGAGTTGACTGAGGGTGATCTTTAACTGAGTTGAGACTTTTCTTCTTTACATTGTGTTCACCCAAAGAAAGGAAGGCACACTTTTTTAATTAGAGGAGACATTTGTCACAGTAGTTTGAATTTCTCCAGGCATAGCTAATTTCTCCAGGTATTGGCTCTGGTCCTTAGTGGAGACAGAGTCAGTTCATACACAGACTTTGTGTGAAGGAAAAAGTACTTGCTATGATTTGGTCTGAAGTGTTCCCCAAAAGCCCATGTGTTAAAAAACTTAGTCCCCATTTTGGAGCTACTGGGAGGTGGTAGAAATTTTAAGAAGTGGGGCCTGCAGAAGGTCTTCTAGGGGCTTGCTCTTAAGGGCCCTGTGAGACCCCAGCCCCTTCCTCTTCCTCTCTTACACTTTCTGGCCATGAAGTGAGTGGTTTTCCTCCACCATGTACTCCCACCAAGAAGTGCCTCCACAGGCTCAAAACAACAGGGCACAGTGTTGCACACCTATAATCCTAGTGGTTAGGGAGGCTGAGGCAGGAGGATTGTGAGTTCAATACCAGCCTCAGCAAAAGTGAGGTGCTAAGCAACTCGGTGAAACCCTGTCTCTAAATAAAATACAAAACAGGGCTGGGGATGTGGCTTTGTGATTGAGTGCCCATGAGTTCAATCTGGGGTAATGACAGTATCAACTGATCATGGACTGAAATCTCTAAGACTGTGAGTCAAAACAAAACTTTTCTATGTAGTTGATTATCTTGGGTGTTTGTTACAATAACAGAAAGCTGATGAAGGCCATACTCCTTCATTCCTATATAGGCTCAGGCAGACACATAGATTGTAAGCTCAGAGCGAACTGAATTTAAATCTACCTGCCCCTTAGTCAGGTACCTTTGGGTCTGTATAATCTTCACCCAAAAACCAGGAAGCCCTCAGGTTGAGGCAGTCTAGATAGATTTAAAGTGAATATGAGAATGCTCCATTCCTCTCCCCTGTCTGACATGAAAAGAGATAGAGGTTTCAAATGACAATGAGTCTGTTTTCTGGTGCAATGAGATATAAGCCTGGATTCACTATCCCTGTGCCTATTTTTCCTGTTTCCTTGAGATTGCATTACTTGTAGCCTTGAGTGTTTAAAAAAGATCAAATCCATTTATTTAATGTCACAATCAATATTGATCCCAGGGCTAGCTATAGAATAGATTCTTTGTAGGCCGTGCTCACTATGGCTTTCAGGAGTTCAGAGAGAATTTATGAGCACAATTCTTTTTTCTGTTACAAAGGAAACACATTCAAGATGTACTAAAACAGCTGAAAAGAAGTTCCCTACTTTATGCACACAAGATGAGCTTGTATTTACTAAACAAAGAATTTACAGCTAGGAGAAGTAGGTTTTAGTTTATAAGAATTTCTAACTATTTTTCAACTCACTCCAAGAGCTAGCTATAGAAAATTGGCATTGAGAGACTCTGAAAAATAATGAGGTCATAAATGATTGAATTATAACATTCAATTGCTAGCTTTCTCAACTAATAATATTGCCTTCTATGATTTAATGCAATTTATAAGTAGTCACTTAAAATATAATCTTCCCATTACATATAGTGAAATATGACTCTGTAGATAGGTTATTAAATAGAATGTAGCAGTGGATAAACCATGCTTTCTACTCACAGATCTGTTACAGAAATCAAAAGAAAATGTTGACCCCAAAGTACTTTTCAACATATATAATTATAAGATAAGATGAATTATTTTAACTTTGTGACATTGTTTAATTAGATGGGAAATTAATATTCTGTATTGCTGTCTCTGAAACTCATTTGCAATTTTATGTAAGTTAACCACAATTTTTTTAAAGTTGTAAAATACTGGGAAAAAATCATGGTAGTGTTTCCTATTAAAACAAATGAAAAGCCAGGCACAGTGGGGCATGCCTGTAATCCCAGCAACTCAGGTGGGTGAGGCAGGAGGATTGCAAGTTCAAGGCTAGCCTCAGCAATTTAGTGAGACCCTGAGCAAATGGGCAAGACCCTGTCTCAAAATAAAATAGGACTGGGGGATGTAGCTCAGTGGGAAAAGTCCCCTGGGTTCAATCTTCTGTAGCAAAAATAAACAAACAAACCCTACAAAAATTGGAACCAACATTAACACTATGTTATCGACCATACCTCACATGTTGGTGTTTTGTTTGCAACATGTTTCAGATGAACAGTTTAATCTCCATTACCCTAAGATCTACTGCCAAAACGAGAGCAATGATAATGTCATAAAGATTAGAGAGAGTAAATACTGTACTACTCTATCCATTACACAATCCTTCATTTTGTTCTACTGGTTGTCTTGTGAACACATTAGGATGGGTCCTGAAAGCAAGCTTGTGTTTAAAATATTTCCTCCCCTAGAATGTCTCTTTCAGTACTCTCTACCTCTGCAAATCCTACCTCAAATCCAAACCTCATTTTTGTTGCTGTATAGAGCTTAGGGTAGAGCTACACACAGAATTGGTGCTACTTAAATTTCATTCAGTAAATTTGAGTGACCTTCCCTCCAACATAGAGGCTGGGGCAATTCTCAGGATGTTGCTCCTCTTCCCTCTCTACAGACCATATATATGCCATATTGCCTCTCATCAGATCTTATTACCTGTAGCTTAATCTACCACTCAACCTTAGCTAGGGAATGAGACACATAATTAAATTATGTCAAAGGAAATTTAATTAAGACTCATTCCCTCAAGAGACTTATTAGTAGCCTGGAAATTAATAGTGCTTGAGAAAGTATAATCAACATCATGATATGTGAACATGGAAAAACTGAACTACTTCACCAAATCCATGAAAAAAAAAAAGTTATTAAGGTGGAAAAGACCAAAGTCCTTGCATGAAGAAAACTTCTAACTTGAGGACATTGTGCTGGGACATTGTGAAATAAGCCAGTCACAGAAGGACAAGTACTATAACGATTCCACTCACAAGAGCTATTGAAGATAGTCAAACTCAGAGCAGTAAAGAATGGAAAGACTGCTGCCTGGGACTGTGGGAAGGAGGAATGGGGAGCTGTTGCTTGTTGGGTGTGAAGTTTCAGTTATGCAGCATGAATATGTCCTAGATGGTATTCTGCACTTAAATATTTGTTAAGAAGATAGATCTTCTGTTTACATTTGACACACACAGAGACATACACACACCCAATCTTTTGAAGGTGATGAATATATTTTTTACTTTGTGGTATTAATATAATAGGTATAAGCATATGTCCAAATTGTGTATGCTTAACATGTACAGTTTTTTAAAATATCAATTGTATCTCAATACAATCATTGAAGGTAGTAAAATCATCTTCACTTTACAGAGGAGGAAAGTGAGGCACAGGGAAGTAAAGTTGCATGTTCATCCATGACAGAGCTGGAACTCAACTTCAGGTATCATGATATCAAATCTGGAGTTTGAATGCTTTTTTAACCATTTGGTGGACATCTTGGTGGCAAATCCTGCACAATCAGCCTCCCTAACACTGCCCCAGACAAGGGTCCTGTCCACTGAACTCCAAAAAGCTAAAAATCATTTTGATCTAAATTCTTCTACAGTTGTTCTGAGCACAGACTTTTTGTGGCAGACACTTCATAAGGTGACCCTCAGTGAGTGGCACCCTTTTATAATCTCTTTCCATTGAATATGGGATGGAAACTGTAACTTCCCCTTAACTAACACCATATGACAAAGGCAAGAGGATGTCACTCTTGTGATTAGGTTGTGTCTCATAAGAATCAGTCTTGGCATACTGGGAAAGGACTCATGCTGGCTTGCAGAGTGAGCAACTATGCTGTGAACTTCATGTGGCAGGCAGCTGTGAATGACTTCTAGGACAGATGAGTGACTTTCAGTCAACAACCAACCAAAAGCCACGACCTTCAGTTCCATGGCAACAAAGAGATGAATTCTAGTAATGACCTGAATGAACATGGAGGAAAATTCTTCCTCAATAAGCCTCCATATGAGAGAACACAACCTCTCTGACACCTATGAAACTATAGGGAGAATTCTCAGACTTCCCCAAGATTCATCACCCACAAGTGTACACACACCTTCTCTCATTATTCCATCAGATACTAATCTAGGTGCTACTGTGAAGGGATTTTACAGATGCAATTAAGTTCTCAAATAAGTGCTCTTAAAATAGAGAGGTAATCCCAGGTTGGCCTAACCTAACCAGATGAGCATGTTGAAGAGACTAGAACCTTCCCTGAGAGATGTGAAGTGTGGGGAATATTTGACACAAGGGAAATTCTGCATTGTTGGCTTGAAGATGGGGGAGGTTGTGTGACAAAGAATGTAGGAAGTCTCTGTGTGCTGAGGGAAGCTCTCTGCTCACAGCCAGCAAGGAAATGAGGCCTCATTACTATAACCACAGGGACTAAGTTCTGCTTGGAAAAGGAGCTTGAGGTCCAGATGAACCTGGTTTGCACCTTCATTTTATCTACCCAAGATCCTGAACAATCAACATGTTGTGCCCAGACTTTTTTTTTCAGTGTTAGCAATCATACATGCTAAGCAAGTGCTCTACCACTAAGCTCCATCCCAGCCCTTGTCCAGACTTTTTGTTTGTTTGTTTTTTGGTTTTGATACTGGGAATTGAACTTGGGGGCATTTGACCACTGAGCCACATCCCCAGCCGGGTTTTTGACCTTCAGAAAAATGAACTAATAAGTAGATGGTGTTTTAAGTCAATCAGTTTGTGGTAATTTGCTTAATTTGCTGCACAGCAATAGAAAATTTATATATGTCTCTTATTTGTAATTGACATAAGATGAGTCATTTCATTTAAATAAAGGTGAAACTATCCAGTTTAGAGCCTGGAATATAGAAAATGCTAAGTATTTGTGGGACTTTTTCCCTACTGAGCCTCTGAAATACAGCATTTCTTCCATCATTGTTAAACTCATCAGGTAATATTTGCAAGTAAACATGCGGACCATCCAGAATAAATGAAAAAATATCATATAATACTCTATTAAACATAGTAAGAACTGTCTCTTTGACATCTGTGATAATCCAGAAATCAAAGAAAATAAAAACAAACTTTATTAGCATGACTTAAAATAGAATTTTCAATTCTTAAAAAAGAATTGAAGTTACTAACTTGATTCTTAAATGATAAAATGTAATATTTCATGTTTTATTATGCAATATTATTATTTCTCTAACTTCTCAAACAAACTTCCACTTACCAAAATTCAAGGATACTGAGATCATGGGAAAGGTTTCAACAAATTGTCTCATAACTGACTCATAAAACTTGGCAGCTGTGAATTTGTTAGTCGTGTATATAAGATGATCTCTGGGTGGAGAATTCAGATGCTTAAATTCTGGCCTCTGCATCATAGATAATTTGAACAACAGCTCCAAGATTTTGGGATACATTCCAATGTAAGTGTATGTTGACGGAAATTCCAAAATTCTCCTGTAGTTTAAAGTGTCTCACTTTCTGCTCTAAGAGAATTCATGCATCAAATTGATTCTATTTGAGATGTCTTTGTATGTCCCTGGAGAAGTTTTCACATTGTTGGTGAAAATAAATGATTTTCACATGCCTGTTTGATGTGAACATTTTGGTCCATTGGTTCTTAACATTTATAAGTCATCTTGACCATTTCAGGATCCTAAATATTATGGATTAAAATGAGTGAATTTAAACTTACTCTTTGAAAGCAAAGAAAGATCTAACATGCTACTTGTTGGTTTCAACAGAGTTACAATAGATATGTGGGCATTAAATTATCTCATACAGTAAAGAGTTCTTTTTCATCAGGAATAAGTTTTAACAATGAACAAAGGGATATGTTCAAGTTTGCACTGGTAAGAAGCAGGGTGAAGTGAGATGTCTCAGAATTTTTACCCATGAAAAAATTTTGTTTATACCCTTTATGGAGACAAACTTATCCTTTATAAGATAAAGCACATTTTTGAGGCAGTGAGCTGTTTTATGTTACTTGTGAGATTATAGTAATTCAGATTTGATTTTTTTTTTTTTTTTTTTTTTTTGGTGAGGGGTGGATATTGGAGATTTAACCCAGGGGCACTTTATCATTGAGCCACATCCCCAGCCCTTTTTAGTTTTTATTTTGAGATAAGGTCTTGCTCAGTTGTGTATGGCCTTGAACTTGTGATCCTCCTACCCCTAGCCTCCTGAGTTCCTGGGATTACAGGCCTGCACCCTTGCTCCAGGCTTGATTTCTTTTTTTAAGAAGGCATATTTGCTTTTGAATAGAGAAACAGTTAATATTTGGCTAAAGTCAAATGCTCTCTATTTTTTATTCTTTTAAACATCAACTACATTTGCCATTCAAACTTCTAGTTCTGCCTTAGAAGTCACTCTTTGTTCTAAAAGATAATCTATGACTTTAGCGAAGTGGAGATTCATTGTTTTTAAAGAGCAGGGAAACTTATAAAAATATTATTTTCAATTTCTAACTGGTGCTTAGGAATTTGAAAATTGAATTTTGTGAAGTCATATATTAATACCTGCATAGTTCATAATCTAATACAGAGAATATGAGAAAATGTTGACTTTTGAGGGTTCTGGGATATCCAATATGATATTATTGAGTGTTGGAAAATCGTTTCCTGTTGGGATGACCCACTGACTCACAAGATTACTCTCTAATACCTGGGATAGAGGATAGGGATGGGCTCTGTAGAATCAGTAAAACACTTGGAACATACTCCAGATCAAGGGGCTGTTTATACTGGAAAAAAACAATGAATTCTGGAAAGCCCCCCCTCCACACACACATTTAGTATGATTATTAAAAGATTCTAAAAGCTTGAAAGAATTATTGGAAGATAAGGGTGATAGCTCAAGTCATGGAAAAAGGACAAAGTATAGTATCATAAACGACTCTCTTTTGGATCTCCAGTTATACCTTAAATCAAATTTTTTCTATTTGTTTGTGAGCCTCATTATTTTCCTACCAGTCAGGTCCCCAAACAGAATTTATTATCTTCCCTAAAGCATCACTGTCAGACACTTTTGAGTAAGCCTAGGCTCCCTCTCTTATCCTGCCTGAGTGGAGTCAATCACCAAGCCCCATTGCTGAAAGCTTCCAGATATTTATCAGATACCTCACCATTTCTCATTCCATTGGCTTTAGGACAAACCCTAATCATGTCTTGTCTGATACACTAAACAGCCTCCTCCTAATTGGTCTCCCTGCATCCACCATCAAAATGTCAATCCCTCCCCATACTCCTAGCTAATCTCTATTCTGCCAGATGACCTAAAATACAAGCCTTATCCATTCATTTTCTTAAGTGCTTTCCTGTTACCTAAAAATAAAATCTGAACTTGTTGGCATGACATGTAAAAGTCCCCCCACCCACCCCAGCTCTGGGAATTGAACCCAGGGGCTCTTTTACCAAAGAGCCACAGCCCCAGCTCTTTTTTAGTTTTCAGACAGGATCTTCCTAAATTGCCCAGGCTGGACTTGAATTTGGGATCCAACTGCCTCAGTCTCCCAAGTCCCTGAGATTACAGGCATGTGCTACTACACCAGGCAAAAGTTTCCTTGATTTGACTTCTACAAGTTTTACTAGCTTTTTGTCCCATGGTTCCTCCACACATACAACATACTTCTCACATTTCATTGGTTTTCCTACATGCGCTTCTCCCAGTCTACCTTTCCTTTACAACTTACTCTATTTAACTTCTACTTTTCATCTTTTTTCCTTGATTGCTGATTGTGTTGATCCCATTTCTTTCATTCATCAATCTGCAAGTGTAGATATAAAGCTGCATCAATGTACAACCTACCCTCAAGAATTCTGTAGCCCAGTGGGGTTCAGTGGCAATACAATAGCATGTTGAAATAGCAGGTTGTACATCCAGCAAGCAAGAGATATATCGGACTGCACTGTGGAGATACAAAGAAGGAAAACAAAATTATTGTTTTTGCATTTGCATCCTATCACAGACCACTAAAGCTAATCCAACACAGTGTTTAAATTATTCCTGCAGCACTTCATATTTTAAAACTAACATAAATATAGCTAAATGTAACAACTGCATTACTATAATAGCACATATGAGCTAAAGGTACTAGCACACATAAGCTAATATGTTTATTTACTTCTTTACTATTTTTTACTAGGTACTAATATTCAGCGAATACTTGCTTAATGTATAAACATGATGTTAAAATTTATTCACCTTTATTATTGTGCTATATATTTTATTTTGAGTTTTAGTGAAATATTTTTTCCTACATGTACTTCAGCTATCTGTACAATAATTCAGCCACACTTACTTTATATTGTGACTTGGTATTTAGTTAAAGTACTCACTGAAGTATATAGTCGCATTTCCTTTAATGTCTTATATGATCTCCAATTACCAGGGAATTTGCTGGATAGCTGCCTGCTATCTATGAGTTTTCAGTAACAATAGAACATTTATTTTGAAATTTATAATTTTCATTTTTCATGATTAAAGGTTAAAAGTTTTGCATATTCAAAATGTATATCTTCCTGTCACATTACAAGCATTCAGTATTTACATGAATGAACACATTTTTCCCTCATAAACCAATTTTAATACATGTTTGGTAATGTATACTCACCTCCACTTCCATAACACAAATTTTATAAGAAGAAAGAGGCATAGTTTATATGCCAGCAAATGTCAATTCATAGAGTACTTCCAGTTAAAGGGTTTAGGGAAAGATTCCAAAGTAACATTTGAGCTGGGATGGGATGGATAATTTGGAAGCAACACAAAGGACTGACTGACAAAATAAAAAACAGGTCTATGAGGAAATTTCGTGAAGGTATAAAAGTTCAGAGCATCATTGTGTACCTGCTGTAACTCAGAAAGACTTCAATCAGCATATAAAAAAGGAATTTTAGGAGGTACAATTGAAAAGCTATATTGGAGCCAGGTCACAGAGGTCATTGACTGCCAGGTTGTGGGTATAGAAGTTTATTTTGAAAAGTATTGGGAGCCTCTGGAGGTTTTTTTTTTTAAAGAACAGAAATAATATAATCAAAGCTTCTTTTCAAAAAAGATTAACCTGGCAACAGCATTTTAAGTGAATTAGAGAGATGAGCTGGAGGTGGAGGACTCCTATAGAGAGGCCAACAGTGCAGATAATGTACCATAAAAGTAATGAGAATCTAAACTAGAGCAGTAACATTGAAAACTCACAGAAGAAGCAGAAGGAAAAGTTGGGGTAGGGACTGAATCAACAGAATTCATTATTATTTGGATCTGGAAGGCAAAGGAGGGAAGAGGTAACCTTGCTGTTATGTTTCAGAGAATGGTAGCATGCATTAGGACAGAACTAATGCACTCATTTTTTGATGCGCCTAATGCACGTGAAGTCAACAGATGTTCAGATTGAGCACTCCAGGAGGCAGTTCACAGGTTAAGGGCAGAAATCATGAAGGAGGTCAAGTTTGGAGATGCTGATTTGGTAGTTGTGGTAGGCATAAGAATGTGTCCAACAAGCTTCCTACTCCCCAGAAAGTAATAGGCTAAGGACCCCAGGCATTGGACTTTAAACTCACTTTAGCTTTGAGCTGAGGATGCATCTCACAGGAAATTTCTTGCCATGATTAGTTGCATTGGAAACACTAAGGCTGATGAATTCCTGAGAAAAGAAGTCCTTTGTCAGTTAACTTTGACTCCAGGACTCACCAATATTTTTTGCTGAACTTCCTGTTGACTGTTCTGCTTGAAAATTCCCACTCAACCCTCCTTCTATCCAGTCTTCTCTTCCTCTCTCCTTTACTTGGGATCAAACATCCACAGTCTGATCTGTCTCTAGCTCTCTCCCCCATTTTTTTTTTTTAAAGTAAAGTCTCTTTATACCAACCATAAAATCCTTGCCCATTTAATTGTGACCTTCAGAACACCTGGATTAACACAGTAGTTATTTGTGTTTTTTTCTGTGTGTGGTGCTAAGATCAAACCCAAGGTCTGGAACAAGATAGGTAAGTGCTCTACAGTTGAGTTACACCCACAGCCCACAATAGTTATTTGAAAAGAGGTAATAAATTTTCCATATGCCATTTTGAACAATTAGAATTCATGTTCAAAATAAATCTTGAATCATTAAATCACAGTTAAATTATTGAATTTAATCATAAATTGTAAAATTATATTTAGTAGGTTATATCTTTAAATGCAAATGTTATGCATTTATAATTTAAAATTATTATTTATCATGGAAAAGTTAGAAAAATTATAAGTAAATTCCAGGGGATGGATATATTTAACCTCCAATAAATATCCTAGAGTTGAGAAACACTAAGTTGGAGTCACACATAAAAGCGATCTATGAGGCAATGCAAAACCCTAGGTTTCAAAAGAAATGTCGAGTGTTCTAAAAAGGAACAGCTTAGAATCAATCAGAACAAAAGGTCTTAATCCATGTAATAATAAGGTTATTGTCTGAATCATTCAACCAATTATGGCTTTCAATTTTATTGATGTATGTTTTCTAAAAACCAATGTAACATGAGAATGATTGCTTTGTTTGCTAGAATATGAAAGGGTATCTCTTCAGAGATTAGAAGAAAATATTATATGGAAAAAACTTTATTCAAAAGACTTGTGTTTCTTTACATTCTTAGGAGTTGTTTACTTTCTCTTTTGCTTTAGGTTGCAGTTTAGAAATTTAATATGTTACTAACTCTGGCTCCAATGGATGCCTTTTGACTCGGGAGACTAACAAACAATGTAGCAGGAACATCTGCTGATCTTTTGAAAAGAAGCCAATGATGTGGAGTTTCTTTGGCCAGACTAGTCATGGGATCAGAGCCCAGTATAGAGCTAAGTTAAGAACAATTAGATTTGTTCTGACATCTAGGAAAAAGAATTGAACACATGGGGAAATGCTAGACTTAGAAAAATTATTATTCTCCAATTTTTTTCACAGTTAAAGTGAATGAAATTGAGTATTAGGTCTAGCTTAGAAAAGTTGTAAAAACTTATGTATGCATAATTAAAATAAAAAGATGAATTATTTTGTGAAAAGTTTGGATCATACAAAATTTGGCTATGAGAAAAGATCAAATATCTGGTCTGATACTACCCAAACTTTATATTTAACTGGGTGTAAGACCATTAATATTTGATATTGAAATGCTTAAACTTTTAAGCATTATTTATTTGTAGAAATAATGACTCTCACACTAGTTTAGTATACTTTAGATATTGCCAATTATTTCTTTGTAACATTGCAAATTTCATTTCTTTCCAGGTATTTCTTTACCCTGTAGCTGCTTAACCAGAAGTCTACCATGTCTTCAAAGATCTTCCATTAGGTGATCTCTCACAGGATCAATTCCCTGCAAATCTTTATTCCTTTGGTATATTGACCCTGGTGATAATAGCCTCCATGGTTTCCATTGCTATTCATATGCATTGCATTTATACAACAACCATTCTTCTGTCCCTAATCCTGCTCTCTGCCCTCTAATTCCTACATCCTGAATTCCATTTCTAACCACCTTACTTTAATAATTCTTTTTTTTTATTGTTTACATATATTCATACATTTAATCCTTTTCTCATTTAATCTCAGCAACCCTGAGGAAGGTGTAATTATCCCCACTTTACAGATGAGTAAACTGATATCCTAGGTTAGATTACATGTCAAAGATCATATGCTTATTAGTAGCAATGCCACTGATAACTCCAAAACCAAGGGAACTTGAGTAGTTCACAGACTGCTGCCAAGGAGAGCTTACTTAAATAATTCTTAATTGTCTTTAAACTATCTAATATTACCAAATCTAATTATAGTCTCCTCTGTATTATTGCTATGCTATTATGCATAAAATTTATTTCTCAAGTATATTTGTAAACATTTAAAGGGCACATATGTGTGCCAATTTTTAAACCCTTCAAATATAAAATCAGTTTGATTTTATTTTTATCCTAGTAATATATAACATGATTTATACATCTCTTTTAAATTCTAACTTCTAAAAAAAATAAAATTTTATCAACTCAGATGCTCATCTTTAACATACTCTCTTCCCTTGCCTTCTTATAATGACAAACTGCTCATTTTGCTGTTCCACGGTTTCTTTAATGCCAGCTTTACTGTTGGAGCCCTCAGATACCAGGGCTCCTCAGGGGGTCTTCTAGGGTTTAATGTAAACCCCCTCACTGTGGGTTATTTCTCTTCTTCTTTAGCTTTCATTATCTTTTACACAAATATGGAAATTTTAAAATATGGCTGAAAATTCCTTAGCTCTATCAAAGTATTGGAATTCCAATAATATTGTATTAATAGGAAATACTTAATTTCTTTGTATTCTCTGACTACTATTTTCAGGGACTAAAAAGAGATCTCTTCTTATGGTTTGGATGTGAGGTGTGCCCCCAAACGCTCCTGTTAATGTAGGAATATTCAGAGGTAAAATGATTAGATTATGAGAGCCATAACCTAATCAGTTCATCCTAGTTAGAATGGAATGACTGGGGGGTAACTAGGCAGGTAGGGCAAGCTCTAGAGGAGGTGGTTACTGGGGGTGTGCCCTGGAAGGGTTTTTCTCCCTGTAGCATCTTCACCACCCCAACCCTGCCTCTCTCTCTCTGCTTCCTGACCCTGCCAAGAGCTGAGCAGTTTTCCTCTGCTGAGCTCCTCCCCCATGATGTGCTGCCTCATCTTGGGCCCAGGACAATGGAATTAGCCATCTATGAACTGAGACCTCTGAAACCATGAGCCCCAAATAAATGTTCCTTCCTCTAGGTTGTTCTTACCATGTATTTTGATCACAGCAATGCAAAAGCTGACTAAAACACTCTTTTCCAAAGTTATGTTCTGATGTTAACTTTTGCAGGACACTATGTCACTTACCTTATTGCCTTATAAAAACCATACCATGCACAGAGGCTTCAAAATTAGCCATCATTTATTTTGTCCATGAATTTTCAATCTAAGCAGGGCTTGGCTAGATGGCTCATCTCTGCTTCATGCAGGCTCAGCTGGGGTGGTTGTCTGGAGCCTGGAGGGTTTACCTTTAATATGGTTCACTCATATGCCTGGCAAGTTGGTGCTGGCTGTCAACGGGGAACTCAATTCCTCATTACAAAGTTTTCTCCATGGACTTTTTGGGTTTCTTCACATCAAAGTCACTACTCCAAGAGTTATTGTCCCAAGAAAACAAACAGGTAAGCATGTTGCTTTTTATGAACCGTATCTTATTTGAAGCAGTCATAACACCTTACCTAGGTTCAAGGGGAAGGAATATAGACTTCATCTTTTGAGTAGTGGCAATGTTACAGAACAGCATGGGAACAAGAGATCCCACTGTAATTGTCTTTTAAAAATCACAATCTGCTACTGTGACTAAAATACCAAGTCACTATCTGTAGGTTAATTCTGGATCATCCACATAATCCAAAAGACAACCAATATGCCTTTCCTATTCTCATTGATGCAACTTTTTATCTCTCTCTCCCCAGATGCTTAAGGATAGTAGAAAAAAATGCTTTTTTTGTACTGTATCTATGTGTACACACACACACACACACACACACACACTTAAATATATATGAATTCCCATAGCTGCATCTGTGATAAATCCTCAATGATAGTAAAATTTATATCCCTGTTAGTCAGTTAAGTAATCATCTCCCACAGATTTTGAAGGAAGTAAAGCAAGCAAACAAAAATTCCCCAACATGACTTCAAAGAATAAATATTACATAAATGAGACTGTCAAATAGATAATATTAAGTTTATGTTCTTTTTCCTGAGTTGACCACTTTTTAGAAATGGACATCGACATCCTACAGTATGAACTGTGGTCCTCAATTGATTTCTGTTAAAACACACATTTTTAAACATTGGAAAGAATTACACTCAGTGCCATAGGAAACTTAAACCAGTGACCCTTAAAATTAATACTCAGTGTCTCATTTTAAAAATTTGATGTAGTCTTATCTTGAACTCAGCATGACTACCTAAAATAAAACAGAATGTAGTGTTTAAGATCATCTATCACAGGCAGAAAATAACAAACAAATCAGTGTGTGACAGTCTTACATTTCTAGGGTCACAAAATTTTTGCTGTTTCACAAAAGACAAGCGAAAGAAAATGTTATTTTGTTATTTCTCCCAAAGACAAAAAATATCAAATATACGAAAAAAAAAAAATCATCTCGTTTTCCTAAGAAAGCATTTTCTCATGACTAAAACTCAGTACGCTTCCCCTTAGGATCCCAGCTGCCCAGATTGTGGATCTTTTGTTGGCTCTTTGGGTTTATAGACTTGCTGTTCTCAGCTTCATGGTCTATGATCAGGCCCAGGACCAGTGCAGGCTAGGCAAGTGCTCTACCACTGAGCTACATCCCTAACCCTTTGTTTTATATTTTATTTTGAGATAGGGTCTTGCTAAGTTGCTTAAGACCTCACTAAGCTGTTGAGGTTGGCTTTGAATTTGCAATCTTCCTGCCTCAGCCTCCTGAGCTGCTGGCATTACAGGCTTGCACCACTACATCTAGCCTAGAGAAATAATTTAAAAAGTGATCTGCCTTCCCTTTTTGTCTACACATTTATTTCATGATATCACTTTAAGATAAAATAAAATCCTCTAAAGAGTAAACCAAGATACATGTGGTAGATCCTTAAAACTTGTACATTCTTAAGTTTGATGAGCTATAAGATTTCCCTCATAGTTTTAAACATTTTTGTTATATGCATATATTTTGGGACTAATACTATGAACAAGAATTATATGATAAGAGTTCTTTAGTTGATATGCAACACAAAGGAGTGAGTTGAACAGAGAAAAACATAGTCAACAAACTGATTATCTCATTTAGATGCATAGTATCTTCCTAAGAATGAGTTTCATACTTAGATGAATGGGTTCAAGTCCTAGCTTATCTATTTATCATGAAACAGGGATGATGAATAGTATTTACTTTTAGTGTTGGCAGAATTAAATGAAATAATTCTTTTAAATCCTGTTTGTGAAGTGGCTGGCACTAAACAGGATTTGATGACTGTGACCCATTGTTATTGCCAAGTCTAGCTATTACTCCTCTATGAAGTTCATCTTCCAAATCTTCCCAAGTTCCTTGATGAAAATGAATTGTCCTACTCTTTCAGTACAACATCAATATTTCATTTCCCTTCTTTCATACACTTCTACTGGGAATTTCAGTGTATATATTCACAATATGTGTGTATGAATATATGGACATGCATTCCTCACTGGAGATTAGATTCCAGCAGGCTCAGACCATGTGTTCTGCATTTTGTGTTTTCCTCCTAGCACACTCTTTCTAATATTTAACACCAGGTTTATTCATGCCAAACCTGAAATGAATGCTCATTAAGATGACAGGCTCCTTCTTATTCTTCTAGTCTGAAGTCAAATGTCACTTCTTTGCTAATTCATTCTCAAAAGTTTTTCCATCCCTCCCACAAAGTAACTCTATCCCATTATCTTGTTATTTCTTTTACAGCCCTTATCACTTTTGGAAATTATTTAATTAATACATGTACTTGTCTGTTCTTTATCTCTCCTGACAGGACAGGGGCACTATGACAGCAGGGCCCTGTTCATCACAAAATCCTTAGCCACAAGCAGGTAAGTATTAATTTAATTACTCAAGAAGTATTTCTTTCTTCTTCCTTTTTCTTTTTAGGTTTTAGGAATTTAACCCAGGGGCATTTAACCACTTAGTTATATCCCCATCCCTTTTTATTTTGAGATGGGGTCTCACTAAGTTGCCCAGGGCTTCACTAAGTCATCGAGGCTGGCTTTGAACTTTTTTTTTTTTTTTGGCTTTGAACTTTTGATCCTCCTCCTATCTAGTTTTCCCAAGCCACTGGGATTATAGGTGTGCACCACTGCACCCTGCCAAGAAGTAGTTCTTAGATGAAACATACCTCCTAGGGCCAAGATATAAGAAGTAGCATGTCCTAGGGCACCTTGTTTAAAGAATGAGTAAAGTAGTTGATGATTTCCAAGCATTTAGAAAGGTGACATTCAGGAAGTACTGTGAAAATGTGTGTTCCTTGGCCTCGCTTCCTTTGACATCCCAGCTGTACTTGCCCACCGAGAGCCCTGTCTGCAGACTTAAGACCAAATGAATTCCCAAAGTAATTATGGCATGAGGAAGGGAAGTTTCAAGCAGCTGCTGGAGGCAAGATTAAAAGAGAGCTAGTGAGGTCTCCGTCTATCTGGATGGTTTAGACAAAGTCTAGCTCAGAGGGAAGGGTCTATCAGGTTATGCACCCCAGGCCAGCATTGCCTCTTGCCAAACACAATGAAAGATTCTTTCTGGCTTACTAAAAACCATTTGAATGACACAAACATTTGACTTGCCTTTATGGAGATTACCTTCCATTTGGCTCATTCTCCCATATGTTTGAGTCTGGTGAACAACCTGGTGCCTGGAACAGATCCAACAGATCTGGCAGGGTCTGTAGCAGAGACACCCTGAAAATCATTACAGAACAAAAGTTTCATGTTCTTTTTCAGTTTGAAGATTACAGGAGTTCCCACCCATGATATAGAGTATGACTTGGACAGAAAGCAAATCTTTTTTTTATTACTAAATCTATAAGCTTAGTGTTAAAGAAATGACATGGGTTATGTCATATTATAAAAACAACTCAGTTTCTTATTAAAAATATTTGTTACTTGGACCAAAATATCTTGACTCTTTCTCTCACAGTCTATATTCAATTCATCAGCATATTCTGTTAGCTTTCCTTCAAAAGCTGACCACTTCTTACTACCTTTCCTGCTACTATTCTGATTCAAATTTCTATCCTCCTCCTGCAGATTATTAATATCCTCCAATGTCCCTGTGTTAACCCCAGATGTCTCACTCTTTGTTTAAAACTCTAGTTGGCTTCTCATATTGCTCTAATTAAAAGTCAAAATATTCACAAAGACCTACTGAGCTGGCTCCCATTACTGCTCTCATTTCATCTCCTACCAGTCTCCACCTTGATCATACAATTAAGTAAGCCCTCATAGCCTTCTTACTCTTGCCTTTCCCTGAAATGTTCTTCAAGAAAATATCCACACAGCTTACTCCTTTACTTCCTTCAAGACTTTGCTAACATCTGATCTTATCAATGATGCTCACTGTACCATTTTTCCATGGTTCTCATTGCAATATTCCACAACATATTTATTATTTGATTATTTATTGCTGTCTGCCCCCACTAGGATGTAAGTCTCCTGAAAGCAGAAATTTTTGTGTATTTTGTTCACAACTGTGCCTCAGTTTCCAAAATATGGCCTAGAACCCAGTAGCACTCAAATAATTTTTCAAAGATCATAATTATATATTTCTTTGACTCCTTCACCAGACTCTAAGTAAAGATTTTATCGTACCATCTATCTCAATGCTCTAGTAATATCCTGAATGAATTAATTGAAATGTCTTGAGAAGAAATCTATAGTTTTATTTGTTATTTTAAAATTCATGCTGTATTCACGTCAAGTTGCAATTATTGGCACAGATGGTGTTATTTTTAAGTTTGTTTGTTTGAACAGATGAAGAAAATAATTATGATTATAAAGCAAACAGTATTCACATTGAATATTGACTTCTAATCTTATTTTAAAATTAAAATCATTCTCTGAAACATATTAATGGATGAAGCAAACATTTAATTCTCTAGATATTGAACCCATATTTCTTAGCCTGATGCAAAACTTAGTCTTCTAATTTTCTTAGTTTAATTTTATGTTTTCGATTTCTACATACAGAGGATAAAGAGAAACATTCATCCTCACAGAATGGCGTAGCATGCAGAAGTGATGAGGGCTGCACTCTGAGAGGATTAAGCACACAAAGAAGATCATTAACTTGCTAAGGCCGCATAAAAAACTGTGGAAGAGGAAGAACAGCATTCAGTTTCTGTTATCCTGAGAAAGACCAATTTAGTCAAATAGCTACATAGTCGTGCTTCAGAGTTCATTTATAGCCCTACATGTTAACATAAATTTAAGAAATATTAAACCCTAAACATTAACACACAAAACATTAACCCTTAATAATTTACAAACCTGGTCTGATCTTTTTAAAAATTTTTATTTTTTTTAGATTTTGATTCATTGTACACAAATGGGGTACAACTTTCATTTCTCTGGTTGTACACAAAGTAGAGTTAAAGCATTTGTGTAATCATACATGTACATAGGGTAATGATGTTTGTCTCATTCTATTATCTTTCCTTCCCCCTGCCCCCTCCCCACCCCTCATTTTCCTCAATACAATCTATCCTTCCTCCATTTTTGCCTCCCCAGCCCTATATCATCTTACACTTATCAGAAAAAACATTTGGTCTTTGGGTTTTGGGGACTGGCTTATTTCGCTTAGCATGATATTCTCCGACTCCGTCCATTTACCTGCAAATGCCATAATTTTATTCTTCTTTATGGCTGAATGATATTCCATTGTGTATATATACCACAGTTTCTTTATCCATTCATCTATTGAAGGACATCTAGGTTGGTTCCACAATCTAGCTATTATGAATTGAGCTGCTGTAAACATTGATGTGGTTACATTACTATAGTATGCTGATTTTAAGTCCTTTGGGTATAGACCTAGGAATGGGATAGCTGGGTCAAATGGTGGTTCCATTTCAAGTTTTCTAAGGAATCTCCATGCTGCTTTCCAGAGCGGCTGCACCAATTTGCAACCCCACCAGCAGTGTATGAGTATACCTTTTTTCCCCACATCCTTGACCACATTTATTGTTGCTTGTATTCTTGATAATAGACATTCTAATTGGGGTGAGATGATGTCTTAGGGTATTTTTGATTTGCATTTCTCTTATTACTAGAGATGTTGAACATTTTTCATAAATCTGCTGATTGCTTGCAGATCTTCTTCTGTGAAGTGTCTGCTCATTTCCTTAGCCCATTTATTGACTGGGTTATTTGTAATCTTGGTGTAAAGTTTTTTGAGTTCTTCATAAATTCTGGAGATTAATGCTCCATCTGAAGTGCATGTGGCAAAGATTTTCTCCCACTCTGTAGGCTCTCTCTTTACACTGTTGATTGTTTCCTTTGCTGAGAAAAAGCTTTTTAGTTTGAATCTATCCCATTTATTGATTCCTGCTTTTATTTCTTGTGCTTTGGGAGTCATGTTAAGGAAGTCTGATCCTAAGCCGACATGATGAAGATTTGGACCTAATTTTTCTTCTATTAGGTGCAGGGTCTCTGGTCTAATTCCTAGGTCCTTGAGCCATTTTGAGTTGAGATTTGTGCAGGGTGAGAGACAGGGCTTTATTTTCATTTTGCTGCATGTGAATTTCCAGTTTTCCCAGCACCATTTGTTGAAGAGGCTATCCTTTCTCCATTGTATGTTTTTGGTACCTTTGTCTAGTATGAGAGAACTGTATTTATATGGATTTGTCTCTGTGTCCTCTATTCTACCTACCTATTTTTTTTTTTTTTTTTTTCCGTGCTGGGGATTGAACCCAGGGCCTTGTGCTTGCGAGGTAGGCACTGTACCAACTGAGCTATATACCCAGCCCTACCTACCTATTTTGATGCCAATACCATGCCATTTTTGTTACTATTGCTCTGTAGTATAGTTGAAGTTCTGGTATTGTGATACCACCTGCTTTGCTCTTCCTGCTAAGGATTGCTTTGGCTATTCTGGGTCTCTTATTTTTCCAAATGAATTCTTAAATATAGGTTGACATCTAGCTTAAGATCAAAACACACTGGAATTTTTGTACTATTTTAAAAATTATTCCCAATAGCAACAAGACTCTCACAAAAATTCACTAGGGATAAAGATGAGAATGCAGAGGCACTAGACTTACTTATTTAACATAAACTTTTAAAATTGTGGGTGGGATGTGGATCAGGGGTAGAGTACCTGCTTAGGCATGAGTCCCTGAATTCAATCCCCAGTACATAAAACAAACAAACAAGGAAACACCTTTAGATTGGTTTTTTTAGCCATTTATAAGAACACTTTTCCTGGGTGGGGAAGTTATGAGTGATGTTAGCTTTTATTCTTTGAGTTTTAGACCACTCTAAAAATTTTTTAAAGAATGTACATTTTGGAATCAGAAGAAATTATGAAAAATTAGTATTGCTTATATATTCTTCATCTGTAGTAGTTACCCTTGAATATAATATTCAGCTGTAAAATTTAGACATTAGAAATGCACCTCACGTTTAAACTCCAAAAGGCCCAGTTGATCTGGCAGAAAAACAACTCTGAGTCTACCAGATTTGACTCATTCCCTGAGTACTGTTTATTGTATGTCAGAAATGTAATGCAGGGTGGATATGTCATCAGCCAACTAAAGTGAAACATAAAGAGGAATCATTTTTGACAAGCAATCAGACTTTGGAAAGAAAGGAATAGAGAAAGAGAAAACAACTCTGAAAGGTATTTGAGATTTCTTTGTTGTCTGTAGTACTCTAAATTCAAATAATGGTGAAAATAGCAATAGCAATTTTTAAAAATCTTTCCAAAGGATCTATTATCCTCTAATATTTAAGAAATATCCACTAATACCCCTGAACATATTATTTCAGTCAAGATTTGGAATCATTCTGAGGTGTGTCATCAGGACATTTCCTGCAGGACTATCTCTTCTCTTCTTACCCTCTGACCTCAGAAAGTTTGGTTTAACTTGATCCCCATGAGTGCCAATTCTAAGGTCTGTCCTAACACGTTGTTGGTATACCTAGGGGCCTGGCAGTTTCCTAAGCCTTGAATAACAACAGTTAGACTAAGTAGTAGTTCCTGTGGATATCATCAGCAAGTCTCAAGGTCTACATCAAGAGTAAAATCAAAGGGAAATTCAAAGACCTTTTAAGAAGTGTTTAGGGCTAACTGGAATAGAACTAGTTAAGATACCAATAAACAGGAAATATTTATAAAAAACTTGATTTGAATTCTAGATAAATCCACAATTTTTTAAATGTGTGTTGAAAAAGCTATAAATATAAAATTATATTTTGTTATTTGAAAAAGAAAATAATACATAAATGATGCACAATCCCTAGGAAAGTGCTTCAGCAAATTCTAAATGGTGTAATACACATGAAGAGAGTGCCATCTAGTGGCTCAAGGCAAAATATATTTTTGTGTAAGCCTGGGGGTAAAAATATGTCTGTCTGTATTCCTCACTAAACTATTATTAATCAAACATTCCTGTCATAATTTAGGAATCAAGTAAATTCAGATAGAATATACATAGTGGCTTTAAATTTATAAATGATATTTCAAATAAGTTATAATTTTTTTTCTGTTTGGAAGTGTAATATATGCCATTGTAGAAAATTTCTAAACTATAGAATATGGAAAATAAAATAAAATATATAATACCACCTAGAAACAACCAGAGTTAATATTTTAGTGAATTTTCTTCAGTCCTTTTTCCATATGTTCATGTTTTTTCATATAATTAACATTATAGAAAGAACTTAATTTTGTTTTGTATTATTTTTTATTTGTTCTTCTTAGACATACATGACAGAATATATTGACATACATACATGGAAGAATTCAATTTTAAATAATGTTTTGAAGACGTTAATGTTATAGTATGTGTTTTTAATAGGTGGCTAAAGTTTTCTATAGTTCGAGTGAGGCTTTTTTTTTTTTATCTAGGAGGAATAAATATGCATATGAATACCCCTGATCCATATGAATGACGGTATCCCTTGTTCAACAGACTGATAGTAGCTTAATGAATTTGAGAAATGAAGTTAGAAATTTATGGTTCAGTGAAGAATTAAGCAGACTGGGAGAAGTCCATGGGAACCAGATCAAGAAGAATCATGGGCATGCCAGCTAGTTACTTGTCTTTTGATATGGATAATCATTAAGATATTTGGGGTAATAAACTGACATTATCACATTTATGTACCACAAAATAATAACAAAAATAATTTGATATGAATGTAGAAGACAGAGTGAAATCATAGCTGCCAAAGCTGGTTGCTACCTAAAAATGCTGGTTCCTAGATCCCAGTCCAAACAAATTAAATCAGGATTCTTGGTAATGAGATATTTCAAAGAGCTAAAGAGCTTCTCCAATTATATTATTATAATGAGAATTATGGTGGTATGAGAATCACTAGACTAAAGAAAGATGAAGCTAAAAACGTTAATTCCAGTTAGATGGGTGTTGTATTAGATCATGTGAAAAAATAATGTGTGCCTAACCTGGATTAGTTGGTATATTTGGAGAAGTTATTTAGGTGGTATAATTGACATGGGTTGATAATTAATCAGACACAAGGTATGAAGAAGAGCAGAAACAAGGATTATTCTCTAATAGTAAAGGATGTTGGCAAGAAAGACTGCTGATTAGGAGGAAAAGAGGGGGATGGATGTTAATTAAGAAACTACTATTTTCTTTTTGATCCATCCCCATTGGCACAAATACATTTAGATATGAGCTGCTCTGTTGTAGGTCCTTGTACCAGATGATATGTCTCGGCTCCACCCAAGCCTTCTGTTCTCTCCTCCATATGGTGTGGCCAGGACTCTGCAAACCATATTTTTGCCTCTGCAGGTGGTTCATGTTAGGGTCTTCCAGCAGGGGGTGTGAGAGGAGGATGCTGGTGAGAAGGAAGTAACTTGCTCCTCTGGTGTGCTTCCTGATGGCTTCCTGTTTGCTTGTGGTTCTACTAAAAACCACTCTGGCCATACTTTTTCACCTCTGTACCAGTCTTGTCTTTCTACAGCAGCAGCTGAATCCAGTTTCCAGTTTTTTCAACATTTGTAGAAACAGCCTCATCACCATCTGGGGCAGACAGCATCAGCTGTCTGGTGTCTGCTCCTCAGAGGTCTGAATTTCAGCACCACAGATCTCTTCTCCGTGTTTCTAAGTCTTTCTTCTTTGTTCTCTCCGTTATCTCACATCTGGAGTGGTATCTGCTTCCTCAAGTTGCTATTTCCACGTTTCCTTTGAGTTCCTTTTCCACATGTAGTAGTATTGACATGTACAATACTATTATATTTCTGTAATTCTCTCTACTCAAAGGACTGGTGTGATGCCTGTCTCTGGATGAGACCCCACAGGGTCACAGGGGTAGAAAAATGCCCTTTTGACACTAATTTGGCTTGACTGCCTTCCTAAGGACCACTACTCTATGTCTCCAGACTAAATAATCATTGAACAACAATGCCAATTGAAGAGACCATTTTTATAGAACAGTTAAATAAATATTCCCAATCAGTGAAAAATACAAGAACTTATGAGTTGTGACTTTATGCAGTCCTTTCTCTTGGAATACACAGGGAGAGAGGAGCAAGGAAAGCCCTCAGCACCTAGGCCTTTAGTTATCCCTTCTGAACTCTATCTTCTCAAACCCTAACCTTCTTTTAAAGAACCTGCTCAAGACTCCACTGTCTATAGTTCCTACCTATCCTCTTAATCAAACTCAATTTCTTGCCATATGAGAAAAGAGATACATCATTGTTTATGGTTAAATTACATAGACTTTGCATAGATGGTGATGGAGTTTTCCTTGGCCTGGAATTTCCAGAGTAATCCAGAAGTTTGCCAAGGGACCCCTGTGGGTTCTGGTTTCATAGATGGAGTATGAGAGTGTTCTGCTTCCAGACTTGTCTCTTCATTCAGTGAGGGCTGCTGCTATTTTACATTTGATTTATCTAAGGACAAGAGCAGCTTACCACTGTAATATTAATTTTCTCCCAAAACAACACGATGTAGCATCTTATGTGGGAGGTATAATTTTCATATCAATGTTACTTAGTACTCCTTAGAAAATAACAACTCTAAAATTATTGAATAAGGATCTTCTGGCTTGTTCCTGAACATGTCCACATTACTAGAACCATTACTTGAACTTGAAATTGCTCTATATGAATTATTCAGGGAATTCATTTCAGGTTTCAAGCAGATACTTTCTGATAATGCAATATTTCCTTTCAGAAAAGCATGGGTGAGGGTGGTAGCAGAAAATCTCATTTTATCTCATCAAACCATCTCTATCTCTATCTCTATCTCTATCTCTATCTCTATCTTAATCTCCATTTACAAAACCATGAAAGCTGATCATTTCATCCAAACCACTCAGGTAGAAGCAATACTAAAAGCGTTCATATTAGGTCTCTCCCTCCTCTTCACCTGATATATAATGGGATTTCCCATAATGAAGGCAGTTTATTTCATCCCAATATAATAAACTAATATTCATTCTTCTAGCTAAAGTTGTAAGGATATACCAAAACAATTTCCAATAAAAGTAGGAGGAGAAACACAAAGAATATGTTTATACTAGTCTTGTGCAAATATCATACTGAATAGAACAACTACGATTTAAAGGTGAATAAATGTGATCTTTATATTGAAAAACATTGTTTTAAAATAAAAAATGCAAAAGACAGATAGGAACTACTGAAAAAAATAGATGAACTGTTTAGGCAAAAATGTCCCTAAGTGCTCTAAAAAAATAATAAGAGTATGGTCTCTCTATATAACAAACAAAAAGAATTAAAAATAATTTAATTTAAAAACAAATATGTCTTAGCTATTCTTGGTCTTTTTGATTTCCTATATTGCTATTAACATCTGTGTAAAAAGTTTTATTCAAAAATAATTGGAGGCTGGGCATAATGGTACAATCCCAGCAGCACAGGAACTGAAGCAGGAGGATTGCAAGTTCAAAGCCAGTCTCAGCAAATTTAGGAAAGCCCTAAGCAACTTAGCAAGACCCTGTCTCAAAATAAAAACTAAAAGGAACTGGTCAAGCACCCATGGATTAAAACTGCAGCGCCAAAATAAATAAAAATTAAAAATAAAAATAATTGGAGCTTTTGTTTGGAATTGTATTGAATCTATAAACCAATTTGGGGATGTACTGGTTTTCTAGATCTGCCATAACAAAATACCACAGACTGGGCAGCTTAAACAAAAGAAACTTATTTTATCACAGTTCTAGAAGTTAGAAATCCAAGATAAAAGTGCCAGCAGATTTAATTTCTTTTGAGGCTTCTCTCCTTTGCTTGCAGATGTCAGCCTTCTCACTGTATCCTCACCTGGCTATTCCTTGGTCAGTGTCTGTCCTAACCTCCTCTTTTCATCAGAACAACTGTCATGTTGGATCAGGGCCTACCCATATAACCTCATTTTACCTTGATTATCTCCTTAAAGGTTCTATCTCCAAATATAGTCACATCACAAGACAGCGGAAATTAGGGCCTCAACATAAGAACTTAAGGGGGGACAAAATTAGCATATAACAGGAGAGCATTGACATTTTTCCAGTCCTGAATTGTCTGATCTTTATTTCTATTTATTGATATATTTTCAATGCCTTTCAACAAAGTTTATCATTCTCCATAGAGATCTTGAACATTATATTGAGTATTCTCTATATACTTCACCAAATCTCCTTGAAGGAGGGCCCAGTCACTGATCTAACCAACACCATTTTGTCCTTCTCTGACTCCATGTCTCTTTTAAAAACTTTTATTCTCATTCTTCTGAGCCACTTTCTTCTGCAGTTACCTTGGTATCCAGCAATCACCAGTCTTGATGATAAACATCTTTATCACAAAGGACCAAAACTATTTCCAGACAACAGAGAACCTCAAACAATGGATCACCATGATGAGATTGCCCCCAAAGTGGGAGCAATTACCCCATGACAGAACTGAGGCTGCTGCCTAAGCAGAAGCCAATCATCTCATGATTGGGAACAATATGATGTGCCTTAAGCAATAATGACCTTCTCACAGCTTCATAGCACCAGTCCTGAAATAATAATCAACCAAACCATGGCCTGACCAATATGACTTACTCTGCCAGTGATGTAAATCCCCTATATTGGGACAGGTGGCCTAGCCTGGTCAGTTGGCACCACTAGGGTGGGGCCTTAGCCAAAGGGCTCTGGTAGCACACCATCCTCTCTTCTGCACATGTCCTAGAAGGTTGATATATTTGGACTCCATCAAAAGGCTCCCTTGCCATTCAGTCTCTGAATAGGTTTAACAACGGGAACCCGAGGTAGATTTACAGATATTTCCCCACTTCCACCTCAATGCTGGGCTGATGATGGTCAAGAGCTATCATGTTCACCACTCATTGTTGCCGCTCCTGTCCAGCAGCGGCCTACTTCTAAGCAACAGGGGCTCTTTTCTGTGAATTCAGGTTCAATCAGCCCCGTCCTTTTCAGTTGCCCATTTGCATCTATGGTAAGTAGCCCATTTTCTCCCTGGAGTTCTTCACTATTTCTTCGTGGTTGGTTTTCATTTCTGCATTTCACTTTGCCAGTCTTTTTCTGCTGGGAAACATACTTTGTAAGACTTACTTTCATGTACTTTATAACTCTTGATGCTATCATATATGTCTTTTTTTTTTTTTTATGTGGTTAAAAGAGATTGAATTCAGGGGTAGGCAAATGCTCTCCCACTAAGCTGAATCCCCAATTTTGTTTTTGTTTTTGTTTTTCTCTGAGACAAGGTCTTACTAAGTTTCCCAGGCTAGCCTCAAATTTGTGATCCTCCTGACTTGGCCACCTGAGTAGCTGGAGTTACAGGCACGCACCATCACACCTGACTTATTTATTTTTATTTGTATTTTTACAGAATGCATTTTGATTCATTTTACACAAATGGAGTACAACTTTTCATTTCTATGGTTTTACACGATGTAGATTCACACCATTCGTGTACTCACACATGTACATAGGGTAATGATATTTGTCTCATTCCACTATCTTTCCTTCCCTGGTCCCCTCCCCTCCCCTCATTTCCCTCTACACAATCCAATGCTCCTCCATTCTTCCCTTACTCCCTCTTCCACCCCTGCATCCCCATTATGTATCAGCATCCACTTAGAGAAAACATTTGGCCTTTGGGTTTTGGGGACGGGCTTATTTCACTTAGCATGATATTCTCCAACTCCGTCCATTTACCTGCAAATGCCATAATTTTATTCTTCTTTATGACTGAATAATATTCCATTGTGTATATATACCACAGTTTCTTTATCCATTCATCTACTGAAGGGCATCTAGGTTGGTTCCACAATCTAGCTATTGTGAATTGATCTGCTATAAACATTGATGTGGTTGCATTACTGTAATATGCTGATTTTAAGTCCTTTGGGTATAAACCAAGGAGTGGGATAACTAGGTCAAATGGTGGTCCATTCCAAGTTTTCTGAGAGTGGCTGCACCAATTTGCAACTCCACCAGCATACAAGACACATTTTAAAATTCCATTTTTTTTTTTTTATAGCTCATAGGTAGAGCATGCCTGAGGCCCTGAGTTCAAGCCACAGCACCATCCCCAAATCCATTTTCTGTTTGTTATTAAGGTAAAGAGATATTTTCATAAATTTTTTTTAAAAATCCAGTAACCTTGCTAAACTCTTTGATGAATTCTAATATTTTCTACTAAATTTTCCCCCATTTTATTTTCCTTTTTAAAGTATTTTCTTAGTTGTCAATGGATCTTTTATTTATTTATACATGGTGCTGAGTATCACGAGTCCAGGGCCTCGCACATGCCAGACAAGTGCCCTACCATGAGTCACAACTCCAGTCCCATTTTCTTTATTTCTATATGCATCTTTTTACCTATTTTCTAATCTCTATAGTCCCAGATTTATAAATCTTTCCAAAATTTATGCCTTTCTGGGTTACCTAGATGTCTAGTACCATGTTGTACTGAAGTGGTTGCAATAATCATTCATCTTTTACCAAACATAGAAGAAAATACTTTCAGTGTTTCATTATAGAGTGTGGTATTTTTCAAATATTCTTTCAGGGTAAGGAAACTCCCTGCTATTTCTAGTTCCTAAGAGTTCTTATCATGGATGAATGCTGATTTTTACCAAAAACTTTTACATGTTTATTGATGCGATTATTTTTGCTTCAGTCTTTTTAACACGGTTAATTATATTAATTGCAATTAACATCTCCTAATATTGAACTGACCTCGAAGGCCACACAATTGGTTTTGATACCTAACACTCTCAGAATTCAAAATCCAAACATGGGAGAAGTAATACATTCTTTAGAGTCAAAGTAGGAACCATAATTATAAGTTATATTCTTATCTATACACAATGAGCACTAAATGAACATACAGTGATGTCTACCTGATCGGTTCTGTTGTTTTAACTTGAATGTGCCTTTTATTAATTTACCTCCCTCAGTAATGTAGCAATTCTATTTAATCAATAAACAATCATTTGTTAAATACTTAATAAATGTCATTCATTCTTCCCCACATCATGGTATAAATGAAGAAACCATAAACATTGCTCTTGTGGAGTTCATTATTTAAATGTGTAAGTGGTTGTCTGTGTGTGTGTATATGGCAGGGTGGGGGGAGAATGAGGTGAGATTGGCTCAAAGGAGAACAAAAGATAATGAAAAACATAGAGTAAGTGCTGTACTGCAAGTGAATGAAGAAAATATTAAGGAAATAGAATGAAGACATATTCCAAATTCCCATTCAAGTTATTTGACTTGAATCTTGAAGGACAGATGTTCATCTCCAATAGTACATGTTCATCTCAAAAAGATAAATATTCAGGTATTTGTGTTAAATATTGGTACATACACATGAAATATTATGGCCTTTGGAATACAGCAGTTAACAAAACACAAAAATCTCCGCTTTGTGCTTACATTTTAAGATTAAGGCAAGAAAGAAACAACTTGCCCAGAAATAGTGCCTTTCCTGCTTAGGAAAACTGAGCCATCAAAGCACAGTTCCGGTTATACAGAAGAATGGTCTCCTCAGTGGGTTAGAAGACAATACCAGAGTTTCTACTTACATTTACTTTTTTGGAGTGCTTTAGTATTTCTATTTTTTGTTTATGTATTATAATGTAATTTGCAAATTATCGTCCAAATATTGGGAGTGCCGACTCAAAATTTACTGATGCAAGTATTTAATCTAAAGAACTGAGGGTCTACTAACTCTAGGTCTCGGGGGCGGGGGGGGGGGGGGCCCGGCGGAATTTAACTATTTAAAACCACTTAGCATTCATGTCTGAAACACTAACAAAAAAGGAAAAAGTTTCAGAAGGAATGGCTAGAGAAATTAATTTCCTTAAGGGTCATAACTTGTAGACAATCCCAGAGGAGATGGCCCTATATCTTTTAATTAAAAAAAAAAATCAAACAAGTTAAGATGATTTTCGTTGGCTTGGGCCGCCTTAGGTACTGCTCCAATTTCTGTACAGCAGTTAGGAAGCAGGTCACAGTCGGACCGCTCTGCGCGTAGTGCACAGAGACAGCCAAGTCCGGGAGCGGACGCGCGTGGGAACACTTCTGGACCCCGTAATCTCCGCCCCAGGACATCACGAACGTTCTCACCCACTGGAGCTCGACAAAACCGACTGGGGTCCAATGCCCGAAAATCCTTCCAGGTGCCCTACGCAGTTGGCGTGAAGCCAGCCTCACGAGCCACCAAGCACTAGACTCGCGCCTGCGCGTTCCCTCTTTGCTCTTTAAGCCTCTTACTATGCGAACCCACCCTCTCGCCGGACCGTCACTTCCGGTGGACGCTCTGCGTCATTGGTATCGTCACTTCCTGCCGATACCGGTGTGGACGGTGAGGATCGTGGCTCGGCCGGTGTTCCGGTTCTTTCCCTCCCCTACTTTCCTCCCTCCCTCCCTTTCCCTTCCTCGGCGGCTGTCGCTAGCCGGTGTTTGACTCCCTGACCCCTCCCTAACCCCTCCTGACCTCGGTGCCACTGGATTGGCCTCCTTTTCTTGTTCCTTGGCCCAGCCCCAGTGTCAGGGCGGGGGGCCTTGTGGAGCGAGAGGCGCTGCAGCTGAGGAGAAGAGGACTACGACCCTCCACTCACCCGCCGAATAGCCGGGTGCGCCGCCGCCATGGCAATGAGGCAGACGCCGCTCACCTGCTCCGGCCACACGCGGCCGGTGGTTGATTTGGCCTTCAGTGGCATCACGCCTTATGGGTATTTTTTAATCAGTGCTTGCAAAGGTGAGCAAGGCCTCTGGCCCGGGTCCCTGACGGCTAGGGCTGGACCGAAAGGGAGTGGGGCTGGCATTCGCCAGTGCCTAATGGGTGGTTGGAGTGTTAACGTTGGAGGTGGGAGCCAACGCTGGTCTGATGGGGAAAAGAGTTGTGTTAAGGAATCCGCAATTGGAAGGGCCTTCTTTCTGACGCCTCTGACGAGGTCTAATATTAGCCGCCAGCTAAGCCCCCTCCTCGTTTTTATTGCTGTTTCTAGGGAAGCTGGACTGCACCTTTCTAGGCGCTCTGGGCAACAAACACTGTAAATATACCTTTCCAGGATTTAGGGAAAGGGAAAAATTAGGCCAGGTCGAGTGATGCCTTACAAAGATGTTCGTTCTTGTCTCTCTGGATATTTTTTCGGATATTAGCCTCATTTTTTTCAAATGGGAGATGGAATTTAGGTTAATTTGGTTTGCCGAAAATAAAGACTCAAATCTAGATTGTTTTTACTCAAACCAGTGTTCCCACTCACATATGTTTCCCATAGAGAATGACCGGTTCAACTATTTATTTTTAGATAGTTCCTAGTGACGCCAATGAGTGGGAATAAACAAACTTCAACCTTGCGATTCAATATAATAATTTGATGTTCGAATCTTAGATTTCAAGTAGTCTGAACTTCTAAATCACTTATCTTTTTAAACATTTTCTAGATGGTAAACCTATGTTACGCCAGGGAGACACAGGGGACTGGATTGGAACATTTTTGGGTCATAAAGGTGCCGTTTGGGGTGCAACGTTGAATAAGGATGCCACCAAAGCTGCTACAGCAGCTGCAGATTTCACAGCGTAAGTGTGACCAAAATGGCTAACTTTGTTCTCTGTGGATTGTGTCCTGAAAAAAATCAAAATCTTCAACCTCAGTTATTCATATAATTCTGACTCATTACCTACCACATAGAATACATGATGCTTCATTTTACCAAGATTCCATCCTGTTTCTCTGTATTTCTTTGTCTTCACGGTACTCAAAAGCTTCAGAGGCTTAGATGACTGACTTTTATGTGTTTGCAACCCAGGATTCTGCCTAATTACTAAGCACCCCAGATAAAGAATGTTATTGATCTTTACAAGCATTTCTCTATGTGAGTTCCTTAGTAATATATATCAATGACCCCAGATTGTTATTTCTGTTGCTTTGTTACCTGGATTTAGACATACTATGTCCCAAATTTAACTACTGTTTTTATTTTCTAAGGTTTTCTTAAGATTGAAATCTTAAATCTTGAATTTCCTTTCTTTCAGATGATAGTCTTATTTTTTTTTTTTTTTTAATTTTACCAAATATCTGCTGACTACAGTGTTCCTTAGTCTCTCACTACTTTAGTTCTAGTTTATTTTTTACTTGACACCATTGGTCTCTTAACCTTCTATTCATCTTCCATATTCCTGGCAAAATTCATCACATCACTTGTCTACTAGATGATCTTCTTGTTTTCCTTTGGCCATTTAGCAGTTTGTGACCTTAGGTGTATATTAGCATAACTTGGAGAGTTTTTAAAACATCAAATGCTTGTGTCCCTGAAATTCTGATTCAGTTTGTCTAAGGATGGAGTCACCATTGTTGGTTCTTTTTCCTCCCATAATTTCCTCTAGGTAATATGCCTATAGCCTTAGAACCACTGGTGTAAGGGACAGAATTTAGTTATTAGCACTTTTTATTTTGGCTTATCCTAGTGTATTAGCATTTTATGGCACTGCACACTGTAGACTCTGCAGTGTAGCTATACTAAATGGACTACTGCTGTAGTTCATTTTACTTGGTCTGACTTTTCGTTTTGCACATATTAAACTGACTTGCAATGACCTTCCTTTTCCCTTTGGATTTGTGTCATATTTTTTATAATTTGGTACCTCTAGTTCCTACCTATGTGTGGACAATTAAATATTTACTAATGAAGGCAATGTCACAAGCGACTGACATACATAAACTTCCTTAGGCATGAAAACCTAGAGAGTAAAAGTGATCTTGTTGATCTTTTTTTCCTCTCTCTTTAAACAGAATTTCATACTAAGGAGTAATTGTGAACGAGTTTCCTCCTTTGCTTTAAGCAAATTAAACATAACAAGTTTAGCATGAAAAATGAATGCAAATTGAGGTAAATACATGACTGTGTACTTAGTTGAAACTCAAGACATAAAATTTTATCATATGTAAAGTTTTTAAAGTAGAGAGAGGGTGAGAAAGGTAGTAGTGCTACGTAGGATTATATCGAAGATGGTAAAGAAAGGTCAGTGAGAAAAGTTATAAATACAATTCTGGACTTTTTTTCCTTGTCTCCAATGAATAAATTGCTATTATGTTATTACATATAACCATTGTAATGCTTTATACTCTGCCCTTTATAATACATAATCCTGATGAAAGAAACTGCTTGGTTTTACATAAGTCCTTCCATGTCAATATTTTCATGCCAAAAGTTGCTTTTAATATGACAAAACACTTCTTTGTTGATTGTGGGAGGTGAAAATAGGAAGTAAAAGTGATTCTTGGACAAGGAAGGTGACTTATGGAATACTGGAAGGTTAAAATGAAGACTTCCCTTCTAGCTTAAGTGTCATTTTAAGGTCAGGGACCATGTTCAGTATCCCTGGTTTGTTCACTACTTTATATTTGCCAAATAAGTAACTTGAAAAAATTTTCTAAAGTAATCAAATGGATGTGTAAGTTATAGTTCTTGATTTCACTTATAGAATATTTGTGTCTATGATTGCTGTAAGCTTAGTTTATCTCAAAGTTTGTTTTTAACTCAGTTCAGTAAGAACATCATTGGAATGAATTTTATTGATTTTATAATGAATGTATAAAGTTGGATTAATATACACAACTCTAAATTTCAGATATCTGGTAAGCAGATTTAAAAATTTTTATAATGGTAATTAGATCTCAGTCTGATGATAAACTAATAGTGAATAAAGTGATATATTAAATGTAATTAGTTTATAAGAGTGAATGCTACATGCAGAAATTAGCATTAAAAGAGGTAAGCTTTTGGATTGTAGTTCTGCAAAGATAAATTTTTGTTGACCTGAATTCTACTGCTGTTTGGCCCTGATTACATTAGCAGAATGTTTTGTCACCTGCTTGATGGTCTAATTCTGATGTTTTGTGCATAGCTTGTTAGGGAAATATGCCTGTCTCATGATAAGATCCATGAAAACTCTTGTTAACCTTTTGACAAATTGTATTTGTCAGCCTTCAGGAAAAGACATAAAGGACAGTAGATAGGAATTACCACTCATGGAATAACTTGAAATGGGGAGTGAAAAGATGTGAAAAAAAAAATGTGGCATTTAAGTACTTCACAGAATCTCGAAAAGCATCCAGATTTTATCTTGCTGCCAGAGGAACAGTTATATTAGTTTAGGTTACTTACAGAGTATTGTTAAGTAAAAAGAATCACACATTTGAGAGCATATCTCTGAATAGTATTGTTTTTGTACTTAACATTTCAGGTCTCAATGTTTTTGTTTGTAAGTGATATTAAGAGCATGAACACTGGAGGTTGATGGCCTGTATTTGAATCCTGGCTCTATCATTTAATGTCTCTGTGACCTCAGGCCCTAGATATTTAGCTGCTTTTTCTGAGTTTTATTATCTGTAAAAATTAAAATAATATGATACTTATTTCTTAGATTGGTTGTATTAAGTCAATGTTTCAAATATTTAGAACATTGCTTGAATTTCTATGTAAGTGTTACATATATAAGGTAACAATGATAATTAAAAACGTATTATAAGGTAACAATGATATTGTCACCTCCATAGACCAAAATCATACATGGTATTTTGAAACTTCATGGCTAAAACCATAAAACCATTTGCTTTCATGAAAGTAAGAAAGAGTAGATTTAAATATCAAGAAGGAAGTTTTTTTATATTTTTATTTATTTATTTTTTTATTTTAAAGCTGTTTTCTTCATTAAGACTTTGGGTACTGTGATAGAATGGGAAAAAATATAATAACCATTGGCTTAAGTGCTGATGTGCTAGCTATGCTGTGTATTTCCAGTTTGATCATAGAATTTTTTTTAAACCTTAGTTTTTATTTTAATAAAATGAGACTAAGACCAATGAGGTTAGTGGAAAGATATGGACATCTTTTTCCGTTGTATCCCTAAAGTGTAGCATAGTGCCTTTCACAAAGCAGGTTCTTGGTAAAAGGTGGTTCAAACTTACTCCCTCATTTTTGTCTGTGCATTGTGGGAGTATGTGCGTTCATGTGTGTTTAGTCTGCCTATTTAATGACTTGTTCAGGCTTGTGTTGATAGAACTCGATCTAGCTAAAGAGTAACTCCCCCAATCAGCTTGTCCGATTAGTCCTAATCTATCTAAATCATTTGTAAGAAGATCCTTTTGTCCTATTTTTATGTTTCTTTTTTTTTTTTCTTTCTTTTTAGTTGTAGATGGACACCATACCTTTATTTATTTATTTTTTGTGTGTGTGTGTGGTGCTGAGGATTGACCCCAGTGTCTCACATGTTCATGACAAGTGCTCTACCACTGAGCTACAACCCCGGCTCCCATTCTTATATTTCTTAGAAATGCATACGTTTTGTTCTATTTTTTGTGGATAAATTATATTCAGGTTAGCTTTGTGGGTCAGTTTCTGAAACACCATTCTCTTTTTTTCATCTTTTCTTTCAAAGCTAATTTTAGCCTGCCTTCATATGATACTCTTCTATGTACCTCTACTTTTCCTCCCATCAAAATTGTTTTTCTAGACTGCCAAAATAGAGAAGATTACTATGTTCTACTCCAAAGAGTGCTTAAAATAGATATGGAGCTGGCCCCAGGAATCTATACATAATTATTATAGTTTGTTTCCACCAAAATTCAATTTGAGGCTATAGTGTTGAGAGGTGGTTGGGACATATAAGGGGTTATTAGAAATGAGGACACTACCTGCACTAGAGGGTTGATGTTTTTCTCAAGATACTTAATTAGTTTTCTTCAAGAATGGGGTATTATGGAGTACGTTTGGCACCGTCCTGCAGTCTCTTTTGCACATGTGCTCCCTCAGTATGCATCTATTTTCCATTTCTGCTCTGTGCCTGGTATGAAACAGCATGAGGCTCTCACCAGAAGCCAAATACATGCTGGCATCCTGCTCTTGGACTTCTATAACTATGAGCCTTTTTCTTTATAAATTACATAGTGAGTTAATTAGCTTTCCGTCACTGTAACAAATACCTGAAATAATAAAATTAAACAGAAAAGGTTTATTTTGGCTCACAGTTTTAGAGGTTTCTATGATCTCTTGACCCTTTTGCTTTGGGCCCATGATATCACAACATGGTTGGAAAGTAAAAGAGAGCAAGAGTCTACGATCTCAGGGTCCACTTCCAGGGCATGCACCCAGTGATCTAAAGACTGCCCACCGGGCTCCACTTATTCAGCATTTCTACCACTTCCCAGTAGCACCAAGCTGGGGACCAAGCCTTTAACACACGGACCTTTGGGTCTATTCTAGATCCAAACTACAACACCCAGTCTATGTTTGTTTTATGCTATACAACAGAAAATGAACTGTGACAATAAGTATATGGTCTTTTGTATTTTTCCCCCCTGTACCGGGAATTGAACTCAGACCCTTGTAGCATGTGTTCTATCACTGGGCTATACCCCCAGTCACTTTTTCCTGTAAAAAACTGGTTAAAAGATCTGACTTTTTCTGAATGAGGGCCTTGATAAGTTAAAAAATGGTATTATCTCTTTAACGACTTGACTGATATATTGTAATTAGGCACTGTTTTCCCTCCAAGGTAGCTTAATTGTTTCAATAAAGCTTTAAATAAGTGAGTTAAGCACCCCTTTTTTTGAGACTTATGTTTGGAAAGTACATTCTTTCTCATAAAAAAATGTCAGATAGCATCGAGTATTATGTGTAAGAAACAGACATATAAGAGCTATTAATAATGTGGGAGGGCTGGGGTCAGTGGTAGAGTGTTCGCCTGGCATGTGTGAGGCACTGGGTTCTGTCCTCAGCACCACAAACAAATAAATAAAATAAAGGCCCATTGACAACTAAAAAAAAATTCTTAGAAAAATGGGAAGTTCCAAATATTAAAAAATAAAAAGTAAAAAAGTAATAATGTAGGGAGACAACAAAGTCTTCCTGAGCTGTGTAGAAAATAAATGATGTATGATTCGCTATTGAAAAGATATTGTTAATGATGCTTTACTGTCTTGATTTGAGTTGGGCAGCCTACTTCATTGATGTCAGTTGTTTTCCTGATGATTAAGTAATACATTGGAAAATATTTATATTAATCCACATTCCTTTTGGACTTTTATTGTAATAGAAGTATGTCAAGAGTTAGTACAAGTGTTTAGAATGTGATCTGTTAGAATGGCATGTCTAACAGGATTTCTAAATAGGAGGAGAAAAAGACTGTTGGTATATTAATTAGCTGTCTTGTTTGGTCACTCCAGTTCTCTTCCTTCGCAGGTAAATCCACATGGTCTGTGCAAAATCTTAAACTTTAGAATTCTTAATTAAGCCGGGCACGGTGGTCCATGCGTGAAATCCCAGCAGCTCTGGAGGCTGAGGCAGGAGGAACACCAGTTCAAAGCAAGCCTCAGCAACGTCAAGGCATTTAGCAACTCAGTGAGATCCTGTCTCTAAGTAAAATACAAAATAGGACTGAAGTTGTGGCTCAGTGGTTGAATGCCCCTGAGTTCAATTCCTGATACCAAAAACAAAAAACAAACAAACAAAAAAGAATTCTTAATTAAGAATTTAAGGGGCTGGGGAGATAGCTCAGTCGGTAGAGTGCTTGCCTTGTAAGCACAAGGCCCTGGGTTCGATCCCCAGCACCCCGCCCCCCCCAAAAAAAAAAAAGAATTTAAGAAGTTTTGGGAAGATAATTTAATGTACTTGAAGTTAGCATTTCAAAGGACATTGCTCAGAGTTTTGTTGAGCTTCCTGAATAAAATAGAAATATCAGATAATCAGTTTCCCTGTGACTGAGAATAAGCATGTAAACAAATTTTTAAAAAGCCAAATTAAGCACAGTGATCAGTGGAAGCTGAGTTCTATGGAAGAAGAGAAGGAAATGATTAACTCTTAGAGGTGAGGAATTACAGACTCGAGAATAATTGGAAAGAGTACATAGAAGCCTGAAAGAAAATGCTTGGCTTATTTGAGGAATGATTTATGATTTTGGTGTGGATAGATTCACAGAAATAATGCAAAATGAGATTGGGAAAGTAGGTTGGGGCCAGGGAGTTGAACTGGAATGGGTTACTGGAGAAGATTTCCTGTGTGGAGAAATGAATACTTGGGTGTTTAGTAGCCCTACTCAGAGTTGACATAATTTTTCTCAGAATATATTTTTCAGTCATTCATATGATTTATGTGTACAGTACACAAGATTTGATGTTGTATCATCAGTTACATAGTCTTTTCATATTTCTTTTGTACATACTTGTCTGGTGCCTTAGACCATTTGATCATCGTGGCAACTAACTTGTCTAAATATTTGTCTAGAATAGTTTTTCCCTTCTTTTTCCTCTGGTGCATTTCTGCAAGCTTTGTGTGTGTCTGTGTGTGTGTGTTTGGGCGGGGCGGGGGTTGGTACTGGGGATTGAACCCTTAGGGCCTTGTGCATGCTAGGCAAGCACTCTATCAACTGAACTATATCCCCAGCCCTCTGCATGCTCAAGTAACTCTGTTACTTGATTTTTCTGGACTTTTTTTGCATAATTAGAAGTGTGTTTTTTCATTGTTTCTATAGGTGTATGTACTTATTTTTTAATTATATTTATTTAATGTGTTATATAATGCATATTTTTCTCTTCAGCTAAACTGTACTAAAGCAAGAACTTTGTGGAACTTTTTTCTGTCCCATTTGTACCCTAACACTGAGCGTAGAAGGACATAATATGTTTGGTGTGTTTATAGTATGTTTGTTAAGTAAAGTAAAGATACCCTTGCTCTTCTTTGCCCATTTTCTTCCTAAAAATTAATGTCAATTATATTAAAATGAAAGTCTCCAAAGCATTTTTAACAGTTCTTTTCCCTGTATACATAGTTTCCTGGCTTATTTTTCAGTGACTTCCTCTAATCGAAAATTAATTCTTTTTTAAAAAAAATTCCTGTTCCTATCTGGGTTCAATGGTGCACACCTGTAATCCCAGTGGCTTGGGAGGCTGAAGCAATAAGATCTTGAGTTCCAAACTAGCCTCAACAACCTAGTGAGGCACTAACTCAGTGGGCCCTGTCTCAAAGTATAAAAAAGGACAGGGATTGTGGCTCAGTGATTAAGCACTCCAGATTCAATTCCGGGTACCCTCTTTTCCCCCCGGCAAAAAAAAAAAATTCCTCTTCCTTTTTTTTCTTTAGTCTATTTTGAGGAAATAGACTACTTTTATCAAGTATTGTTCAGCCATGACCCCCACCTTGACATATACACAGACTATGTAGTATATATCTTACATAATATAGTAGTATATATCCTATATTTAGGGTGGGATAAGTCAGGGGAAACAAATATAATTTAGAGATTCAAATTCTCAGCTTAACATTGTACAATAAAAAGATGTTACTTTGGGTACAGTTAATTGGATTCACATTTGAAGATTTAAGTCAACTTTGAGGAAGAGATGGGGAAAATATTCTCTCCACTATCTTTTACATTTTGTGTAACCCGTATCAAGGTATTTCATTCTTATAAAATTTAAAAGACTTTTTTTTTTTTTTGTTTTGCTCACATGTGAGTAGATAACTGTGAAGAACAAATTGGCATGGTGAAACTAAAAATAGGTTGAAATGTTTTTCAGTCTTACTAAAAGGGTATTATAGGTTAAAAAAATATAAGTAGGATGGGTTGATTCATAAACCTTACTTTTCAAATCTGTTTTACTGTCAAAAGAAATTTAGGATTATAAGACTTTTATAGAGAAATTGCCTTGAGACTTATGTAGGTATTTTCTCAAATGAAGTCCAATAATGAGGGCTATTACAAAGGAGACTTATAAGGCATATATATAATTTTCTATATATTTAATTTATTTAGTAGTAATCAAAATTACCGTTATTTATCCTTTCAGTATATTTAACGTTGCATAATGTCTTTTTTCCCCCCACTTTTAGCAAAGTGTGGGATGCTGTCTCAGGAGATGAATTGATGACCCTGGCTCATAAACACATTGTCAAGACTGTGGATTTCACACAGGTATCAGAAAATGGAAATTTGTGTGGGACTTATGTCAATGGTACAGTGCTTACCTAGGATGTATAAGGACCTGGGTTCAATACCCAGCAATGCAAAAAAAAGAAAAAAAGAAAAAAGGGAGGAAGGAAGATAACATTTATTTTAGGTAGATTGTTATTGCAGTGTGATAACAATTTTAGATTTGATTGGTTTGTATATGTGGCTTGTATTTTTGTGGAATATTTGGTTTGTATTAATTTATATTTGGTTTGGTTGTATATTAAGCTGTATAAACTTGTTTTTTTCTTAATCCTGTGAGACTTTTAGATACCCTGGAACTCTTGTCTCAAGTCTTCCAACAAAAGCAGTAAATATCTAAAAAGCTCAAGAAATTATTTATTAGTTAGTTATTTGGTAGGGGAAAGATAGATATAGATGAGATCATCAGAGAAATGCTATTCAGGAGGGAGAAGGGCAGGATGAGAGTTTATGTGGTATGTGGTATATTGTAACACATTTGAACTAGGAAGTTGTAAGGGCTTGGCATTTATGAGAAGGTCATTGTTCCACAGCATATTTTCAAGTAATTGGTTATATATTGCATTTCTTTGTGATGTTTGTAACTATATTTGGATATTATTTGGTGTTGAAGATATTTCCAAGAGAAATAACTATTAAAGTGGTTAATCTGTTAACAGTTTACTTTTTTTTTTTTTTTTTTGGTCTTTAGGATAGTAATTACTTGTTAACTGGGGGACAGGATAAACTGTTACGCATATATGACTTGAACAAACCTGAAGCGGGTAAGCATAATTTATGTACCAATTTCTGGCTTTGTTTTCTTTTCATTTAAACAAAATATAACTGATTGAAAGAGTATTCCAATTTGGAAAATATAGTCACAAAAAAATCATAGTCCATTATCTAGTATTAATCACTGTTATTATCTTTAGTTTTTTTAATAGAATGTCCAGCCCCTTCTAGATTACTCTTGTATAGCCTTCTTGCAATTTAAAATTTTTATTACAGAAAGTTTTTTCATGATATTAAGTTTTTATCAAGGTGCAGAATGTTACTACCTTTTGGAATCTGTAGAAAGTGAAGATGATGTAAATTCTCAGTTGTTGCATGTTAGTGATTAGATTTTTGAACCATGTATGTTAACTGTTCAACAGAACCTTTTAAAATCTGTAGTAAAATTTTTTTTCATGTCACTGGGTGTTCTCTGAATTGTTTTTAATGACTGTGGTTTTCTTTCCTGTGGATATACATAAGTGAATTAACCAGTTTCTTATTATGGCCTATTTGGGCTATTAACGTATTTTAAATATGAAAAACAATATTATGCTAAACATCCTTATATTTGCCAATATTTTCACAGTATTTTCTTTAGATAACTGAGCAAAATGGAATTGTTGAAACAAAGAAGAGCATAATTATTGGAAACGATTGATAGAGTGCCCTACCCACAGTTTGTTTGTTTTTTTTTTTTTTTTTTTTTTTTTTTAATTCTGAGACAGTGTCTTGCTGAGTTGCTGAGGTCTCTTTAAATTGCTAGAACTGGCCTTAATTTTTGCAGTCCTCCTGCCTCAGTCTCCCAAGTGGCTACGATTATAGGCATGTGCCACCGTGTCTAGTTTATTACAGACTTTAAAACATTATTCTGTCATTACCTTGATGAATTCTCTCATTGTACAGAAATTGTGGACATCTTTTCTAGTCCACATGATTTCCTACACACAAAGCTATCAAAACATAATAAACAGACTTTTAAAAATTGATTGCTTATTGGTATTGTGTGTGTGTGTGTGTGATGCTGATATTGAACCCATAGTTTGTGTCTTTCAAACTTAATCATGGGCTTTTTTTTTTTTAATTAGATGAGCATCTTGGTTATGTTGCCCATACTGGACTCCAACTTGGCAGTCCTCCCTCTGCAGTCTCCCAATAAGCTGGAATTACATGCACTACTGTGCTCAGCTTTAGCACAGACATTTATTATCCATAAATCTATGAAATTTAGAAAGAGAAATATGAAAGAGTAGTATCAGTACATTGGAAATTAAGCGTTTACTTTCTTAAGATACCTTCTCTTTGAAGAAGCATTTCTAAAGTGAGGAAACAACTGCTTTTATAGATTTCTTGTTCTCCATTTGCACCTAACAGTTTTATTTATTTTATCAGTGCATTGAATTATACATCATAGTGGGATTTATTGTTACATATTCATACATTCTACATTCTTTTTGATAGACTTACACTAAAACACAGCCAAGTACATTGACCTCAGTCCATGAATTTGTCCAGTGAAACAAATTCAGGGCTTGGGTAGACATTTTTTCATTCTCTTTTACCTTGCCCAAAACTGCTCTTTAGAAGTTGCTCCTCTACTGTACCGGCAATAGAAATTATAGCAATTAGTAGAATTTTTATCATATGCCAGACACCATATCAAGCACTTTAGAGGTATATTTTTATCTGATTCTTACAGACTGCTATATAATACCTATTGTTATCCCATTTTACAAATAAATGTAGTTTTCAAAAAAGTTAATGTGCCCAAAGTCCAAGTAGTGTTGAGTGGCATTGTTGTTTCCATTTGTTTTTGCCCAGAGATGATAATGTGGGTTTGTGTGTTTGTTTTAATCTGTTGAAGGGATGTCTCCTACTTGAGCTGGGTTCCATTCTTTTGGATATTTTCCTCAATTGCTTGTCCTGTTTTTCAGTTTCCTTCTAATTCCTACTTCCTAACAACAATGGTTTGGATAAAGGTTCCAAAATTAATGATGGCATAGGCTTAGCTCAGACTACCTGTTTCCTGGGTCTGTGTTGTTATTAAATTATGCCTCATTAGTAGTTCTTACTAGTTATTTTTGCATTGTGGTATAATAATGCTTTTGAAAGTTATTAGTTGTATAGAAAATGAGCTTGAGGAAGTGATCGGTAGGTACACTGGCTGTGTATAGCAAAGATCATCATTTTGGGGTTTCTCGTCTTACAGATGAATAGGTTTTAGTTCCAGTACAGAAAATCCAATGTATTCTAGTAAACATCAAGTTTTCATTTTGCTGGGTGAAGAGTTGCAGTCCAATTTCAAATGTTCTGTTTTTCTCATTACATTTTTTAATTGTTCCTATAGTGCTCAGTTTAAAAAGTCAAATATTAAATATATTTTAAATTGTTTCATCTTAAGAACCTAAGGAAATCAGTGGTCATACTTCTGGTATTAAAAAGGCTCTTTGGTGCAGTGAGGATAAACAGATCCTTTCAGCTGATGATAAAACTGTTCGGTAAGTAATTTTTCTTTAATAATTTAAAGTTTGAAAAATTATTTTACCTTAAAGCTTATATTTTAAATATTTTTTTTATAACTAGCATGCAGGAAAAATTGAACATTAAATTTAAAGTGCACATATTCGTTTGGAGCTATCCATTTACTACTAGATACATAGAGTTCAGAAGAAACTTAATTAAAATTACTGACACCTATATCAGGAGGTGTTCTTAACATAGGTTTATGGACAGGCTGCTTAAAGGAAGTTAGTTCATGAAGCCCCTAAAATTCTATTCAGAGTTTTATGCTTGAGAAATCCTTCTGTGAAAAGATACATAGCTGTCATCAGATTAACAAAAAACAGTTATTTATAAATAATTTAAAACAGTGCTGAAATTGATTAGATTAGGACATAGGTGTCTTAATGGCATAGTTTTGCTGAGTTATTTGGAAAGTGTAGGTATTTGAGTTTTTCACCAACAATCTTCTAAAGATTTTGACATTCTATATCAACTCAATTCTTTATATCTGAAATTTATTGTTTGGAATGAAAGTTGTTTTTACTATCATTATGGTTATCATTAGCTTATCTGCAGATATAATTAGAATTTAAACTTGTTTTTCGTAAATGAATAGATGTGGCCATATTTTCCCTTTTTTTCAGCCTTTGGGATCATGCTACAATGACAGAAGTGAAATCTCTAAATTTTAATATGTCTGTTAGCAGTATGGAATATATTCCTGAGGGAGAGATCCTGGTTATTACTTACGGACGTTCTATTGCTTTTCATAGTGCAGTAAGGTATGTCCAGGGAATCTCTACATTTTTCTTTTGTGGGTAAATTCAACATCTTCTATATTTTTCTTAAAAGAACCACTGTTTGTTGTTATACTTAAATGTTCTCTCTAGGACTATTGGGATCTCAAGCCTCTTTGTCATTTTAAATTTTTGGAGAGCTAGGTGTGGTGGTGCACACCTGTAATCTCTGTAGTTTGGGAGGCTGAAGTAGGAGGATTGCAAGTTCAAAACCATCCTAAACAACTTAATAAGGCCCTAAGCAACTTAGCAACACCTGTCTCAAAATAAAAAGGGGCTGGGGATGTGACTCAGTAGTTAAGTACCCCTGGGTTCAATCCCCAGTACCAAAAAACATTTTTTGTTTTGGAGAAATGGTGATTTTTTTTTTCCCCCACTAATTCTAAATATGTACATGCTTAATGATCCTTTTAAACAGACATAAGTTTTGTGACTAGAATATATCATAGTAAATGCTCTTATAGAAAATTTGGAAAATAATAACAATTGAAAAATATGTACCCACAATCTTACAACCATAAATTCCAGAATGGTGGTTTTTATACCACTCTTTTTTTCTTTTTAAATCATGTTAAACACAAGCATATATTTGTGTGCTTTTTCTTTAATTACTAGGACCATGGTGAATATTATTAGGTATTTTATTGAAAAGTATTCTTATTCATCAGAATGTCTTTGAAAACATTTCCATTTGCTGTATTGCATTGTAAGTTGTACTAAATTATGTATCAGTTCTGTTTTAGCACTTCAGTGAGTGTTATGGTATATCTCTGTTTCCTTAGTAGAATCCTGTAAGTGGAATTATTAATTTAAAGGATAGAAATGAGTTTAAAGTATTTAAACATGGTGCTCTATTGATTTCCATGAACATGCCACACTGCACTCCGACTACAGTCCTACGTTTTTGTCCAAAAGGCTACTTCCAGAGCTAATTTTCATTTAATGAGAGAACAAGAGGCAGTGAAATTGGAAATTTTAATAATGTGAAGGAATTCCTATATACACACAAAGAAATTGCAGTCACAGGATACTTTTGTCTACAATCATTAAATTGTAAGCCATATTACTGCTCTTTTCTGGAGTTGGCAATGTACAATACTGCTTTAGACTGCTAACCTCAAATCCCATTTTGGTGGCAATAATTTGCTTACCGGTTGAAAATTCAAACATTTCAGCCAGCAAGTTGCTATTTGGTGATACTGTGTAAGTCATAACTAACTTTAATTTTCATGCTTTGTACTATGTGTTCTTGGGAATAGGAGAGTGACATTTAGGAGATGGAATGTTATGTTCTGTGTTTAAGGCATTTCATGATTTTCAGGGTTAAACTGAAAAGGAGCCAATGTCTACACTGTAATGAGTTTTCAGTGATGATATTGTTATACATTGATTTTTTTTAACTATATAACTATAGTCTCAGATCTAGTTATTCTTTTACTATATGGTAGTAAAACCAGCTTTTATAGCTGTTTCATATTTTATGGCATTTCTTGTTGCAGAAGCTTAAACCGTCAATTGAGAATAACCTACAAACAGTCCTTTATATTAAAGCAATTAGATGCCTACTGTCAAGCTTTTGTTGCTGTCATTTACTAAGATAACACCTATCACCTGCTTCGTGTAGAAAAATCTAAAAGTACTGAGAGGAAAATATTTTAAGGAGAAATTCCGGGAACTAGAAGACTAGCTCAGGGGTAGAGTGCTTGCCTAGCATGTGCAAGGCCATGGGTTCAATCCCTAGAACCACAAGAAAAAAATATATATATATTTTTTAATTTAAAAATCCCAGGATATTATTCATACTATTTATTTTTTATTTTTATTTTATTGTTTTAGTTGTAGAGGGACACAATACCTTTATTTTGTTTGTTTATTTTTATGTGGTGCTGGGAATTGAACCCATTCCCTCACACATGCAAGTCAAGTACTCTACCACTGAGCCACAACTCCAGGCCCTATCCATACTATTTTAATTAGCAAAGATAGTGATTTCCAGAAATTTTACTGCTCAAAATGTATATATCTTTCCATTGCAGTGTCTTCATATTCCTGAGATGAACTGTACTTGGACATAGCATCCATCTGAAATTTTCTTTGCTTATGTAGTATGGAGTTTTTTGGTGTTTTTTTTTTTTTTTTTAAATATATATCACTATTCATGTTTGTCTAAATGAATATTTGTCCTGTTTCAGAATTTAGGAACAGTGTAAATGTAACTTTTCTTGTATTTATTTATGCAATATTAAAACTTTGCAAACTTATACTTTATTTTTCCCCCCAGTTTGGATCCAATTAAATCGTTTGAAGCCCCTGCAACTATCAATTCTGCATCTCTTCATCCTGAGAAAGAATTTCTTGTTGCGGGAGGTGAAGATTTTAAACTTTATAAGTATGATTATAATAGTGGAGAAGAATTAGGTAAGTTTTCCTTTTTTGCCTCGCTTAAAATGATGTTGTTACCTAACTAAAACTTGGTGCTTACAAGTGTAAAATTTAAGTTGTTTTATATATTTTGGATAGAAATTGTTATAGACCTGTGAATGAAATCTGCTGAACTCAATTTTTCTTTTCCTTTAAATTGAAGTTATCCTTATGCTGATGTTTGGTACTTATTGTGCAGTAATTTTCAGACTTTATTGGGGATGGACAACTTTATGTCAAAATCATTTTAAGCAGATACAAGGAGATTTATTCTTTCTGAAATGTAGTGGATGTGTGTAGCTCCAATTACCTTACTCCCTTTCTTTTTGCCAACTTAGGAATTGTAAAGATTCTATAGAGAGTAATGTGGGCAAAATCACTGGCTTATTATAAAGTTACCTTGGGGAATATGACTTGGAGAGTTATTTTGTTCTTATTCTTTTTTGGAGTCTCCAGTTTTGCTGCCTTTTCATGCTGATAAGGGAACAAGTAGGGTTAATATGAAGTTATGTACAATCAGATAGTTCAAAAGTTATGTGATACATACTTTGAGCCTTCCCAAATAATTTTTGCTTTTAGTCCAAAAAAAAAACTCTCTCTCTACACACACACACACACACACACACACACACACACACACACACAAATATAGAGCAAGAGAGAAAACTGAACTGAAATATCTTCTGATCTGAGGCCACTGTGAATTTTAGACCTTGAACCCATCCACAATTTCATGTTCTTTCTACTCCCATAACTTTTTTTTTTTTTTTTTTTTTTGAGTGCTAGGGATTGAACCAGTGCCTTGCATGTGCTAGGCAAGTGCTCTGTCACTAAGCTATTCCCCCAGCTCCTATACTCTTACAACTTTTTTATTCTCTTGTTGGACAGAGATGGAAGAAAAAACAGGAACATTGATCTAGTAAAATAGCGCTTTGAAGACTAACAAGATGTTGAGGCACTAGGATATAAATGAGAAAGTTTCATAAATATGACTTAAAATAATCTATAAACTTTTTTGTTATATTTTATCAATTAAAATATTTAAAGATCAGTATTGATCCTGTATCTCAGTGTCTTGTGTAGTGAGGTCATTAGTGTATTCTACATAGCCTGGTAGAAATTAAGAGTAAAAGTGTATAAAAGAGCTCCATCTGGTGGCTCTCTATAATCATAGGAATTAGTTCACTAGTATAGAGGCAGAGTTTAGGTTATGGGAATTGGAATTGCACTGATAGACTTTAGATCTACTTTCTGTAGAATCTATGGGTTTTTTGTTTTTATTGACCCTTCTGCCATCCTTAATAGGACACAAAGATTCATTTTCTTTTTTGAAAGACAACCTAAAACTTGTATGTTAGATTTCTCTTAAGAAGAGATGGTATGATGTAGCACTTTGTGATGAGAATTACTTTATTTTCAATTATGTACACTTCTTTGTATTTACCCTTATGAATTTTTACATTTCTCCAATAATAATCATCTTTGGTATATCAGTACTTAACCTAATAATTATTAAATTGTCTAATGATCCTCATGTTCCTTTTCAGAATCCTACAAAGGACACTTTGGTCCCATTCACTGTGTGAGATTTAGTCCTGATGGAGAACTCTATGCCAGTGGTTCTGAAGATGGAACATTGAGACTATGGCAAACTGTGGTAGGAAAAACCTATGGCCTTTGGAAATGTGTGCTTCCTGGTAAGAATTTTTATTCAGAGCTTTCAAATTAAAATGCATGGTTTTGTGTCATTTGTTAATTCTGTTTCAATGTTTCTGTCTCAGTAAATTTTAAATTATCCAGTACAGTTTAAGCAAAGAAAAGCCATGATTATAATTGGCTACTTATGTTCTTCTGTTAGTTTTTTTCATAAAATATATTTTACTTTTAAATTTTTAGCTCATTTGGTGATTGGAGTGAACTTAATTCAAAATTTGTTAGAAGGCAATATAAAGAATTTATAAGTGAATGTATCTCATCTCTAGATTATAGTACTTAATCCTTACCCATAAGGTAGACATGTTTTAGAATCGGTTACTAAAACAAGAGTTATTCCTATTAAACATTGCTTAAAGCAGTATTGTCTTGCTCTTCTTGAGTATTAAATTGTAGAAATTACTTGTTTTATCCTAATTCTTATAAACATTGCTCTTTTTATAGAAGAAGATAGTGGTGAGCTGGCAAAGCCAAAGATCAGTTTTCCAGAAACAACTGAAGAGGAATTAGGTAAATACAAATGAATGACTCATTTTTATGAGTGTCCTGGCAGATTTGAAACTGAGGTACTTAAGTGAGTTTTACTCACTGACAGAAGAAATTTAAAATGAACATATCTAATGTGAATAAATTTAATAAATGGAAGCATAAGTTTTTATACATACATATTTATAAACTGAATATTTAAATACCTACTGCATAATGGTGGGCACTGAGATATAGTGTGGACATGAACAATGTGGTTACTCTTCTAGAATGTAAGTATCTAACTTAGATGTTTTAGCAAATTAGTTAAAGAAATTATTAAAATGGTAAGAAGAGTCAGGGAAAGTAACACTGGGAAACAAAATGGAGTACAGCATATGAGGAACTAGAAGAACTTCAGTATATGTCCCAAGTTACAAAGAGACTAGAGAGAGAGGTTAGACCATTCAGGACCTCATTTGCTTTATTAGAACTTGGAGAGTTTCATATGGAGGTAATGAGAAACTTTGAATTTTAAGCAGAGGAATAATAACAAATTTAGATTTAAGTTTCTAAAGATTGCCTTGGCTATTATAGTATGGAGAGAAAAATTGGACTAGGGAAAAGAGTGAACCATTTTTGTGGACATTATGGCCTAGAGGAGCAGTCATGTGGTTTTGAATGAGGGAATGTCAATAAGAACAGAAAAAGTTACATGGAATTGTTTTTCATGGTAGAATTGATGTCATAATGTTGCTAAGTTAAATTTCAGATTGTTGGCATGAGAAACTGGGTATTATGATTTGGGAGCAATTAGGAAGAGATTTGCCATTTACTCATTAGTTTTCTTTAAATTGTATTCTTCTTAAGTACCTTTTTGCAGAAAACTTAATGTTTCATAGTTAATATTCTAATATGACTAGCATTAAGTATTAGGATTTGAATCCCTAAAGAAGAGGGCCAGTTCTCTGAAAACATGACTTTAATTCAGTGTTTATTGGATAGCTGGAGTTAATGAAAATTCAGCTTAGAAAGAGAAAACTTTTGTTTAAAGTGTGGTGTAAAAGAGTTAATGGATAATAAATGTATAAGTCTTTCTTCGTTGCTGTTTCAGTGGCCAGGGTCCAGGCATAATGGTATGTGCAGTTGCTCTATTCCCCCAACACACACACACAACCTAGTATGCTTAAAAATTTTTTTCTCCATTCAGTATACAGAAATGTGGGTTTGCTTCTTTCTTTATTAAATTAACTAATGTGACCTTGTTTTTATTTGTAGAGGAAATTGCTTCAGAGAATTCAGATTCCATCTATTCTTCAACTCCTGAAGTTAAGGCCTGAGCATCAAGCATATGCCACAGATAGTGTATTATTTATGGACTAAATGACCAAGCAGAGAAAAGCATCAGCCTTCCAGAGTTACTCTCTGCTTACAGCAAACACAGCAGTAAATAATGGGGAATACGAATTAGCTCCAGTGCTGGAACAACTTACTTGGTGTTACCTGTGAGTGAAAACTCGGAGTATCAGATGAAGGCAGGTGGAGGTAATGCTCTTGTAGCATGACAGCCTGTTGTCTTTTTAATGAATATGTACAAGCCAACATCCAATTTCTCTTATTATAATTAAATTTCTTGTAGCTGTTTATGTTATTATGGAAAAGAAAAATATATTGGCCTATTTTTCTGACTTTTCCCTTAAAGCAGAATGCCTTTTTTTTTTTTTTTCTTCTTTTTTTGCTTTAGTTGTAAAGAAGAGGGAAAACATGATAAAGTAATTGGTTTGATTTCTCTTTCTATACACTGCTTCTGAACATCTAATTATTTTTAGTTGTCTAAATAAAATGCCTCTAAAACAAAACAGTGTTTTCTTTCTTTGGAAAAAACTAATAAATTTAAATTTTATGAATGAGTATGGGAACTGTTTCTACATCATGACCACAGTAAAAGACAATTTGTTTGTACAGTCTGTAATACTAGTTTCTGAAATACATTTGCCTATACAAAATTTACAAATTTTCATGTCCTTTGTTCAAGTTGAATTTACCTCCCCACCTTCCTGAGTGAATAGCAATGCTTAACCTGCCATTAAAATGATAACTTATGATGCATGCTAGTTATAAGAAATACAATAAAGCAATTACAGATAGAAAAATCACTTAACATCCTACCACTCCCCCCAGAAATTATTAAAATATCGTGAACATCATTGCACAGTAGTGTATTGCTGTGTGTATGAGAGATAATAATAAATGATTTTATGAAAGCAGAGTAACTGTAGAACTGTAATGTTTAAGACATACCATTTTATTTTATCTCATGAAATTTGGGTAACGAATATTCAAGAAATGTTTTTACTAACTTTCTAATAAATTGGATCAATTGAGTTTAGACTCTTTAAAATATGGAGGGAGATGTTAAACTAGTAATTTAGAAATATTTCAGACTAATAATATCTGCCAGTTTGCTTTTCCTTTCCTAATTCAAAGATATTTTGAATAACCTTTGATAACTTCTTAGAAGAAATAAAAGGCAACCAAAGGATAGATTAATTTTTGAGGATTTCTGATAACCAGGAGAAAGAAAGCACTGTAGACTAGATAGTCACTGAGAGCCAAGAGAGGTGTGTTAGGTAGAACTAACAGATGATCCACAGATGATCTCACAGGGTGGTAGTGTTTTTGTGTCAGCTCATTACATGCCTGATTTTCTGCTTTGTAGCAGTATTATCAATGTATCAAAGAGTTACTCAGACTAATTAAAGTCTGACTTACTCTAAATAAAGTTGAGATTTATGTGTGTATCAAATTGAAATCATAGTTGCTTGGTATTTATGGAATTAACCAGTGGAATTTCTTCTACTTTTCATAAAAGTAATGACTCCGTACAGATGCAATCCCTTATGTATTGGTTTCCTATTGCTGTTCTCACAAACTACTACAAATCTGTGACTTAAAACAAATTTTTTCTGGTTTAATAATTCCAAAAATAGGTCTTTACTGTGCTAGAGTCACAGAACTGGACCCAGGTGCAGTGGCTCATGCCTGTAATTCCAGTGACTAGGGAGACTTTGGCAGAAGTATCTCAAGTTTAAGAACTAAGTTCAATCCCTAGTAACAAAAATAAGATGATAAAATCAAGGTACTGACAGTTGTACTCCTTTTGAGGCTCCAATAAAGAACCTGTTCCCCTGCCTTTTCTAGCTTTCTTTGTCTTAAAGCCAGCAGCATAGCATCTTCTAATCTCTGTCTTGACTCTCTTACTGCTCTTCTTCACATTTTTGACTATGTGGTATCCACCTGGAAGATCCTGGATAGTCTTCAGTTCAGGATCCTTAATCATATTTACAAAGTCCGTTTTGCTATATAAGGTAACACATATACAGAATTTACTATAACAAGTTTGAGTATCAAACTTGCATTTCATGAGATTGCCCTGAATGTTTTCTGTACTCACTATCAGTAACATTCAACAATTGTCCTCTTGTTTTTGAAGTATTTTGTTTGCTTCTATGAAACAACACTCCTGGTTTTCCTTACTGTTGAATTTGACAATTTCTCATTTTCTTCTTAACCTCAGGGCTGAGTTGTAGTTTCTAGTTCTATCTCCAAAGAGGCAGTGGCAGGGGAAGGGACAGTGGGATCATCGTTAGTATTATGTAACATCTTTTGATACCTTCCAAGTGGTATATCCATCCTGCCTCTCTGATGACCAGAGTTTGTGCAATAGTTGATTGTTCTAATTAATAAGCATTTCAAACATATAACACAAATCTTGATATTTCAATCTGATGTTTCTCCCTTAGTTTATTCTCCAGTAACTTGTTATGTTACTTTAAACTCATTTGTTCAGACTAAATGATGTGGAAATCTTTGACTCCATTCTCTGTCATTCCTTATATGTAATCAATATGCAAATCCTGTGGGCTGTTGTGAATGTATGCTTTGTCTCATCTCCATGGTTGCCATCTGAGGCCAAGCCACCTTTCTCATTTAGATTGTTGGACTGCCTTCCAGACTTCTCCCTCTTGCTCCTTACCTGGCTCTTATCCTATCCATCTACACAATAGAGTCATTGCTTTAGAACTTAAAGAGACTGCTTTGTTTAAATCCATAGCAGCTTCCCATTACATCACATTTATATTATTATGATCTGGCTCCCGCCTTCTGTGACCTTTTTGTTTGTTTTCTTGCTAGCACTCCTCTAGCCATATTGGACTCATTTCTGTTTGAATTCATTTCCACTTCACTTGCTATTTCTGCCAATCGGTCCACTCTTACCTAAACGTTTATGGCTAACCCTTTCTTATGATTCAATTCTAAAACGCTTCTATATGTCTTCTCATCACTTTATGGTTTAAGACAGTATGAAATAATCTCGTATATTTTTCATCTTCAATACTACTACCTTTAGAAAGGTGGCTGATAATGTGTACAGCACTTGTCTAGCATGTGTGAGGCACTGGGTTCAATTCTCAGTACCACATATAAATAAAGGAATAAAATAAAGGTCTATCAACCTCTAAAAAATAAAATAGTTAAAAAGTCACTACATTAACACTAAAGTGTATCAGACCAGGAAGACTATTTTTCTTATCCTATCTGCAGCAGACATCATCTCTGCTGGAGTCAGACCTGCCTCTCCAGTGAACGGGTGAACAGCTTTGACAGGTTTGAGACTCACACAGGATAAGCCCGTCTTGTATGATGCAATCTCTTCATCCTTACCCACTTTGCTTTTGATTCCATTCTTTGTAGACTCCTCTAGTCCTAATATTCAATAATTCACGGTATGTATCCCAACTTCCTGCCTAATTTAGTAATGTACATTCTCAGTTTCAGTGACATCCACAGGTTTCTTCCAGGAAACAAATTGAATGTGGCTGATTCCCTTGAGCATATTTTTCATGTTAATAAATAAAGTTCAGTACTTTTTGGTGGTGCTGGGGATTGACTGATGAGGCTTTACACATGATAGGCAATCACTCTCATCACTGAGCTATACCACCCAGCCCTATTTTTGTTGTTTTGTTTGTTTGTTTTACTTGTAATTGAACCCAGGTCCTTGTACTTGCTAGGAAAGTGCTCTACCACTGAGCTATGCCCCCAGCCCCTCATTCTAATAGCTGCAAAACAGCTTAGTAAAGATGTACCAAAATGCTGGGCATGGTGGTGCATACCAGTAATCCCAGTGGCTTAGGAGGATTGCAAGTGCAAAGCCAGCTGCAGCAACTTAGCAAGACCCTGTCTCTAAATTTAAAAATACAGAAAAGGGCTGGGGATGTGACTCAATCCCTGGTACAAAAAAAAAAAAAAAAAAAAAAAAAAAAGGTGCATAATGTATAATAATTTATAGGTTTACATTTTTAGTAGCTTCTCAAAGTCAGTGAAATAATAAATAATAATGTAGCTGCTTTTGCTTTTTTGAGACCAAGGTTGAGGGGGTAGGAATTGATGTCTACAAAAATGGAGAGGCATTGAAAATGCAGTCTTTGTCCTGCTATAACAAAATACCTCTGACTGGTATTTACAAAGGATAGGAATTAATTTTCTCTCAGTTCTGGAGGCTGAGAAGATCAAGAACAAGGTGCCGGCTGTATTGTTTTCCCATGAGGGAAACCTCTTAAAAGGCTCAACCTTTTAATGCTATCACATTGGCAACATATGAATTTTGGAGGGGACACCTTCAAACCATTGCATAGACCAAAGGAAAGTATTTCTCAAGCAAGTACTTTATTTTATACATAAGTGATTAATACTTTAAAACAAAAATTGATTCCTATTGGGTTACTGTATAAATAAATTACTGTGCATGTATCTTTTACATAGGAGGATATCTAAACAAGAATTTGTAGAACAAAAACATTCTCAGAAGGAGACTTAAACCCTCTTTGCTATCTATAGAAATGTTCAATTACTGGTGTGACTTTAAGAAACAAGGCCTAAAATGCATCTAAATGATAGCTAATCATTAACAATATTTTATAGGCTTAAATCATTTTAGTGGGATAAAGGAACTTGATCAAGTGGAAAATAACTGATTTTAGCTTAATGATGAGTATGGAAATAATATTAAGAATTATCTTAGGTTTTTATTTTTAATTTTTTAGTTGTAGGTGGACACAATAGCTTTATTTTTATGTGGTGCCAAGAATCAAACCCAGGCAAGTGTTCTACCACTGAGCCACAACCCCAGCCCTATGTTTGTTAGGTTTTTGTGTTAAGATATTTCTTACTCTTGAGTATCTCCTAATAAGCCAATGAGGTAGATTTGTTTTCCCCATTTTATGGGAAACCTGAATTTCAGTGATGATAAGAAGCTTGTCTAAGAAGTTTGGATTCAAGGAGATAATAGAGAACAGTAAGTATATCATCTTAGGGTTATACTGCCTAAAAAACTCTCTTGACTTATAAACTAATCTCTCTATGCCTCAGTTTCTTTATCTGTGCGGGAACATAATTGTTCTCACACAATTTTTTTTAGGGATATATAAATTTATTTTTTGAAGTATCAAATGATATAAAGCTTAACTCACAGGAAGTACCTAATATTAGCTAGTATTATATATTCTATCAGTGATTCCCCAAACTTCAGGATTTCATGGCCAATAGATTAATAAAAAAGAGGGACAAGATAGAATAGTCAGCTTCTTATCTTCCCAAGTGAGACTATTAAAAAAGAAAATTTACTATTGCAGTGTTCATAAAGAAAGGACATTTTAAAATCCAAGTTGGTGGTTAACAAGTCTCAGAATGAAGAACTGTTCTTTAAATTGAATCAATTTAGCTTTGTAAAAGGCCAATATAATTCTTATTTTTCTTATTTTACCATGAAATTAGATGTTCTGTAAGTCTCCCTCCAGTTTTGAAATATTTTCACTCTAATATTCATACTTTTCTCTAGCTCTCCCTGCTTCTACACTTTTCTCCATCTGCCCTAGAAATACTGACTGCCAATCCACTTCTTATGTGATTAGTTACCCAAGGAATCTACCAACAACTGCTCTTGTAAACCATAGGATAGAGACTGTATCAAATGAAAGTGAACTGGATAAAACAATAGTTACTATAAGAAAAGTAGCACAAACAGCAATATGCATTCATTCATCTAACAAATGTTTATAGCTTAGTACATTACCAGGTTCTCTTCTAGAACATAAGCATATGACAAATAAAGCACAAATGGTCTGTACACTTCCTTCTGGGCTTAAAATGTGAACTACTCCTAACTCCCAAGCCAGGTAGGTTCTTAGCAGCTTCAAGATAAAATATATTACATATTCCTAGAGCTTCGATTTTTATTTTGTTTTGTCTTTTATATGGGGCAGGGGTGAACCCAGGGTACTTAACTGCATCCCTGGCCCTTTTTTATTTTTTATTTTTTTCATTTTGAAACAGTCTCACTAAGTTGCTAGGTCTGTGTGATCCTCCTGCCTTGGCCTCTCAAGCCCTGGGGATTATAGGCATATGCCAGGAGCTTCAATTTTTATTGAAAAGAGGAGTGGGTGTAGGAAGACAATTTCTCTGGCAACTAACATTTATAGTAAAGCATTCGTAAATAGGAACAGCATGCAAAATTTACATGTTTAAAAAGTACTTAATATTTTAAAGACAATTTTACTTTTTCAAGAACCAGTTAGGACTATGGATCCAAATTGACATGTGCAATTCATCTTGTTCCCTAGGTTGGTGCCTCTTTACAGTTTATTCATGTAATCATCATTGGATGAACTTGTTAAAAATACTGATTCCAGTATCCTAAAGATTCTGATTCAGTAGGACTGCAGTAAAGCCTAGAATTTGCTTCAGAAAAATAGTTATTGACCATGAACAACAAAACCCATCATTATACAATTACAATGTGCCAACATAAAATATATTAAAAAAGAAAAGAAAAATTGAAAAACGTTTTTGGCAATTCAGTATAGTGGTCTATAGATTTTCTTTGAGAGGCTTTATCTTAGGGATACTTGAGAAGTTTCAAAAGGCAACAAATTTATTATTTATTTATTTAGGTACTAGGGATTGAACCCAGGGGTACTTACCACTGAGTGACTCCCCAGCGCTTTTTTATTTATTTTGAGTTGCTGAAGACCTCACTAAGTTACTAAAGCTGCTCTCAAATTTGTGATTCTTCTGCCTCAGCTTGAGTCACTGAGATTACAGCCATGCGCCACCACACCTTGCAGAAGGCAATAAATTTAAAAGGGACCTTTATAAAATGAAATTTGGGAATGATTCTCTAATACTTTTTTTAAAGCCTATTTACATTCTACCCACTCTCTTAATTTTGTCAAGTTAAAATACTCAAACTACAGAGATTAATTCCAGATTGGTAATGTCCAACAGGTCAATTTCAGAAAAAGTTCTTTAGAAATTCTCATTAGAGCTGGTGTAGTGGTGCATACTTGTAATTCAAGCAATTTTGGAAGCTGAAGCAGAAGGATCAAAAGTTTGAGGCCAGCCTGAGCAATTTAGTGAGACCCTGTCTCAAATGAAAAAAAAAAAAAAAAAAAAAAAAAAGATAAAGAAGGGCCAGGAGTATAGCTCAGTGGTAAATCACCCTTGTGTGCTTCAAACTCCAGTATCAAAAAATAAAATAAATTCTTATTAGATTTATTTACAAAATGCTAATTTAATTTTTTAATGTTTAATTTTTTATTTGTTCTTAGATATACATGACAGTAGGATGTATTTTGACATTTTACATACACGGAGTATAACTTCCCATTGTGGTTATACGTAATGGGGAGTTAAACTGTTCATGTATTATTATATGAACATAGGAAACATGTCCCATTCATTCTGCTGTTTTTTTATTTTCACTCCCCCTTCTCTTCATTCCCCTTTATTTACTCCAATGACCTTCTATCCTCCCCCTCCCACACACATACTTACTGTGTGTTAGCATCTACATATCAGAGAAAACATTCTTGGGATTGGCTTATTTCACTTAACATGATAGTCTCCAGTTTCATCCATTTACCAGCAAATGCCATAATTTCATTCTTCTTTTATTGCTGAGTAATATTCCATTGTGTATATATACCACATTTTCTTTATCCATTCTTCTGTTGAAGGGTACCTACATTGGTTCCATAGCTTAACTATTGCAATTTGAACTGCTATAACCACTGATGTGGCTGAGTCACTATATCTTTGGGTATACAGATGGAGGAGTGGAAAAACTGGTTCAAATGGTGGTTCCATTCCAAGTTTTCTAAGGAATCTCCATACTGCTTTCCATAATGATCGCACCAATTTGCAGTTCCACCAACAATGTATGAGTGTGCCTTTTTCCCCACATCCTCATCAATACTTATTGTTTTTTGTAGTCTTGATAATTGCCATTCTGACTAGAGTGAGATGAAATCTGTGTAGTTTTTATTTTCATTTCTCCAATTGCTAGAGATGTTGAACATTTTTTCATATATTTGTTGACCAATCATATTTCTTCTTCTGTGAAGTTCCTTTGCCCATTTATTGATTGGGTTGTTTGTTTTTTGGTGTTAAATTTTGTGAGTTATTTATATATCTTGGAGATTAATGCTCTATCTGAGGTGCAGGTGGCAAAGATTTTCTCCCATTCTGAAGGCTCTCTCTTCACTTTATTGATTGTTTCCTTTGCTGTGAATAAGCTTCTTAGCTTGGTGCCATCCCATTTATTGATTCATGATTTTACTTCTTGAGCTTTCAGAATCTTGCTGAAGAATTTGGTTCCTAAGCCAATATGATGCAGAGTTGGGCCTACTTTCTTTTAGTAGATGCAGGGTCTCCGGTCTGATGCCTAGGTCCTTGATCCACTTTGAGTTGAATTTTATGCAGGTGAGTGATAGGGGTTTTATTTCATTTTGCTACATATGGATTTCCAATTTTCCTAGCACCCTTTGTTGAAGAGGCTATCTTTTCTCCAATGTATAGGGTTTGGGACATGAATGGATGTTGTATTTTGTCATATGCTTCTTCTGCGTCTATTGAGATAATCATGTAATTCTTATCTTTAAGTCTATTGATATGATGAACTATGTTTATTGATTTTTGCATGTTGAACCAAACTTGCATCCCTCGTGCGAACTCACTTGATTGTGGTGCACTATCTTTTTAATGTTTTTGTATACAATTTGCTAGTATTAAGTATTTTTGTATCTATGTTCATCAGGGATATTTGCCAGTATTTAAGAATTTTTGTGTCTATGTTCATTAGGGATATTGGTCTGAAGTTTTCATTCCTTGATGTATCTTTGTCTGGTTTAGGTATCAGGGAGATACTAGCTTCATAGAATGAGTATGGGAGGGTTAAGATTGGTGTTAGTTCTTTTTTGAAGTTCTGGTAAAACTTGACTGAGAATCTATCTGGTCTTGGGTTTTTCTTTGTTGGTAGATTTTTCATGGTGTCTTCAATTTCATTGCTTGAAATTGATCTGTTCAAATTTTCTACGTCCTCCTGATTCAATTTTGGCAGGTCATATGTCAGTAGAAATTTATCAATGTCTTCACAATTTTCTCTTTTATTAGAGTATAAATTTTCAAAATAGTTTCTGATTATCATCTGTATTTCAGTAGTGTCTGTTGTGATATTTCCTTTTCATCATGAATTTTAGTAATTTGAGCTTTCTCTCTTTGCTAGCTTGGCTAAGGGTTTATCAATATTATTTATTTTTTCAAATAACCAACTTTTTGTTTTGTTGATTTTTTTGAATTTTTTTGTTTCAATTTTGTTGATTTCAGTGCTGATTTTAATTATTTCCTGTCTTCTACTGCTTTTGGTGTTGAATTATTCTTTTTCCAGGGCTTTGAGATGTAATGTTAGGTTATTTATTTGGTGACTTTTTGTCTTTAATGAGTGAGCTCAATGCAATGAACTTTCCTCTTGGAGCTAAGTGCCTTCTTAGTGTCCCAGAGATTTTGATAGGTTTTGAATAGTATTGCTATTCTCATTTGCCTCTGAGTATTTTTTAATTTCATCCCTGATTTCTTCTGCTATCTATTGGTCATTCAAGAGCATATTATCTAGATTCCACGTGTTAAAGTAGCTTTTATTTTTTATTTGATTGCTATATAATTTCATTTCATTATGATCTGATGGAATGCAAGGTATTATGTCTATTTTTTTGTATTTGCTATGAGTTGCTTTGGGCCTAAGATATGATCTATTTTAGAGAAGAATCTGTATGCTGCTGAGAAGAAAATGTATTCACTTATTGATGGATAAAATATTCTATATACATCTGTTAATTCTAAATTATTAATTTTGTTTTTTAGTTCTGTAGCATCTTTATTTAACTTTTGTTTGGAGGATCTATCCAGTGGTGAGAGAGGTGTTGTAAAGTAACCCAGTAATATTGTGTTGTGGTCTATTTGATTCTTAAAATTGAGAAAGGCTTGTTTGATGTACATAGATGCTCCATTATTTGGGTCACAAATATTTACAATTATTATGTCTTGCTGATGTATAATTCCCTTAAGCAGTATGAAACATCATTCTTTGTTCTTTCTGTTTAACTTTGACTTGATGTTCACTTTATCTGATATGAGTATAGAAACCTCTGCTTGTTTATGAGATCCATGTGAATGATAGGTTATTTTTCCCCATTCTTTCCTTTCAGTCTGTGGATGACTTTGCTTATGAGGTGATTCTCTTGGAGACAGCATATGTTGGGTCTTTTTTTAAAATCCAAGCTGCCAGTCTGTGTCTTTTGACTGTTGTGTTTAGGCCACTTATGTTCAATATTATTGAGATATGATCTTTATTCCTTGTCATTTTGATTTATTTCTGGTTTTTAATTTGAATTAACTTCTCCTTTGATTGACTATTCTTCTAGTGTAGTACCTTCCTTTGCTTGTTTTCACTTCTTCATGAAATATCTAATTGAATATATTTTGTAGTGCAAGCTTTGTAATTGTGAATTCTTTTAACTTTCATTAATCATGGAAAGTTTTTATTCCATCATCAATTCCAAAACTTAATTTTGCTGGGGGTTGTATTCTTGGTTGGCATCCATTTTCTCTCAGAGCTTGGTATGTATTATTCCAAAACCTTCTAGCTTTGAGGGTCTGCTTTGTGAAATCAGCTGAGATCCAGGTTGATTTTCCTCTAAATGTGATCTGTCATTTTTATTGTGCAACCTTTAAATTCTATCCTTATTCTATGTTAGACATTTTCATAATAATATTGCTTGGCATGGGTCTGTTGTAATTTTCTATATTGGGGTCCTGTAAGCCTTCTGTATTTGATTTTCATTTTATTTTTTAGTTTTGGGAAATTTTCTGATATTAGTTCATTGAAAAGATTGTGCATTCCTTTGGTTTGTGTCTCCAAGTTTCCATCTATCCTGATAAATCTTAAATTTGTTCTTTTCATGTTATCCCATAGTTCTTGGAATTTCTGTTCATGGTCTTTTAACATCTTTTCTATATGGTCAACCTTATTTTCAAAATTATATGTTTTGTTTTCATTGACTGAAACTCTGTTTCCCAAGTAGTCTAGTCTGTTGATGATGCTTTTCATTGAATTTTTAATTTGGTTTATTGATTCCTTCATTTTGAGAATTTGTGCTGATTTTTTTTTTCAGAATCTCTGTCTCTTTATTGAAGTGATTTATCATTTCCTGAATTTTCTCTCTGATTTTGCTCCTTACAATGTCCTTTACTTTGCAGATCAGTTTAGCTATGCACATTCTAAACTCCTTCACTGACATTTCTTCCACCTGGTATTAATTGATTCTTTTATAGAAGTATCTTGGTTTGTTTGTTGTGATTTGTTCCCTTGCTTTTTCACATTGTTTGTGTGCCTACCCATCTAACAGTATGGTTACTCAGATATGGTTATCTGAGGAAGTAGAGTTTCTACCATGTGGACTTATATGTCCTTGAACATTTCCAGTACCTTACCTTTTAGGGGGAGACATATAATAACAAAAACTAGTGCAAACAATATATAGCATTAAATATAGTTCCTGCTATGACATTGTTTTAGTCAGTTTTTTCACTGCTTTGACTAAATGACCCAACAAGCACAACTGTGGAGGAAGAAAAGTTTTTTGGGGAGCTCACAGTTTCAGAGGTCTCAGCCATGGATAGCAGGTTCCATTCTTTGGGGCTCAAGGAGGGTTAGAACAACATGGCAGAAAAGTATGGTGGAAGGAAGCAGCTCACATGAAGATCAGGAAGCAGAGAGAGATCTCCACTTCCCAGATACAAATATATACCCCAAAGTCATGCCCCTAATGTCCCTCCTCCTCCACTCACACCCTACCACTTCAGTTACCACTTGGTTAATCACTATGGGAGGATTAATTAACTGATTGGGTTAAGACTCTGAACCTTCTTGCATTGTCTCACATGTGAGCTTGTGGGAGACAGCTCACATCCAAATTATAACAGACATCTACAATGTTCATTGTCACTATAAACAGAAATGATATGATCAGTTATTGCCTACAATAAAAACAATATATTTGCAAAAGGGTTTACAATTTTGAATGGTGGATAAGGAGAGGACAGAAATGATGTTAGGATGTGAGGATTATGAGGTAGAAGGAAAGAAGTTAGAAGTAAAAAATTAAAGGAAGAGTGAAAGAGAACAATAGAGATTGACTGTTATTAGCAGAAGAAAAGAGAGAAAGAGAATCAAGGGAAATAGATAAGTGAGAGGAAAAAAAATCTATAAAGTAAAAATTTTTAAATATAAAAATAAAAATAATATAAAACAAAACTGAAATACACTAATCAAATATCCTAGTCCTGAAAGTATTGATCCATGAAAAATAACTGGCTTCAAAAATTCTAGACATGAGGAAAAAAAATGAATATTTATAAATGTCCATGAACCATTAAGGTCACATTCAAATGGAGAAAAGAAAATAGAAAAGAAAAAAGAAAAAGCTCAATGAAAAAGAATTATTTCCGTTGAATTCTCAGCTTCCCTTCTCAGCAGTTTTAGTTGGGGTCATCAGGAGCATGACGCTCGCTCCACCCTCAGGGTGGGGTTGTTATACTAAGAGATGTAATCCCATAGGTGGGACTCCTGGAGGTGGGGTTTAGGCTTAGGTGGGCTCCAGGGTCTTAAATAAATGCCAGTTGTTCAGGAGAGTTTAAATCAGCACACCTTCAGAGCCTAGTAATTGCAGGTTCACACTGGAAGATTGTACCCCAGGGATCTTCCCTAGGTTCCACTTACATAGTGGAGGAGTCACTTCTTAGTCCACTATGACATCTGTGGACCCCATGTTTCCTGATCTTGGGTTCAGTCTCCAAACTCAATCTCTCCTTTCAAATTTCAGGCCAGCAAATGGAGAGACCAGCATTCAAGAGACCAGTATCTCTTCCAGTGGATCCTGTAAGCAGCCAGATTGGAGGGGGAAGGGTAAAGTTGGGTGGGTTTTCACAACAAGTAGTCCCCTGTGTAAACCTCTCTCCATGTTTGATTTTCTCCTGGTCGCCTAGGCACACATGTTGTGCAATGTGGGTTTGCCAGGCCTGTATTTTGGGCCAGTCTCAGGTGTACCAGTATTCAGCTCTCTCAGCTGATGGTCCCCACACAGTGCCTGCAAAATGTTTCTTCTGTCCTCCACATGCAGCTGGGGGAGATTTGGCTTCTTTCCTGCACAAGGATCTTGTGCATCACACCTTTCAGTTTAGTCAGACAGTGTCTTTGATCTCTGAACTCTCTGTACCCATACATGCCTAAGGTCTCCTAAGGCTGTGGATTTCTTTAGTTCCCTTATCCCTCCACTTTGCTGGGTGATGGACCCATGGTTCCTCCAGCTGCCACAACAGCTGTGGTGCTGGGGATTTTTCCTTATTTTATCACATCCAACCTCCTAAAATCCCTGATCTGCTTTGAATTTCCAGGATTCAATTCCAATAAAATCCTCCCCTTTTGTTCATCCATCTTGCTGAGAAGCTGCCTATCTGCTTTCTTGGTTTCAGGTCATGGAGCAGTTGGGAAAGCAACCTCCTCTATTCTGCCATCTTGAAACACTCCAAAAATGCTAATTTCAGGTGACCTCCCTGATTCTAGTTTAGTTTTTCTTTTTTTTTTTTTTCTGTTAAGCTAGGATAACAGTTTAAAATAATAGATTCATACTATACACGAATTCATAACAAATGGCTTGGAATCTGGCCTGAAGTTATATCTACCTCTGATAATAGAATTCCATTTATTGTTTTTGAATCTTTTAGAACATCAGCGCTCTCAGTGCTAAAATCCACCAGGAATATACCTGAAGATGGACACAAGTGTGACTTGTTGCTCACCATAGAGAACCAGGGGATCTCTGTAAGATAGTGTTACAAACAGGATTTGGGTTTGTTTTGGGAGATTGGGGAAGGTTAAGGAAAGTGGGCTTTCTTCTGAATTGGATTTGAGCAGAAAGTGTTGATAATTCTATGATGGGTTTCATAATTATCCAAAAGACAGGAAGAATGGAGTGAGGCTAAACTTATGGGGAAAGAAGTGGCAGTCACTTTTATTATCTGGGATGAAAGCTATTTGGTCATTTTTTGTGGTTTGTGCAATATTCACTGTTTTTCTGTTCAGATATGATTATGAGTTGTGTCATTTTTGATTCATGTTGGTCACAGTGGCCTTGGCCAATGTTTTTTTGTAAAATTGCTTATGATGTTCATCTGGGGAGCAATGGTCTCGTAATTTCCAGGCTAGCTCCAGGCTTTTAGGGCCTGTTTTTCTCTCTCAGGGTTAAATAAAAATAAAGGTAAATGCTATTACATATATGAATCCAAAATATTTAGCAGTAGTTGTATGTGAACAAGGCAGAAAGGCAGCTCAATGTAAGGGAGTCAAGCAAGATTACTTTTCTATTTAGCCCTACTATTGCTAACATTAATGGCTTCGATTTATTGAACACCTACCATGTACCATGCTATTTACTAGGTGCTTTACACATGCACAGTTTTGCAAACCAAATACATTTGATTGCCCCCATTTTGCAGACAAGTAGATAGCACATACATTCCCAGAGTCTTCTGATCATTAAGTAGAATTGCTGGCATGTTAATGAGTTTGGCCCTTTTTGGAGTCCACCATATTGTATTTCCATTGTATCAATATGCCTCTCTCCACAGAATTTTGCTGTCAGTAGCTTTAGCAATATAATATATAACTGGAAGGATTTCCCTGAAACTCAAATGCTATCATATATCCAAAAGTATCTAGAACAATAATTTCCTCGTGGTAGACAGGCCACACTGAGAGTTCTGTTTTTTCTTTTTTTCCATAGAACACAGATGCCTTTGATTATGAGTACAGATAAATTGTAGTAATCTAAGATGAAGTTGTGGAGTACTGCCAGACAACTTAAAAAAAAATCTTAGTATCACAGAATCATATAATTTTAGAGATTGAAGAAGTTTAGAGATCAAGAAATTGTCAAGATTCTCTTACATATGAGGAAAATGAAGGTCAGAAATATGCTTAATCGGACCCATATCACATATTTAGTTATTGTTAGAGCTAGGCTGAGAACTCGATTTTTCAGGTCATGGATTTCAGATTAGAAGTCACAGTGTGCTTTGGGGCCCTTACAGAGCTAAAGGATCACTGCTGACATTTCAGAGCAAAGCTCTGGGACTTGGACAAAATTTGAGGGCTGTGTGTGAGGGGGGAGGGGAGTTTCCTCTCCCCTATTGTTATGTAATCTTACAGTTAAAAGTTCCTGAATATATATATAAATAATTTCTCAGCGCAGTTGGGCAGCTTCAGCTGATTTATTTTTTCCTTTAGTGCCCTAGGATCCCCGGGGTCTTCCAGCCCTTTTTAAAATTTTGAGACGGTCTTGCTAGGCTGGCCTTGAACTTCGGATCCTCCTGCCCCAGCCTCCCGTGTTCCTGGGATTACAGGTCTACCCAGCCTCCCGTGTTCCTGGGATTACAGGTCTACCCATGGAGACCATGGTTTAGCATTTTAAAACCGGTTTTGGGAACATTACTTCCGGGAGCCACGCAATGCTGGAGGCGCGCTCGGGTGCAGGGGACCTGGGCGTCTCCGACAGGAGCTGCCGGCAGGGAAGCGCGGAGGCCGCACAGCGCTGCTGAGGCCATACAGCGCCGCGGAGCCCGCACAGCCCGGCGGATCTGGAGATCTCGGCCGCGGCGGGGGCGGGGCGAGGCGGCGCGAGGCGGCGCGAGGCGGGCAGAAGGCGGAAGGGCTGGGCGCGAGGTGCGGCCTGAGCGCCGGGGCCAGCAGCGCCGCCGCGGCCCGCGTCATGGCTGCGCACAGTCAGGGCACGGAGTTCGGTAAGCCCCGCGAGTCGCCTCCTCTCTTTTCCCGGCTTCCCGCATCGCGGTCTTTCGCGCGGGGCCCGCCGCCGGCTGAGTGTCCGCAGAGGTTCTCAGGGGCGGGAAGCGGTGGCGCCTGCCCGCGGCGGGCAGAGGCGGATCCCGGCGCTGCACTCTGGCCTGGGCGCCTTAGCCTCATTGCTGGAAGCGGAAGGAGCGGGAAAGGATGAGATTTCCGTCTTTCAACCGATCCCTCCACCTCTTAACTCTCTGTTTGCAAACAACAACAAAATCCCAAATGAGACCAGATTAAAAACCCTGCTTTCCCCCTGTTAATACTGCGTTTAGTACTGGATTTCCAAAAATTATTTTGACATAATTATCCCTAAAATAGCTTTTTCCCCCAAGTGCCATGGCTCTGTGCAGAAAACACAGCATCGTAGATTGTGTATGATTTTAGGTGTTTATCAAAATTGCAAAAGTGCCTGTATTCTTTTACCATTTTTCCTTTAATTTTTTGGTGGTTCCGGGGTCCAAACCCAGGGTAGGCAAGCGTTCCACCATTGAGGTACATCTCCAGTTCCCATCTTTCCTCTTACTGATAGTAGTTCAGATTACAGGCTAGAAAGCTTATTTCATATTTCCTAAAATGTGAAAAATTTGTAATTCACACACAACCTTGATGGAGCCCAAGGTTAATAGTTTAAATATATAACTTGGCTCTCTTTAATATCCTGGATCTTTAACTTATTATCTATGATTTTTTTTTTTTTTACTTTGTCCAAGTTTCTTCATCTGTAAAATAGTTATTAGAAAGATATATACCTCATGATTTGAAGATTAAATAAGGAGATAAATGTAAAGTGTTTGGTACATTGTGGGTATGTAGAAAGAACTCAAATAATAGTGTGTAAGAAAGGTCTGTTTTTAGGGACTAATTTTTTGAAAATTCATGCAGGTACTTTAAAAGTGATTATTCGTATTAAACACTTGAGACTTAAAGAGTGAAATTTTTGTTGAGTGTTAGAGTCTAAATCTGCTTTTATAGATAGTTAATTTCTTCATGAAATTCATCCTGTCTTACCTTCTGTTTACCAGAAGATTATGTTTTAAACTTAAGTTCTATCTCTGGAATGTAAACTTTAACAACAAATGAGTATAGGCTAGATTGGAGGATCCTGAAAGCTGGATGGGGCTAGAGTTGGGGTGTTTTGTGTCTCTTTGGTATTTCCGAGGATATTGGCTATGCTAATAGGTCACAAAGAGGATATGCCATAATTTCCCCAAAATTTAAGTTTTAAAAATTTTCTTTCAAGGAATACAATTAAACCATTTTTCCTTTTTTTAGTTTGCAAAAAATTAGAATCACTTTATTTGTTGAAGAATAATAGTATAGATAAAACAACTGCTGTTTGGAATAAATGTGATTTTCATGCCCCTGCTTAAATGATCATAGCTTTGTTTTTATTATTTTCTTCATTAAAATCATATACATTGCAAGGGTGTTTTTCCTTAACTGGTATTTACCTTTAACTTACAGAGATTTAGCCTAAAATGCTAAAGTAAGTTATTTGAATTATTTATGTACTATGGGAAAATCATTCAGTATTAATTTATGCATTGTCTTAATTGATGAGTTTTATAGTGTTTTGTAATTGAAAGTCTTTTGAATGAACACTGCAACTAATTTTTTTAAGAAATTAACTCTCTTTAAAAGAAATTAATGCTTATTGTAGAAATTTTAGAAATTATGGTTAGCACAAGAAAGACTAGAATTATTCCTGATTCAATCACTGTAATATTTATTTTAGTATGCTATATATATTTCCTAGTTCATGAACTAGGAAAAAAAAAAAAAAAAAGATTTATTTTGAGACCAAACCTGACCCTCATGATAAAAACCCTGCAAGGAAAACATTCTTTTAGCATGGCATTTGGGTATGCAAACAGATTTCCAAACTGGGAATGGACCCTCTAATATTGATTTTAGAAGATGGAATAGGGAAGGGGTGGAGAAGGAAAGGTAATAGAATGAGATAAACATCATTACCCTATGTACATGTATGATTACACAAACAGGGTGACTCTACTTCTTGTACAACCAGAGAAATGAAAGTTGTACCCTATTTGTGTACAATGAATCAAAAATAAAGGTGAAGCCCAGCATTTCGAGACTTACCAAGTACTATGGGTGATTCTGAGTTCAATTTTGAGAACCCCTGGTATCATATTTCTGTGGTCCTACTATTCCTATTACACCCTGTGTGGTCTATTAAAATTAATGGATACCTGTCTATTCTTTTAGACTTCTCTTAACTTTTCCTAAAATGTAGGTATCATAGAGGCAGTGATTTTCCTTTGGTTTGCTTATGTATCCCAGGCACTTAGCATAGTTCAACACAGATGATCCTCAGAAATGTCCCTTGAATGAAGGAATAAATTAGAACTACTTCCTGCTTGGGGGACCTTGGGCATCCACCTAGGCCACAGCCACAGCATGGGGACAGGTGCATTGAGGCACTGCCCATTCTTCTTTCTGAATATTGTTAAAATTCAGTTTTGTGACTTTTGTCTTTAAAGGTGTGTCAAGAGGCTTTTAAAGGATGTAAATAGTGTTGCTTCCTTTCAAATGTATTCTTAATAGTTTCCTGAGGAAAGTGGAATTTCTTCAGTTGTAAACAAAGTGAACAGTTTAAGGAATCTATGGATTTCAAGTGAGAAATGACTAATATCTTTCCATTTTCATTAATTATTTATTGAGACAGGACATTAAAGTTTATTTTTGAATTAAAAAAACCAGTCTCTATTTAAAATTAAAAGAATAAGGTAGCATATTCTTTATTAGGTGTGTGAAAATTTTAATTCTTCACTCATGTGGTCAAGTAGAATTGAAAAATTTTTAGATTTTCCCATGGAATTTCTAAAGTGCAGTTAACTTGAGATTTTTTTTAACAATGTAATTGATTAATTTGTTTTTATGTCAAGTATTTTTTTCTTCTTAATACTTACAATATATACTCATGGGTGTGGTGGCACACACCTGTAATCCCAGTGGTACAGGAGGATTGCAGTTTCAAAGCCAGCTTCAGCAATTTAGTGAGACCCTAATCAATTTAGCAAGACCCTGTCTCAAAATAAAAAGTTGGCTAATATTTCATTTATATTTATATATGATTTACATTTATATTTATTTATAGCATATAACCATTATATCCACTACTTCCTTATACTATATAATAAATGCAGAATAAACAATAGTGTATTTTTGAAAAAAAATTTAAAAAAATTAAAAAATGAAAGTTGGGAATGTGGCTCTGTAGTTAAGTGCCCTTGGGTTTAATCCCTGGTACCAAAACAAAACAAAAAACAAGCAATCTCACACACACACAGAGGCACGCACGCACGCACGCACGTGCTCAACCAACTAACCAACCAAAACCCCAAAACCAATATATATTAATTTGTTTCCTGGTATCATGGAAGATTACTTCCAGGACTCCCTTAGATACCCAAATCTGCAAGTGCTTAAGTCCCTTATATAAAATGACATAGTATTTGCATATAAACTATACACATTCTCCTTATATACTTCAGTCATCTCTAGATTACTTATACCTGATACAGTATAAATGCTATGTAAATAGTTGCTATGCTGTATTATTTATGAATAATAACAAGAAAAAGCATCTGTACATGTTCAGTACAGATAGTTCTAAATATTTCCATTGGTGGTTAGTTGAATCCATGGATGGGGAATCCATTGCAGAGCAAACTGTATATTTCATTAGGTTTAATAGAGTACTTTTACAACCATTATCTCCTTTAACTCTCCATGTTATCCTTTGTGGTAGGTGTTACTCTCATTTCATTGATAAGAAAATGAAAGCTCAAAAGAAAAAGTAACTTTTAATGTCTGCGAGCTGCTCATGTCTTAAGGCATAAGTTGAATGCTTTTCTGATTAGAAGTTCTTTACACTTTGTTTTATACCATGGCTACCTTTAGATATATTATTCTCAGTTTTACACATTTAGTTTTGTCTGACAAAATTAAATCAAAGACCCTGTCAGAACCAAAACAGGACAACAGTTGATATAGCTGAGTAACTGTTCTCTTTCATGTATGTGTAAAATATTCTAGGTAGAGAAATATTTATCATGTAGTAGGAAAAAAACATAATATGAAAATAATTATTTTATGCAGTTGTGATAATTATCTTGAAGGATTTATTATTTTCTCATGGAGTATTGATTATAAGCCAGCATGATAATTTTTTTTAACTTTGAAATGATCTCAAACCTTTAGCAGAGTTTCAGATACCATACAAAGAATTTTTCCCTCTGAACCATTTGAGGAAAATGGGTGATTGACATTGGGTTTCACCAACCCTGGATACTTATAGGGATATTTTCCTCATTAGGAATCATTGGTATCGGATTACCATCAGATCTGCAGACTTCAAGCATAGCCAATTGTCCAATTTTGGATCTTTCAGAAAAATCTAGTTCAGAATTGCATACTTCCTTTAGTTGGCCCATCTCTAGTCTTGTCTGGAATCATTACTCAGTCTTGTTTTGACTTGCAGGATCTTTATAGTTTTGAAGCATATAGGCCAGTTATTTTGTAGAACGTTCCTCAGATTCTGTCTAATACTTTTTTCGTGGTTAGATGTAAGTTATGCGTCTTCCCCAGGAATACCACAGAAACGATGCTGTTTCCTCATTGCATCTTGTTGGTAGCACATGATGTTGATTTGTCTCTTTACTGGTGATATTTTGATCACTTGAATAAATGGTATTTGCCATGCTACTCCACTGTGAAGTTTAAGTTTTAGCCTTCATAATTAATATGTGTTTTATGGTAGTTTTTTGAAACTAGTTAAGGATCTTTTCCTCTGCTGACTTTACTTAATATTTATTCATTTATATTAGTATGTATTTGAGGTTTCTTTATTCTCCCAATTAATTATAATTGTTACTATTATGCTTTACTTTCAGATTTTGGTAATGGTAGCTCTTTCAAGCTACTTTTCTTTCTTTTCTTTTTGCTACCAGGGATTGAACCTAAGAGTGCTTAACCACTGACCCACATCCTCAGCTCTTTATTTATTAAAAATTTTGAGACAGAGTCTCATTAAGTTGCTTAGGGTCTTCCTAAATTGCTGAGACTGGCCTCGAACTTGTGATCCTTCTGCTTCAGCCTCCTAACTTTCTAGGATTATAGGTGTCTAACCTCATGCCCTACTTTCTCTTTCTTTAATAATTTAATTTTTTTCTTTTTGATAGTACTGGGGATTGATTCCATAGATCCTTTACTGCTGAGCTACATCCCTGGCTCTTTTTATTTATTTTATTTTTTAAATTTTTATGTGTTTATTTATTTTTTAAACAACTTTATTTATTTATTATTGTAAACAAAATGTTTGTACATGGAGTAAAGGCATACCATTTGTGTAATCATAAATTTACATAGGGTAATGTTGTTTGATTCATTCTGTTATTTTTTCCCTTCCCCCCAACCCCTCCCACCCCTTTTCCCTCTTACAGTCCTTCCTTCCTCCATTCTTGCCCCCCCTCCCTAAACCTAACCCTAACACTAATCCCTCCCACCTCCCCATTATGTGTCATCATCCGCTTATCAGAGAGATCATTCGTCCTTTGTTTTTTTGAGATTGGCTTATCTCACTCAGCATGATATTCTCCAATTTCATCTATTTGCCAGTAATTACCATAATTTTATCATTCTTTATGGCTGAGTAATATTCCATTGTATATATATACCACAGTTTTTTTTATCCATTCATCAATTGAAGGACATCTAGGTTGGTTCCACAATTTGGCTATTGTGAATTGAGCAGCTATGAATATTGATGTGGCTGTATCTCTGTAGTATGCTGATTTTAAGTCCTTTCAGTATAGGCCGAGGAGTGGGATAGCTGGGTCAAATGGTGGTTCCATTCCAAGTTTTCAAAGGAATCTCCACACTGCTTTCCAGAGTTGCTGCACTAATTTGCAGCCCTACCAGCAATATATGAGTGTACCTTTTTCCCCACGTCCTCGCCAACCCCTGTTGTTGCTTGTATTCTTGATAATCACCATTCTAATTGGGGTGAGATGGAGTCTTACTTGTAGTTTTGATTTGCATTTCTCTTATTACTAGAGATGTTGAGCATTTTTTCATATGTTTGTTGATTGCTTGTAGATCTTCTGTGAAGTGTCTGTTCATTTCCTTAGCCCATTTGTTGATTGGGTTATTTGTATTCTTGGTGTAGAGTTTTTCGAGTTCTTTATAGATTCTGGAGATTAGTGCTTTATCTGAAGTATGATTGGCAGATTTTCTCCCACTCTGTAGGCTCTTTCTTCACATTGCTGATAGTTTCCTTTGCTGAGAGAAAGCTTTTTAGTTTGAATCTATCCCAGTTATTGATTCTTGCGCTATGGGAGTCCTGTTGAGGAAGTCTGGTCCTAAGTTGACATGTTGAAGGTTTGGACCTACTTTTTCTTCTATAACCTGCAGGGTCTCTGGTCTGATTCCAAGGTCCTTAATCCATTTTGAGTTGAGTTTCGTGCACGGTGAGAGATATGGGTTTAGTTTCATTCTGTCTCATATGGATTTCCAATTTTCCCAGCACCATTTGTTGAAGAGGCTGTCTTTTCTCCAATGCATATTTTTGGCACCTTTGTCTAGTATGAGAAAATTGTATTTATTTGGGTTCGTGTGCATGTCCTCTATTCTGTACCATTGATCTGCCTGTCTATTTTGGTACCAATACCAATACCATGCCATTTTTGTTACTATTGCTTTGTAGTATAGCTGAAGTTCTGGTATTGCGATACCCCCAACTTCATTTTTCCTGTGAAGGATTGCTTATTCTGGGTTTCTTATTCTTCCAGATGAATTTCATGATTGCTTGCTCTATTTCTGTAAGGTATGTCATTGGGATTTTAATTGTTATTGCATTGAATCTGTTTAGCACTTTTGGTAGTATGGCCATTTTGACAATATTAATTCGGCCTATCCAAGAACATGGGAGATCTTTCCATCTTCTAAGGTTTTCTTTAATTTCTTTCTTTAGTGTTCTGTAGTTCTCATTGTAGAGGTCTTTCACCTCTTTTGTGAGATTGATTCCCAAGTATTTTATTTTTTTCGAGGCTATTGTGAATGGGGTAGTTTTCCTAATTATTCTTTCCAAAGATTTATCACATGTATAAAAATGCATTGGATTTATGAGCATTGATCTTGTAACCTGCTACTTTACTGAATTCACTTATGAGTTCTAAAAGTTTTCTGGTGGAATTTCCAGGTTCCTCTAAATATATAATCATGTCATCAGCAAACAGGGATAGTTTGAGTTCTTTTTTTCCTATTCGTAACCCTTTAATTTCTCTGGTCTGTCTAATTGCTCTGGCTAGAGTTTCAAGGACAATGTTGAATAGAAGTGGTGAAAGAGGGCATCCCTGCCTTGTTCCAGTTTTTAGGGGGAATGCTTTCAGTTTTACACCATTTAGAATGATATTAGCCATGGGCTTAGCATAGATAGCCTTTACAATGTTAAGGAATGTTCCCACTATCCCTATTTTTTCTAGTGTTTTGAGCATGAAGGGGTGCTGTATTTTATCAAATGCTTTTTCTGCATCTATTGAGATAATCATGTGATTCTTGACTTTAATTCTGTTGATATGGTGAATGACATTTACTGATTTCCTGATATTGAACCAACTTGCATCCCTGGGATGAAACACACTTGATCATGGTGCACTGTCTTTTTAATGTTTTTGTATGTGATTTGCTAAAATTTTGTTGAGAATTTTTGTGTCAATGTTCATTAAGGATATTGGTCTGAAATTTTTTTTCCTCCATGTGTCTCTGTCTGGTTTAGGTATCAGGGTAATATTGACTTCATAGAATGAGTTTGGGAGGGTTCCTTCCTCTTCTATTTCATGGAATACTTTGAGAAGTATTGGAATGAGCTCTTCTTTAAAGGTTTTGTAGAACTCGGCTGAGAACCCATCTGGTCCCGGACTTTTCTTTGTTGGTAGGCTTTTGATGACTTCTTCTAGTTCATTACTTGAAATTGGTCTATTTAAATTGTGTATGTCCTCCTCGTTCAGTTTAGGCATTTCATATGTCTCTAGAAACCTGTTGATGTCTTTGAAATTTTCTATTTTCTTGGAGTATAGATTTTCAAAATAGCTTCTAATTATGTTTTGTATTTCAATCATGTCTGTTGTGATATTTCCTTGTTCTTTCTGAATTTTAGTGATTTGGGTTTTCTCTCTTCCTCTCTTTGTTAGTGTGGTTAAGGGTTTATCAATTTTGTTTATTTTTTCAAAGAACCAACTATTTCTTTTGTCAATTTTTTGAATTGTTTTTTTGTTTCCATTTCGTTGATTTCAGCTCTGATTTTAACTATTTCCTGTCTTCTACTGCTTTTGATGTTCGTCTGTTCTTCTTTTTCTAGGGCTTTGAGCCGTAGTGTTAGGTTGTTTATTTGTTGATTTTTTTTCTTCTTTTATTGAATGCTCTCCAATGAAATAAATTTTCCTCTAAGTACTGCTTTCATAGTTTCCCAGAGATTTTTATATGTTGTTTCTTTGTTCTCATTTACCTCTAAGAATTTTTTAATTTCCTTCCTGATATCTTCTGTTATCCATTCATCATATAATAGCATATTGTTTAATCTCCAGGTGTTGGAGTAGTTTCTGTTTTTTACCCTTTCATTTATTTCTAATTTCAATCCATTATGATCTGATAGAATACAAGGTAGTGTCTCTATCTTCTTGTATTTGCTTACATTAGCTTTGTGGCATAATATATGGTCTATTTTAGAGAAGGATTCATGTGCTGCTGAGAAGAAAGTGTATTCATTCTTTGTTGGATGGTATATTCTCTAAATGTCCGTTAAGTCTAAATTATTGATTGTGTTATTGAGATCTATGGTTTCTTTTTTTTTTTTTTTTTTCATTTTTTTTTTATTGTAAACAAATGGAATACATGCTGTTTCTCTGTTTGTACATGGCGTAAAGGCATACCATTTGTGTAATCATAAATTTACATAGGGTAATGTTGTTTGATTCATTCTGTTATTTTTTCCCTTCCCCCCACCCCTACCACCCCTGAGATCTATAGTTTCTTTGTTCAGTTTTTGTTTGGAGGATCTATCCAGTGGTGAGAGAGGCGTGTTAAAATCGCCTAGTATTATTGTGTTATGGTCTACTTGGTTTCTGAAATTGAGAAGGATTTGTTTGACATACATGGATGAACCACTGTTTGGGGCATAGATATTTATGATTGTTATGTCTTGCTGATTTATGCTTACCTTAAGCAGTATGAAATATCCTTCTTTATATACCTTCTTGAGTAACTTTGGCTTGAAGTCTACATTATCTGAAATGAGGATGGATACCCCAGCTTTTTTGCTGAGTCCATGTGCATGGTATATTTTTCCCCATCCTTTCACCTTTAGTCTTGTGGGTATCTTTTTCTATGGAATGAGTCTCTTGCAGGCAACATATTGTTGGATCTTTCTTTTTAATCCAATCTGCCAGTCTATGTCTTTTGATTGATGAGTTCAGGCCATTAATATTCAGGGTTATTATTGAGATATAATTTGTATTCCTGGTCATTCGGCTCATTTTTTTTTTTTTTTTGACATGACTTGGTTTCTCCTTTATTTGACAATTCCTTTAGGATAATTCCTCCCTTTGCTGATTTGCTTGTTTTTCATCTCTTCCTCATGGAATATTTTGCTGAGAATGTTCTATAATGCTGGCTTTCTTTTTGTAAATTGTTTTAGCTTTTGTTTATCATGGAAGGATTTTATTTCATCGTCAAATCTCAAGGTATGTTTTGCTGGGTATAAGATTCTTGGTTGGCATCCATTTTCTTTCAGGGCTTGAAAAATGTTGTTCCAGGCCCTTCTAGCTTTTAGGGTCTGGATTGAAAAATCTGCTGATATCCGTATTGGTTTTCCCCTGAATGTAATCTGGTTCTTTTCTCTCACAGCCTTTAAAATTCTTTCTTTATTTTGTATGTTAGGTATTTTCATTATAACGTGCCTTAGTGTGGGTCTGTTGTAATTTTGTGTATTTGAAGTCCTATAAGCCTCTTGAACTTGATTTTCCATTTCATTCTTCAGATTTGGGAAATTTTCTGATATTATTTCATTGAATAGATTGTTCATTCCTTTGGTTTGTTTCTCTAAGCCTTCCTCAATCCCAATAATTCTTAAATTTGGCCTTTTCATGATATCCCATAATTCTTGTAGATTCTGTTCATGATTTCTTATCATCTCTGGTCAACTTTGTTTTCAAGATCAAATATTTTGTCTTCGATATCTGAGGTTCTGTCTTCCAGGTGTTCTATCTTATTGGTTATGCTTTCTGTGGAGTTCTTAATTTGGTTTATTGTTTCCTTCATTTCAAGGATTTCTGTTTTTTTTTTTCAATATCTCTAACTCTTTATTGAAATGATCTTTTGCTTCCTGTATTTGCTCTTTTAACTGTCGATTGGTGCGATCATTCAATGCCTGCCTTTGCTCTTTCATCTCATCATTTAGTGCATGCATTTGCTCTTTCATCTCATCGTTTGCTTCCCTGATCATTTTAATTATGTACATTCTGAATTCTCTTTCTGTCATTTCTTCTGCCTTGCTGTCATTGAATTTTATTGATGTAACATCTAGATTTGTTTGGGGCATTTTCTTCCCTTGTTTTCTCATATTGTTCAGGTATCAGTGGACCGCTGAGATATTGCAGATTTCCTCTATTGACTTATAGTGTCCCCGAAGATTTCTAGTATATCCCCTCTTAGCCTTCGGTAGCCTAAAGTCTTGGAGGAAGTTGATAATGCAGTGCTCCACAAGGAAGCTGCCTCTCTAGGGGTGGTGGCCTTCAGGTGGGGTATATTCCCTGCTACTGGGCTGAGGTGCCTCCACTTGTTGACCAATGGTCATCCAAAGGGGAACTAGGCTGCGGGCTGAGGCAAGGCCTGTTTGGGCCTGTGTCTCTGGTTATACCGTCCTTCTGGGAAAACCTCACCTGGCAGGGAATACTAACCCAGTGGGGAGGTCTTGCTGGTCAGTTCCCCTCCTAGAGGTTCCCCTCAATCCACAACTACCGCCTGGGCTGGGCAGCCTTCCTCTGCAACGTTCCCAGGGACCCGGACCTACCTCCTTGGCGTGGGAGCCTCGCCCTGTGCAGAAGAGTCTCCTTAGGCTGCCTCTCCTCAGAGAACGGCCCGCAGTCCTGGAACTTTTGCTCCGCCCCTCAGCTTGTCTCTGTGCGGCTCTTCCACCAAGAAGCCGCCTAAGTCCTGGGACCGTGCTCTGCATCTAATTGCCTGGAAGCGACCTGCTGCACGCCTCCTCCTCTGGGCAACCGCCCGAGCTCCAGTGCGGTCACTCGGAGTCCAAGCGATCTGCCAAGCGCCTTTTTCTCTGGGCAGCTGCCCGGTGTTCCATGGAGTGGCTCCGAGTCCAAGCGACCTGCTGCGCTGCTCCTCTTCCTCTGGGCAGCTGCCCAGAGCTCCGGTGCGGTGGCTCCATGTGTAGCGACTCGTCCAAGTGACCTGCTGCGCTGCTCCTCTTCCTCTGGGCAGCTGCCCAGAGCTCCGGTGCGGTGGCTCCATGTAGCGACTCGTCGTGCTCCTCCTCCTCCTCCTCCAGGCAGCCGCCTGGAGTTCCCATGTCATCGCTCTGAATCCAAACAACTTGCTGCGTGCCTTGTTCTCTGAGCAGCTGCCTGGAGCCCTGGTGCAGTCGCTCTGAGTCCAAGCGCTGTGCTGAGCAGCCTCCTCTCCAATGCTCCCAGTTGTCCCAATTCACTGCTCCAGTGCGGGGAGGGGTGTCTCGTTGGGCAACTCTACTTCACAAAGTTCCTGCGTTCCCGGACTACCACCCCATCTAGGACGCCTCCCCAACGGGAGAGACTCACCGGGCGGCTCTGAGTTGGTCCCAAGTCTCTCAATATCTCTTCTTCTTGAACCCTGAGTCCATTTCCTGGTGCTCAGGAGCCAGTCTTTGTCCCTAGGGATCTTCAGCTCCTGTGCGGCAGAGCAACCTGGGACTCTGAAGTGGGAGAGTCTTTTATTTTTATTTTGAGACAATATTTCACTAAGTTGTCCAGGCTGGCCTTGAACCTGTGATCCTCCTGCCTTAACCTTTTGAGTCACTAGGATTATAGATGTGCTGCGCTTTTCCTGACTTATTTCTTTACTTCTTCTTTTTTTTTTTTTATTTAATTATACACTACAGGATTGAACCCAGGAGTGCTTTACCACCGAGCTATGTGTGCTGCTCTTTTTAGTTTGAATGTCCTCACTAAATTGCCCAGGACAGTCTCAAATTTGCTATTCTCCTGCTTCAGCCTCCAGAGTAGCTAGGTTTATAGTTGTTTGCCACTATGTCCAGCTGCTGCATTTCTTCATTTCTGTCTCGAGGTGTTTCTAGCATATCTTATAATTTTTCTGTTCTCATGCTGGAGTCAGCTTGTTCTCCAAGGAGCATTTTTTCAGGGGATAATGATATTAAGAAGCTAAGTTCTGAGCACTAGGTATGCTCCAGTAATTCGGGTGTCCCTGTTCCTAAGCCTCTTAGTTGGGAGAACTGAGAAATGTACGCGCGCGCGCGCGCGCGCGCACACACACACACACACACACACACACACACACACACACACACTTCTGTATCTACCTATCATCTATTCTGTCTTTATCTCTCTATCAGGAAAACCAAGAATTCCCTAAGAGATGTGTCCAGTTCTGGTCCACCACTACAGGATTTATTCAGTTGTTTTCCTTTTCCATATTTGAAGCTCTCCTCATGCAAGACCCCACTTCTCTACTACCTCCAGTCAAGTTTCTTCTTAACTGTCTCAGACTCTGACACCTGATTTAGGCAGCTCTCCCCATCTTGCTTGCCCTCCAACTCCTTTCAGCAGGCTGCTGTCTACTTGGATATCCCACTTACTCTAGTCATTGTCTGTGGCACATGTAGATAACCTCCCGGCCCTGCCTGGGGTTTGCCTTTCCTTATCTGGCTGCCCCTCCGTGCAGAATCTCTCCTTGTGAATAGACTCCAGGCTGCTCCATGTGTGGGTGTCTTCTTCACCTACTTGGATTCCCATATCCCACTCTGGGTGTGGGGGTGATCCCATTCCAAACTGGTTCAAGTGCCTGTCTTGTTCACCTCTTTCAGTTTTGTCTCGCTGTTTTAGGGCACTTGTTTAGGAAGGGAGGGGGAAAGGGGCCAGAATAAAATTTTAAATTTATTTTTATACACATAGGAACGTTGTATGTGGATGTTCTGACACTTGTTACTTGGTGCTCCTGCTAATGAATACCATGTGGAGACTAACCTGGTTTTTGCTCTTGCTGATCTCAGTCTTGTAAATCATTATATACACTATGATAAAGCTGACAATAGAAACATGGTAGGAAAGATAAAGATGAAGTCACTGACAGTCCAGGGAAGGTTTTGTTTTTTTTTTTTTGGAAAGGATATTTCTAACAGGGAATGACTTCTGCAAGGACACTGAGCAAAAGCAGCCTGGCATGTTTCATTAAATATAGGAAACCCAGTTTTCAGATTTTTGTTGTAATCTTCTCATTGTATTATAGGGGCTAAGAATAATATTTTAGTGAAGAAAAATCCTGTATGTGAAATACAGAGAGTCAACATAGTGACTGTACATTTTTAGATTTTAAATGGAACATCCTTTTATGAAAGCTTACTTTCATTCTACTTTGAAGCCTTTTACCTTTTGATTGTAAGCTATCTTTATTATTCTGATATTGCTTTGATAAATAGAAAAACTATAAAGAAATAATTTGGGTTTGTTGTATAATTAAATAATTAAAAGTCCTCCATGGTGCATGCTAAGTTAAAAAACATTTTTTAAAGCAGCTGAGCCCTGTGGATTTTAATTATTAGGAAGGAAGACAAACTTCAAGCACTCATTTAAAATGGGATGCCTCTGCCAGGAAAGAAAGACTAGTAAATGAGACAGCAGACAGAGCCCTTGAGGATGTGATTTAAACATGTCACTAGAAATTGTTTAAGTGGAGAGTTCTGGCCCTTTTAAAACACTGTCTGTCACTTGAGGATTGGGTCACCTTGAAATGTGTTCATCTTTGAGTTAAAGGCATAAAAAGACACTTTGAAAATTTTCAGTCAACTTTGCTGTGTGTTGTGTGTCTATGGATGTACCGCTCCTCAGCCTGCCCGAGCTGTAACAGTCAGTTCCCTGGAAACCAAAGTGGTTGCAAGAGAAGGATAAATGTTTAATCTCAGCTCTGGCAAACTGTACAGATTTTTTAAAATGTTGAGACATTCGGGTTGCAACTTCTAGCTCTCTGTATAGTCAGGCCTTTATCCCCAAAAGCAATGCCTGAGATAAAAGTAGCTGCTGGTAATTACTTCCTAAAAAGGTGCCACTTAGCTGGTGCTAAGTTCTTTTAGAGTATTGTTAATGATGTCAAATTGTTGTCTTTAAAATCTGGGAAAATATCTAAATTAACTTCTCATAATCCTGATTCTGATTTAAGCTTTTCAGCTGAATACTTTGTGGACACATTTCTATCTCAACACTCAAGGTAAATAGGGGTGTGTGTGTGCACATGCAATGTCATTTAAATGTGTACAGTTTGACATTGAACTAGGTGTCTGGCATGCTTAAGGTATAGTCAGAGACTCCTGAATTATTATTACTTTTTTTTTTGTTGGTACCAGGGACTGAAGCCAGGGATGCTTAATCACTGACCCACATCCCTGGCCCTTATTTCGTTTTTTTTTTTTTTTTTTTTTTTTTTTGAGATGATCTTGTTGGGTTGCTTAGGGCCTTGCTAAGTTGCAGAAGCTGCCCTTGAACTTGTGATCCTCCTGTCTCAGCCTCCCAAATTGCTGGGATTACTGGTCTTGTCACCGTGCCCTGCAAGACCCCTAAATTCTAATGTAGAAATCCTTTAATAAATATTACTTCTTTCAAACATTTCAAATGCTATTATGGAAGAAAACTTAAGAGTGTCACATTTATGATGCTACTTTTTAAAAACATACTATAGAATTTTGTAGCAGGAAGGAATCTATTTTTTTTCTTTTTCCCCCAGGTACCAGGAATTGAACTCAGGGGCACTGGACTACTGAGCCACATCCCCAGCCCTATTTTGTATTTTATTTAGAGATAGTTTCTCACTGAGTTGGTTAGCACCTCGCTTTTGCTGAGGCTGACTTTGAACTCATGGTCCTCCTGCCTCAGCCTCCCGAGCTGCTGGGATTACAGGCATGTGCCACTGCACCAGGTAGGAAGTCATCTTAATTATCAGTCCAACACCCTTTTGTTAACAGATGAGTAAACTGAGACCTAGAGAAGTTAAACCTATGGTCACATGACTGGAGACAGTACTGAATTTGAAACTCAGGCTCTCTGATTTACTTTAATATGTTGCATTACCTCCCTCTCCACCAGCTTTCACTGTTCCAATATCAGAATCACCTAAGAGGCCTGTTAAACATGAAGATTCCTGAGCCCCCAAATAGCTTTAATTATTTGCATCATGTGGGGAGAAGACCAGGAACCTGCATTCTACATCTCCATCATGAACATTGAAGATTCAGAACCCTAAAATAAACTGTAGTCACAGATTAAGTAGAGTTTGAGAGACTCTTTACTTACTATATATTATTTTTGACAAATTCTGTCATTCTTATATCTACATATATAATTTTTCTATTTAGTAAGCAAAGTTTCTATAAGCAAATATGGGGAGAAGTTAGCCTTTTATTTTCTGATTGAAATAAGTGAGAAGATTTGATAAAATGAACATGAAAGCATATCAGAAGGATCAGGAGGCATGGCAGTTGTGTATCTACCTATTGAAAGGTGCAGAGTCTCCAATCCAACAAGAAGCATGTTTCATTCAAAGATGCCAGTGGCTGGTGGAAAAATACACTGTTCTTTATGATCATTTTGGAAATTGACATGGGAATATTTAAGGATCTCCCATTAGCCAAAGATATGAGATTGTTTACCAGTAATAAGTAATAAATTTTCTGGTGGGAAAAATATTTTCATTTACTCTGGATGTTGTGAATTAAGTTTGTGTTGTGGACTCAGGAAGGAGGGAAGGTCCCATTGCATTTGATGAAATTCAATTGAGCTCTTATGTATTGAAGTTTTGAGGGAGTTTTTTTTTTTTTTTCAATATTTATGGAGAAACTTCAATCTTCTATTAATTTTCAAAGGAAAAAACACATTTGTTTTAGTTTCATATCTCTACAAAGTTTAGTTTTCCTGCCCTTCCCCCACCTTCAAAAATTTTTTTTAACTTGTTAGTAAGCAATCATTCATTACAGGTTGAACATTCCTAATCCCAAAATCCAAAATTCAAAATATTCCAAAATTCAGAACTTTTTGAGTGCTGACATGATGCCAGACGTGGAAAATTCCATACCTGACTTCATGTGATTACTTGTAGTCTACACTCAGGCGCACTAAAAAATATTGTATAAAATTACCTTCATGCTTTGCATATATGAACATGAATGATGAGTGGTGTGTAGCTCAGTGGTAGAACACTTGCCTAGCATATGTAAAGCCCTGAGTTCACTTCCTAGTACTGCAAAACAAACAAATCAAAAGCAAAAACAACCAAAAACCCCCAAAACTATAGAAACATGAATGAATTTTATATGTAGACATGGATCCTATCCCCAAAATGTGTATATGCAAATATTCAAAAACCTCAAAAATCTAAAATCTGAAACACTTTCTTAATCAAATATTTTGGATATAGTTTCCTTACCTGTATTACATAACCTCAAACTCACTCATTGAACACATATATAGAGAGAACCTACTGTGAATTCCCATTTTCCATGTCTTCATCAAGCATATAAGAGCAATAGGAGTTGGGGAACCTCCTTGAGACGCTTCACTTCTCTCATCAAACTTTAAAATATTGCTGGAGACCTAGCTCTTTTTAAGGAAAGCAAACTTTGCCTGTCATCAGGATGTGCAGTTGCCTTGTTTGAAATGATTGACTAGTCAATTTGTTACTCACTAACTCTTGGATACACATTTAAAGGTACAATAGTCCTGCCTGACCATGAGCATCAAGTCTGAAACCTTGTTAAGACTGAACCCTGTCTTTTTCCAGTATCTAAATACATACCTATACTAAAGTTTAATTTAAAAATTAGACTCAGAAGGAGATTAAGACTAACAAATAGAGCAGTTATAACAATATGCTATAATGTTATATGAATGGAGTCTGTCTCTCAAAATACTGTATTATATTTACTCTTCTTATGATGATGTGAAATGATACTTACAGGAAGCACTTTATGGCTTTTCTTTGGCATGTCTGAATTGCCAGCATCACTACTCTTGTGCTTTGGGGCCACTTTAAAGTAAAATATGGGTTACTTGAACACAAGCACTGCGGTACAGCAAGAATTGATCTGATAACTAAGACTGCTACTAAGTGACCATAGGGCAAGTAGCATATACAGTGTAGACACACTGAACAAAGGCATGGTTCATGTCTCGGGCATGATACAGTGGGATTGTGTAAGTTTTCATCATGCTTCTCAAAATGGCATAATATTTAAAATTTGATTTTTTTTTGGAATTTTTCATTTAATATTTTTGGGCCTTGGACAACCAAGGGTAACTGAACAATAGAAAGTGAAAACACAGATAAGGGGTTGCTGTAATGTGGAGAATCTTTTAAGCAAGGCAAAGATCTAGTAAGGTTTTGTTTTTCTTTCTTTCTTCTTCTTTCTGGTATCTTTTAGATACCAGGTTTGCTATGTCCAGGCTGACCTCCAATTCCTGGGCTCTAGCAGTCCTTCTGCCTCAGCCTTCCGAGTATCGGGGACTAAAGGCATGCACCACCATACCCAGCTATAATAGGAGTTTTATCAGGGAAAACCCACCTCCATATTTCTGTCTCCAGGAAGAAAAAAAATGTTAGTCTGCAGATGAATATTGTGGTTGACTGTGTGTACTAATTACATAATATAGTGAAATTGTGGGTCATGGTGAGTAGCATGTGCAACTCAGAAAATAGGCATTGTTGCTGATAATGCTCAAGAACATCTCAAAGAAAAGTGAAGTTCTTTCTGCATTCTAAAGTTAAATCATTTTGGCACTTGACAATAGTTACTTTCACAGATCAAGTTGAACTAGGCATCTTGTGGAAGGAATGCCAGAGAATCTGTACTTAACCATGTATGTTTCCCTGAATCCTTTTTGGTTTAACTGGAAAAGATACAGGATTAGGACCAGTGAAAGATTGGGACCCAGGAATAGGAGTTCTAGTTTTTGATGATACCTGGCCATTGACATTAAATAGAAGACTTCAGTCCGCTGGCTTGTACTTTCCCAATTTGTAAACAGACATCACATGTTCATCAGTTCTACTCTGGTGGCAGATGTTGATAATGGGGGAGGCAGTTCATGTGTGGAGACAAGGAGTATCTAGGAAATTCTGTTTCTCTGCTCAGTTTTGTTGTAAATCTAAAACTGCTCCAAAATAATGTCCTCGGAACATCTCAAGAATCCCTCTAGTTCTGAATTTCTTTGAATCTTCATATTACTTAGAATGATCATCCAGTGGAATTGTAGGTCAGTGGTGTTCTGTGGTCTCGGAGTTCAGACCTTTTCCTTCCTTCTCTGGCCAGCACAGTCCTCTGGGTTTCAAGACTCAAAGTTCCAGTGGTCAGTTTACAGCCTACCCCCATTTTTGTTGATTGAGCATGACTGAATACATTAGTTTTTCTTCTCTCTAGTTCTTTCATAAATATATCATAAATCTTTGTGTTTAGAGCCTTTATTTTGTATTTGTTCATCTGCCTGGCCGAGTATTGATTATAATGCTAATGTTTCTTCCATAAAAATATGTTGTTGATGCACCTCTTCCTCTGTTCCTAGGAAGGCTCGTTCTATAACACATCTGAATCACAATGGTGGCATGACAGCTGGTTTTTCTACATCTGGGCATTATTATCCCCCCGCCCCCCCAGGAAAATCCTATTTGGTTAAACTTTTCCTTATTGTTTTCAAATAGAAAAAATTTTATTTATCTTCTCAGATTTACTTTTTAAATTATTTTGTTACTTTATGTAGTACATTTATTTATGAAAAATATATATTCCTACTTAAGTTATTATAGTCTGTTTTTAGCCAAAGGAAATGCATTAGTTGGTGGAAATAGGCAAATAATGTCAGCAAGTATATAAATGAAGTAAACTAGGTGGGAATTCTCAAGACTGAAAATAGGAGTGTCTAATAAGTTCTGGTAAAATTGTGAGTCAAATAATCAGATTGTGTAGTATATTTTTTCACTCTTGAGAACATATATACAGCATTCTAGAAATAACTTGGATCTTAGAATCATAGAAGCCTGCGTTTCCATTATAACTTTGGACCTGGTCTCAATCTGGAAGTATATAGTGTGAATATTATATGAGAAATATAGTTAAATCATTCTTGAGCGATGAATAGATGGTAGCCTTATTCAGTAATTCCAATTGCTCCTATATTGTCTTCTTGAAATAGTTACTTTCATTATTTCACTGCTTCCCTATAGGTCTACTTGTTCTCTTCTGCTGGATTTTCTACCACTGATCTTTTAAGGTACCTTGACTTCCCCTGTGGTACCTACTGATTTTGGTCTTACTGTGGCTCCCTGCCTTCTAGGCACCATACCAATTGTTTCACACCTAATACCTCATTTAATATTCACAATTACTGGACTGGAATTATAGCTCAGTGATAGAGTGCTTGCCTCAGCCAGTTTTTATTTTGTATTTTAAGAGGGTCTTGCTAAGTTGTTGAGGTGGCTTTGAACTTGCTATAGTTCAGCCTCCCAAGCTGCTGGAATTACAGGCATGTGCCAACTTTCCCAGCTATTCATCACACTTTTAATGTATAAAAACTTACAAATCATAGGTAGAATGAGGATTTGACTTTAAAGTCCGGTTTCCTATTAAGAAAGGAAAAAAGATGTATTGAATAGCTACTGTTACATATTATACATGCTTTATACCATTGTCTAGCTACCCTTTGATTTGCAGAAAAAAATCTCCTCTTCAGATCCCTGTTTACCAGTCTCATACTGCCTTTTCTAGGAACTCAAAATGGCCTTATAACTACTTGATGAGTCAAGCCCATGTACTTTGCTCTCTCTCTAAAGATTCTGATCTTTTGACCCCATTCCTGTTGCCACCTCCCACTCTCCCCAACACATGAACACTCAGACACTGCTTTTGTCAGGCTGGCTTGGTCTTTGGTTTTATTCTTTGGGGCTGGTGCCTCTGTTTGGAATGCCGTTGGACATTATATCCTCTGCTGTTGAAGATTATCTCCGACCTTGGAAGTTGAGCTTACATCCTTCCACTTTTATGAAATTTTCTCCAATTCCTCTTGTCTTTTTTAAAAATAGCAGTTCTGGGGATTGAACCCAGGGCCTCACACATGCTGGACAAGTCCTGTATCACTGAGCTACACCCCTAACCCCCTTAGATTTAAAAACGAAAAACAAAAATACTTTTTAAAATTCAAGTGTTTATATATTTACCTTTTGGTCTGTGTGGTATACATGATATGGGCAAACAATGAGAACAGAAAATGACTAGGGATTCAGAATAACCTGTTTGGACCCTTAACCCCTGAATAGTTGAGTGTCAGCTGAGGTCAGGGAGAGCCCTTAGGAAGTAGGGGGAATTCTGTCTTTGGGTGCACCAGCCACTTGCGCTATGCTTTCTCTACTGGTAGGAGTCAGTTTTGAGGGTGCTTTTCTCTATTTTAAATGCTGTCTGGGAGGAGAATAGAAAATTCACTTCCTCCTAAGGTAGGAAAGACTGATGGTATAAAGAACTACTTTTCCTAGAAAAGGAATCTTTAATAGGTACCAAGGAATGATACTTTAATTGTGCAGTTTAAACTATTTAACCAAAGGGAATATTTGGTTGTGGGGAGCCCACTTGTTATCCCTGTAATCTTGCCATTTTGACTTCTGTCCACTGTTACTTTATACAGCTGACCTTAAGTTCCTTTTCCAACTTTCTGCTTCTGTAGCTGTTAAATCCTATCCTATAGATAGAAGTAGGCTTCTTTGTGAAAACTGGACAAAACCCAGTTCCTTTGGAGACCTATCCTGGTCACGTGACTTCCACCTCTGCTTGGGTTCTCCTGGGTCATTGGAGCTGCGGAGGGAAGCTTGTGTCCCTGTGGTGCACCACAAGGGAGAATGTCACAGAGTTATTGTAGAACTAACTCAGACTAACTTCTGAGTGGGCACATCTAATGACTTCTCTTTTAGAAGAAAGATGGTGCTTTAATGTTTTTGATGACTTGTCACAGAACATCTGAAAGCAGTGGGAAAACCAGGCACCTTGTCAAAACCTGTGCCACAAAAGAACTTCCTGAGGAGAAATTGCAGGAGATCAGGTGCTGTGGGAAAGCAGTGTTTTGAATCAGCACCCAGCAGGTGGTGATTTCCACTCTCATTCAGTTTGGAACAGATATTCCCAGACAGTGTTGGCAGTCACTGTGCTCTACAATGTAGCGAGGGTCTGTTTGTTTTTGGAGACAATATCAACTCAAGCCCTGTCTGCTTAGAGAATTTTAGCAGTTAGATGCCTGCTGTTTAAGGGATACACCTACATCCAGGCTCCTTCTACCTATGTGTGTGCTTAAATATATATTTAAGCACAGCAAAAGAGTTGCTGGAGAGCATGAAACTGGTAAATAGAGATGTGGAGAGCATTTAGTTTTTTTCTGCAAATCAAAGGTTAGTGAGATGATGACATAGGCATGTGTAATATGTATAGTAGCTACACAATACATCATTTCTCTTTTTCTTTCAAAATTAGCTCACTTCAGTTTCAATGGATGATCTCTTATCCCAGTTTGAGAATTAAGTTATGTAGTTCTAGGATGCCCTGATTAAATTTTTCTTCAAATAAATCTATATGGTAGTGTGGTTACTCATTTGTTTAAATGTAGCTCTTTTGTTGAAAAGAAATTGGACTTTGAAGTCAGTGCCTGGCATTCAAATCCTATTTCTTCTACCTATAATTTTTGAGTTTTTATATTTAAAAAATGTGACGAATAAAAGCTAGTCATGGAGTAATTGTAAATATTAAATGGAGCATTATGTGTAGAACAGCTGGCATGGTACCTGGAAGGCAGTGAGCCACAATGAGAATTACTTATCCTTCTCTTTACCCACAATCTTGGAGAATTCTGACCTTTAGGCTAAAGAGTAACTAATTGTGAACAAAGGTGTTTGTGGACTGGAATGTAACATGGGGTATTGAGGGAGAAATTCAAAGGGTCTGGGGCAGTTAAAGCCCCAGTGTATGTTGGAATTGAAAATTAGATATGTATTCAATACCTTTATATTGAGTTGCTGTAGCTGTCATTACTCCCCCTACTGTGGGAATTTTTCAGTTCCAAATTCTAATATTTTTTCTGATATTTTTCATGATCAACACCTTTGAAAATTAGTCAATAGCCAGACCATAGCATAGATGTTCATTCAGTAAATCTCATTAGTGCCATATTATGACTATTTAAATTATCAGAGGCAGGGGCTCATACAGGACTCTTTTTGTCTTTCTCCTTTCTTTCCTTCCTTCATTCTTCCTTTTGAGATGCTGCAAGTTGAACCCAGGAATGCTCTACCATGGAGCCAGATCCCCAGCCTTTTTATTTTTATTTTTGAGACTGGGTTTTGCTATGTTGCCCAGGCTGGCCTTGAATTTGTAATTAAGTGAACCTTCTGCCTCAACCTTCTGGTTTCTGGGATTGTGGGTGTGCCCTGCTCAGCTGGGCCTCATATGTGATTTCTTGATAATAGTAGTATTTTTTGTTTTTTTACTAAAATATGCTAGTTTTTTTTTTTTAACTAAAAATTGGTTTCAAAATTCAAATATATAAATTTTAATAGAAAAATAGCAATTCTCAGTAGGTCATTTAAAAAAATGAAAAAGTTATATATCAGGAATAATATGAACTTAACAAATTTTAGGAAATGAAAACTAACAACCTTATGTTATTCATAATTTATATCTTACTTTATTGGTAACATTTAAAAGTAATTGTTCCTGGGAGAGATTGTGTATTATGTTAAGTTCATGGTACATATAATAAGTTTTTCCTGAAGTGATATTTAAATGAGATGGTGTATGGTGATAGTATGACACTAAGTACTGGATAGTGGTAATGGGGGGATAGGTTTCAGGAAAAATAAGCAAAGATATTATAAAATCTTATATTTCCAATAACATACTTTGCCATTTTTTGGAGCTTACCATTTTTACTTAAGTTTAAATGAAATAATTTTATTATTAACATTTAGTTCCATTCTTGAGCGTTTGAGTAATATTTATGATGTTTTCACAGGATTAATTTTGGACAGATCTCTTTTAGTATGAAAGTATCCTTTGCAAACTTTGACTTATGTGGCTAGTATGGCATTCAGCAGAGGAAGCAACTTTATGAATAATATCTATTGACTGATAGTATGAATTCAATAACAAACATAGCATTTTTAGACATTCTAAAATTTTAATTTAATTAAGTCCTTCATCCTAGCCTTCTATTGAGAGAGAAGTCTTTCATTAAGAGGGAGGAGTTACATAGGTTTTCTCTGACGCTTTTGGCTCCTAGGATAATTGATCAAACTTTTCAAAGGGCTGAGAATTAAAACTTTACCTGACAGGGGGCCAGAGTCTTCCAGCTTCTGATAAATTTGTCTGCAGTCTGATGATTCTTTGTGAATACTAGGTACATTTAGGGGCTTGGAGAGATGCCCATCAGAAGTTTCTTGGAGTACATTAAGTTGAAAGAATACATGTTTGGAAATCTGAATATTCGTTTGAGAAGTCTCTGGTGGTGTGTCTTTAAGAGAGCATAGAGTAACAAAACAAGATCTTGACAGTGAAATAAATGTCTTGTGATGGGAACTTCATTTGTTACTAATTTTATTAAAGATGTTAATTTTATTGAAAAGCATGAAAAGCATGATATAGACTAATTTTTAGAAGTATGATCAGTTCAGGGATTGACTCACAACACTTGTTTATTTAAGTACGTTTCTGTGTGTGTTTTTTGTAGATTTCACAAACATATGTGAATCCATATGGATCCCTAACTTGATGTATCTCAGTACAAGCATAGCCAGAGACTGAAGAAGTTTTACTTGACTTGGGCTGATAAAACAAGTCCATTTCGTAAAGGCAAAGAAAGGCTAGGTAGAATGTAAAAGAAACTGCAAAGGACTTTTTGTCTTCTGGTTTCTAGAATGCTCTCTCCCATCCTCACAGAGCAAAGCATCTGGGGCACGGTGAGATTGCAGCCATGATCTAAATCCATGATGTAAGTCCTTATGGTCTACAAGAGCAGGAGGTGCATCCTTTAGGAGATAATAGTATATTTTCATCTACTATATACTCCTAATAGTATATATTCTAGTATATATTCTAAGGAAACTTTTGAAATGGGAGGAAAATATGAAATAACAGGGTGGAGTTTGAAGAATTTTTAGGAAATATCATGGATTCTTAGTTTTAGATGTATGCCTGGCATCAAATCTTTTGGGAGAAGTAGTAGAGGGACAGAGTAATGTGCAAATATAAAGGTGAAGTTGGGTCTTCAGTTATGTCTAGGGTTCAAACTCTTTACTTCTAATTGGTTTCATTCAGTTGATCTGAGAATATCCCTTTGAGAAAACAAAAAAGTGTTAATAGGCTGCCTCCCCCTTTTATAGAGGAGCATGAGGCTTGTGTTGTTCATCCTGATTGTAAAATGCTTCCCTCTTCTCTTTGAAATTATTATTTTAATTTTTATTGGCAATATACATTTATATCTTCTAAAAAGACATAAGTCTGAAAGAGTCAGTACAGCAAGCCTCAGGTCCTCCACTCTCTTCAAATCTAGCTGTTCCTTATGCCTGCTGGCTGCTCTCATGTACTCTGCTCCCTTTGCCAGCATTCTGAGGTGTCTTTCAGACTATTGTTTTGGTTCCCTTGTTTCTGCGTCTTCCTCTTGTTTCTCTTTCTGATTTTGGTGGAGCACAGTCATCAGTAATTCCTTGGAAACAAAAACTTTGAATATTAGAAAATGCTTTAATTCTTCTGTCACATTTAATTGATTACTTGGCTAAGTATAGAATTCTGTGTTGAAACATGGTTACTTAGGATTTAGAAAGTGTTCTTACATTGTGTTTAGCTATTATTCAACGGAGAGATTTGATACTATTTCTTTTTTTTTTTTTTCCTTGAATACTAGTGATTGGACCCAGGGTTGTGCTCATGCTGAGCAAACACTTGACCACTGAGCTAAATACCCAGCCCTTTTATTTTTTATTTTGAGACAGGGTCTCACTAGTTGTTGCAGGTCTCCATAAATTGCTGAAGCTGTTTTAGAACTTGGTTCCTGCTGCAGCCTCCCAAGTAGCTGGGGTTATAGGTGTGCACTACCACACTGACTTGATATTATTCTTTTTTTTTTAACATTTAAAATTTTTTTTTCAGTTGTCAATGGATCTTTTATTTTATTTTATTTATATGTGGTGCTGAGTGTTGAACCCAGGGCCTCACATGTACCAGGCAAGTGCTCCACCACTGAGCCATAACCTCAGCCCTTCATATTATTCTTATCCACATTTTGTAATGTGATCTCTTGACCACATTTGAAAATTTCCTTATCTTTAGAGTTCTGAAATTTCATAGTGTTATGCTTTGGTATAGTTCCCTTTGCCTTCCCTCCCCTCCCCTCCCCTCCCCTCCCTCCCTCCCTCCCTCCCTCCCTCCCTTCCTTCCTTCCTTCCTTCCTTCCTTCCTCCCTTCTCCATTTGCAAAGAAGAGTGAATTTTGTAGAAGACAAAAAACAATAAAATGTTTGCTTTACCTATTAAGTCAGCACAAACCCATCAGTAGCTACCATATTTTCAGATGTGGTGTTGTGAACAAAATTGGCTTGTTTTGAACATAATGAGGTTGATCATTTCAGAAAAACGAAATCTTATAAAATAAGTAGTGATGAATACTTTGACAATTTTTTATTTTTCATTTTTTTACCTTCTGACTATGTGAAAGATTATGCTTCTGTCTCCCCTGAGGCTGGCTAGGAACATATAACTGACTAGAGCTGTGTTGGTCCCTCTTTTCTAATTGCCTGTACTCTTTCAGTTTGTGAGCCTTATATGCCTTTAGTTCTGGGAGCATAAGATTCTTTCCTTTTTTTGGCAGGGGGGAGGAGGTACTGGGGATTGAACTCAGGGGACTCAGCCACTGAGCCACATCCCCAGCCCTATTTTGAATTTTATTTTAGAGAGAGGATCTCTGAGTTGCTTAGCTCCTTGCTTTTGCTGAGGCTGGCTTTGAACTCAGGATCCTTCTGCCTCAGCCTCCAGAGCTGCTAGAATTACAGGCGTGCACTACTGCGCCCAGCTTAAGGTTCTTTTCTTAAGTGATTTCTCTGATTTCTTCCCTTTGGTTTTCTTTTCAAATAATTTATTTTTAATTGGCAAAGATTACATATATATAGTGTATATTATGATGTTTTGAAGTATATGTACATTATAGAATGGTTGATTTGAGCTAATTCACATGAATACTACTTCACATATGTATTTTTCTTGATGAGAATGCTTTTTTTTTTTTTTTTTTTTTGGGGTGCTGGGATCGAACCCAGGGCCTTGTGCTTACAAGGCAAGCACTCTACCGACTGAGCTATCTCCCCAGCCCTGATGAGAACACTTTAATCACTTTCTTAGTGGTTTTCAGGAGCACAATACATTGTTATTAACTGTAGTTACCATGTAGTACAATAGATCTCTCGAATTTATTCTTCTTCTCTAACTGAAACTTTGTATCCTTAAATCAGTATCTCTAATCCCCCCAATTCCTAGTAACTAGCCTTGTATTTACTTTTGAGTGTTTTATGTTCTAAATATAAGGTAGTATCATGTGGTTCTTCCTATTCTGTGCCTGTTTATTTCTCTGGGCTAAATGTCATCCAGGTCCATCCCTATTGTCACAAATGACAAGATTTTCTTTTCTAAGGCTGAATAATATTCCATTTTGTAACTGTGCCACATTTTCTTTGTTTCCCTTTTTTATTTTATGGTACTGGGGATTGAACCCAGGGGTGCTTTCCTACTGAGCTACATCCCTAGTCCTTTTTTATTTTATATTTTGAGATAGTGTCTTATTAAGTTGAAGAGGCTGACTTTAAGCTTGCGATCCTCCTTCCTCAGCCTCCTGAGTAGCTATTTTTACAGGTGTATGCCACTTTTCTTTATCCATGTATCCGTTGACATTTAGGTTGATTCTATATCTTGGCTTTTTATAAATATGCTGCACTGAAAGTAGGAGTGCAGATGTCTTTTCAGTATATTAATTTCATTTCTTTGGCTATATACCCAGTTGTGGAATTGTTGAATTAGTTCTATTTTTAGTTTTAGTGTTTTTTTTTTGGGGGGGGGGGAAGGGTTGCCTCCATACTGTTCTTTTTAATGGCTTTGTGATAACTAATTTTTATTCCATCAACAGTGTGCTAAGGTTCCCTTTTCTCTACATTCTTTCACTTTCTTAAGTGTCTCTGGAATTCCTATTCTTTTTTCTTAATGATTTTCTTGTTTTGTGGCTGAGGACATTATTTATAGTTATTTTGAAGTTTTCTTCTGGTGCCTACAGTGCTTTATTTTCCTCTAAGTGCTTCTGTTCACTTATCCCCCATTGCCTTCACTATGTCTTTTATGATCAATTTCATCATATATCAGATAATCATTAGTTGTGCATTTATCTTTAGGAGGGATGCAGTTGTATAGTAAGGGATTTAACCTTGTTCAAAGAAAGGTCTGGCTTTTGTGTTTGATTCATGGGACTACTCGGTCTGATAAGTGTGCCTTTGTTTACCTGGGAGCTTTTGGCCATTCTGCATAGTCTAACAGTGTAATTCATGGTGAGTATTTTAAGATACATGGTGTTAACTTGAGTTCCACAGGGACTGGAGACTGAGGTCAGCCATCTTCATAACTAACTATGTTTTTGTTGCCCAAGCCCTAGTAAAAATTCTGGTTACTAAAGCCTAGGAGACCTTGGTGGACAGTACTGTGAGCATTTTGTCACCAATCACTGTCAGAGAGTCAACTCTGTTCATGGCTCCACTGGGAGAGGACAGCAGGAAGCTCTAGGTTGAGAACTCTCTTGGTCTCTGCCCTATTGTCTTCCTTTGGCTGTTTCTAATTTTTCTGGCATGGATGGGACTTATCACCATAAGGTTATCTTGTTTTGTTGGGCCATTTCATTCAAAGACTCTTTGGTCAGTCTGGTTTTATTTTTTTTAAATCTTGGCTTGGTTAGTCTGTGCAGAATGAGCCCTCCACTTTTTTGCCTGGGGTGTGCACAATCCTGACAATTGTTCTCAGGGTTAAGGAGGGGAAAGGAGCTAGTGATAGCATTGAATATAGATTTCCACTAAGTTCTATTTTCTCTACAATAATTCTGACAGCAGAAGTAGCACAGGGGACTGAAGGAACACATTAACAGAAACACATAATACATAGGAGGTAGTCAGGAAAAACTTTGCAGAGTGATATTTAACTGAACCTGAAAGATGATAGCGGTAGCCAGGTGAGGCTGGAAGGAGGAGTATTCCAGGAACCCACATGTACATTCATTTGAACTGGTAGGTCCTTATTACTTGGAGAAGGGAAGCAAGTAAGGTGTCTGTTATAATGGTGCATATATTAAAAAATATAGCACCAGGGATATAATAACAGTGGCAGTTTGTAGGTTTAAATTTATAGATTATGGTGGTTGACTAATTAGTATGATGCTATGTTTTTGTTTTTTTTTTTTTTTTTCTGACAGGTAAATACAGTTTCTAAATGAAGTTTTTGCTTAGGGGGTCAGGATTTAAACATATCATTGGGTATGAGAAATTTGGCTTTGTGAAGTGTTGAATGTTTATACTAGTTATAAGATTTTTTTCTTAATTTTTAAAAAGTTTTTTTGTTTGCCTTTCAGAGGTCATTTGAAGTTTTTTTTTTTTTTATGATAATCTGATCAATTAGAGTAACTCTAAGTGGATACTGAAATTTCAATTAACTATTGCTCATACCTAAGTATTTAGATGGCAAACTAATGGTTCGAGGGATTTTGAATTTGTCTTCTAGAATGCCAAAGCAGAATGTAATCACACTTTCCAGGTTTAAACCTTTCAATGCCTCTCACTTGTGTATTAGATTAGATTTAATTGTCTCAATCCACCAATCTTTGCTTTTCATAATATGTTGCCAGCATGCTTTTCAGGCTTTATTTCTGTGTTTCTCTGATAAGTATTTGATTCTTTAGGGAAAGCAAAAAATTCTTCCTGATTGAAATCAGAGTGGTTACCTCAAGGCCTTACTTATTTTTTTTTTTTTTTTTTTTATTGTAAACAAATGGGATACATGTTGTTTCTCTGTTTGTACATGGCGTAAAGGCATACCATTTGTGTAATAATAAATTTACATAGAGTAATGTTGTTTGATTCATTCTGTTATTTTTTCCCTTCCCCCCACCCCTCCCACCCCTCTTTACCCTCTATACAGTACTTCCTTCCTCCATACTTGCCCCCCTCCCTAACCCTAACTCTAACCCTAACACTAACCCTTCCCTCCCCCCCATTATGTGTCATCCTCCACTTATTAGCGATATCATTCGTCCTTTGGCTTTTTGAGATTGGCTTATCTCACTTAGCATGATATTCTCCAATTTCATCCATTTGCCTGCAAATGCCATAATTTATTTGACCCAGCTATCCCACTCCTTGGCCTATACTCAAAGGACTTAAAATAAGCATACTACAGAGATACAGCCACATCAATGTTCATAGCTGCTCAATTCACAATAGCCAGACTGTGGAACCAACCTAGATGCCCTTCAATTGATGAGTGGATAAAGAAACTGTGGTATATATATACAATAGAATATTACTCAAGGCCTTACTTAGATGGCCATTCTCCCTGCCTGTTCAGCCGTCCCCACCCATCTCACCTCTTCTTCACAGCCCTTGGTTTCACTCTTCAACCTGGCATTTGTTTTCTGTTCTCCCAGTTAGACATATGCTCTTTCCCTCAAGCTTCTATAGCACGTTCACCTCATTTACTGCTTCCTCATTAAAAAGGCAGAATAAGGCATGAGAGCCTTTATTTCTATTTTTAACTTTACATCTCTTGGTTACAAGAGTCATCTAACTTATTTCAGCCTTCTAGTGTGTTAGGACTCATGAAATTTGTTTTTAGCTGACTTATATTTCACATTACTATTTCCCCTATGATCTTTTTAAGGTCTGTTAGCCCACCTTTGAGAATATATATAATTATTTTAAGTTCTCCTGGTTCTGAATATCCCTTCAGAATATTTTATTTATATCTTCATTAAACATTATAATTTAATACCACAGACCAAAGAAACTCCTCATTTGAACTTATTTTTTCCACCTGTTTACTTTTTTGCTTTAACCATTTTCAGATAACCTTTACTGCTTTTCTTCCCAGATTTTCAAATAAGTATATGTTCATGATACAGAATTGGCAGTTTCTCCCTGTTTTCATTCTGCCTTATATGTTAATCTGGTAAAAATCAATTGCTCGTGGCCATTCCCCCGTATCCAGTATTTCAAGTGTAGAATCCTCGGAACTTCAGCATTCTCTAACCTGGTACTATTTACCTGTGAAACCCTATCTTTACTCCCAAACACAACTTTCTGCCATGGTTATCGTTCTGGAAATAGGGCATAATTGGTCCTGAATTGGTCTTCCCATACAGATTAGACTCAGTGTTTGAAAAGTCTTTCCTCTACTTGACTGCTAGTTAATTTCTATTTGTCTGTCAGAGAAGGTCAGCTTGTTGAACCTACTTTGGCCAGCCTAGTCTTCTCATGGTGACAAGAGTTGGAGCTAGAACCCAAACACCTGCCTTACTCTGCATTATCAGTTTAGTACTATTGCTCAGATCAATTGAAGGATGACCCTCAAACCTAGTTGGGTGGTTCTTTTCTCCTAGTCACCTTCTAACTCTGTGGTTAAATTATCAGAGAGGACCAATAGCATCAAATTGACTGGATAGCAAGACTGGATAGCCAACACAGTGCCTGGTCAGAGGCAGTTTTTCATGAATGACTGCCCTGTCTTCAGCTCCATGGATGAACCACATCACAGTACCCCAACCTAGAACACTTTTGTTGCATGTCAGTGTTAGGAAATCACATGCTGCTCCTGTAAATCCCCACCCGTGATCGTGACATCTATCAATACTAGGTCTTGATAGATGGCCTATGGGTAGGGATGTGTTACCACCAGTGCTGTATTAGATAAGTGTACTCAGAACTCTAACAAAGTAACAATGAAGAGGTGGGAAAACTATTGGACATTTTAAGTGCCTCTTTGACTTCTTGATTCAAGACAAGATGTACATTTCTTGAGCAGCTTTGATATGTGGATTGCTGAGGAAAACTGTATAGTCCTAACCTGTCAGGTTAGTAGTTCCTTGAAATCGTTAATGAAGTTCTTTATACTAGGAACCTGGTAGAAGTACTTTTCCTAGCTTCTAAAAAAAAATCTTTGATAATGCTTCCTCTAAGAGTTTAAGGAAAAGGTCAGTGGAATAAAAAGTACTGCTGCTTTCACAAATTTAAACATATTTAAACAAAAACAAAAAGAAAAAAATGAGTACAAATGAAAAGTCGCCATTTGCTCTGCAGAGCAGTCTGTCCTTTGTTGACTGCAGTTTTATTATGGCAAGAAAATAGTCCCAATGCTAGCAAAAGTCTTTAGAGGAAAGTTTAGAAAAACAGTTGATGAATATCAAGTTAAAGATATTTTGAAAAGCTAAAAGTATATTAACTGTCAAAAAATAGAGCTGAATTTACAAACATGGGCATTCATTACTATGATATGGCCCAGTTTCACTATGAGTTTTTAAAATAAATTTAATTGAGGTATAATATGTGTACAGTATACTAATATTCAATATATAGTTTAGTTTTTACATATCTGTATGAGTTTCAGTGTAATGTGATTTATACATTTTATTGGTGGAGTACTAAATAATTACATTTTGATGTATGGGAATAAAAAATGGAATAAAATAACCCCTTGTGTGCCATTAAAAAAAATTCATCTGATTTTGAAAAAATATAAAGCCGACATTCAGAGGTCTTTAAAAACTAGATAAGAACTGTAGATCAGTTCAGATTTACTGACAAAATGTTTCTTCCTCTTCAACAATCAGATGTTTCTGATGGTCAGTGGATGATGACCAGCAAATGGAGTTCTTGCCATGAAGAAGTAATTACAGTGGTCTCTTTAATCTTGTTTCCTTTCTTTAATTTTAATTCCTGCAGTCAATTGTAGTCTCAAAGTATTACTGTTTGTCCTGACTCAAGAGAATGCAACACAGTCATGTAACTTTTATTACAGTATATTGTTATAATTGCTCCATTTTGTTATTTTTGTCAATCTCTGAATAATTTATAAATTAAACTTTATACATGTGTATACAGGCTTTGGTATTGTTCATAGTTTCAGGCATCCACTGGGGGTTGCAGAATATCCCTTAGGGATAAGGGGTGCTACTGTATTTTAATTCACGATCAGCTTTCTCACAAAACTAAGGTGTTTTACTTATTCTGCATATAGAAAATATTTAAAGTTTGACCACTATACCTTGTACTTTGTTATACTGTGGAAGCCTATTTGGTTGAAATTAAAAATTGTCATCATGATATTCAAGTACATTTCTTCATAAATTTCTTAATTTAATAAGAACATTGTTTTTATCATGACACTACCCTAACAAAATTTGTATCCATGTTACCACTACAAAATCAAATAATTATATATTCCATGCTTACCATTGACAAAATGGTACTCTTCAATGAGTCAAATATTTCTAATTTCAGTGGGAATATTAGCCCCTACTGATGTGGCATTGTGCACCTGTGTCTCATGCATGCTTGGGCTCAGGCCAAGGGACAACCACGTGGTTATCAAATGGCTACAGAGACGCAGCAGTGTTGCCTACTACTACCCTCTAAGACTGGAGGGACTTTGCTGTCTCTAGCTGCAAATATTTTGAGTACCCTCAGTTATCAGTGAATGCTTTTCAAACTGAGAATGTTGGTTATATTTTTCAGGGAAGTGGGGAAGACAATCAAGTTTTGATCTCCTTTCAGAATTTGGTGAAGTGAGAATTTTGGACTTGCCTCTCCTATGCTGTTCTTACTGGAGAGTGTGGCAGAAGCTGGAATCGACCAAGTCCATCCTGGTTGACTTTATGTGAAAAAATGAAATACACAAGGCAAATGCTAAGCCAGATGGAACAGGGACATGAATTGGGCAACTCTTGGGTGAACCAGGAGGGCATTATTTCCCTAGTGAGGACCAAAAGCTTAGCAGATGAACTGTACTGGGAAGAGTTGTTGAATTTGGCTCCAGTTTTCTCTTAGAATATGGAGGTAAGGAGGCAGGCAGAGAGATCAGCCCTGAAGTCTAATCTATGAACTCTTCCATACGGAGACCTGCCTGAGGGTAGTTACGGATAGTGAGTTAGAGGAAGCTCTTACTTGAATTTTGTGCTTTGTGTATTTATAGCCACTTATGGAATATACATTTTTCTTTGGTTATTTATACTCCAAATAGGAATAATAGCACCATTTCTTATTTGTTTGGGTACAGATTTTGACAAGAGAAATGCTGTAGTCAGGGGGCAGGTAGGATTTTGACCAGTCTCCACTGCTTTTGGGAGTGTTCCAGGTCAATCTGTTCCCTGTCCTGCTAGAACTTCCTGATTGACCTTCCCACAGTAGCCAGAGGGATTCTTTGAAAGTGTGAATCAGATCATGTCAGTGCTGTACTCAAAATGCTTCCCATCTCACATCCAGTGATCTTTCCATGCTGAAAAAGTCCTTCTCAGTAGTCTTTCAAACTCTGTTGGCCATGCCTCACAGTGTGTGGTGTATTTTATTTTGCCCTGTAGTACCTGCTTCCACACATGTAAAGTAGATGATACTCATCTGTATTACATGAAGCACACCTGATATTTTCTATTTTCCTTTGTTTCTTCTTTTAATATGCTGGCTGTAACTAGAAAAGTTGATTTCATAACATGTCCTTGAGTTATGACCCATTTTGTAAAAAACACTGTGTATAATTTGTTCCATGCCTACCTCTCAGACTTCATCTTAACCACTCCCCTCACCTGGCCTTGCTCAGGCCCTCCATCTACACCTATGTCCCTGCTTTGCTTAAGATGTGACCTTAGCAACTTTGTTCTTCTCTCTGCCTAGAAGACTGCTTTCCTAGACAATATTATTCATCACTTCCCATTTCAGGTGGGTCTTTGCTCAAATGTTTTATCATACTTTCCTTGCCCTTACCATCCCTGCATTCTCCATTTTCTTATCCTATGTAACTTTACACTATAGCCCATATGTAGTATATCATGTATTCAGTAGATATTTATGTTTGCAATCTCTTATTAGAAAAAGCTCCACCAGAGTAAGGATTTTGTTTTTTCATTCATTGCTCAATCCATAGAGCCTGTAGCCATGCCTAACACCAATGTGGGTATCCTTTTATATTTGTTGAATGAATAAATGAAATTCATATTCAGGATTGCATTTATCTAACTTTCCAGGAGGCGTTCTCTCCCCTTTCTGTCTCGTATCTCATATTTAAGCCATTGACTTTGGGCAAAGATCCCTATAGTCTCTGTAAGCGAACTTGGAGCCATTAGGTCTAGGAATGCTGGGGTCCTGTGTCCCTCAAATATTGTCTGGAAGGGGAATGTGGTACAGGGAAAGTCTGTACCCTTGGCCCCACAGGCCTTCCATCTATAGGGAAGAGAAGGGCTGTAGGTGGGCCATAGCAGCCTCTGAAGTGTGGGTTCATTTCACCCAGGTGTAGTGTTGGTGTCACCTAGGAATAATATAAAAATTAGGTTATATCGGAGGTCCATAGTGCCAACATTTTTGGTCATCCTTTCTATGGGAATAGTAATATGGACATTCAGATGCCATCCTTCTTACCTGATGTTGAGTGGTTGTGTTGGGCTGGCATTGTGGCAGAGCTCAGTGCCAAATATGGGTCATGGAATGTGAAAATGCCTGGGTGAGGGGCATTACTGTTGCCTGGGCTATAGTGAGGCTGCCTGACTGGTACCTCCTGTGGTCTGCCTCTCACTGGTTGTACACACTACTGACTGGCAAAAGTTAAGTATATTTTGTTTTGTCTGCTCAACAAGAAATACCGTGCTCTTTGTAGAATTTTTAAGTGATATGAAATATATATCATGAGAAATTAGAAATCTTATGTAATCCTATTTCTGAGGAGAAACACTTTGATCAATTTGATATTTATTCTGTTTTTTTTTTTTTTTTAAACATATACCACAGATAAAGGTTTTGTATTTTGGTTTTTATAAACCTTCTATTATTTATTTTTTTGGTGGAGGTGGGTAACTCAGGGGCACTAAACCACTGAGCCTGTTTTGTATTTTATTTAGAGACAGGGTCTCACTGAATTGCTTGGTGCCTTGCTGTTGCTGAGACTGGCTTTGAACTTGAAATCCTCCTGCCTCATCCTCCCAAGCTGCTGGGATTATAGATGTGGGCCACTGTGCCCAGCTTTATAGATCTTTTCTATTTAAAAAACATGGCTGTGCAGATTATTTTCACCAAGCACTGTATCACAATCAGTTTTGTACTTCATACTTAATGAAGAACCTAATTCTTTTTTTTTTAACCTAATTTTTTTAATGGCTAAATTATATTGCATATTATAGATTTACTGTATTTTATTGAACTGGGCATAAATACTCCTCATACTACATTTGAATACTCAATGTAAGTATTTATATGGAACATACTATGTGTGATGATTTTTTAAAAAACTCTATGGCCCTGTTTGGACATCTTCAGTGATTCCTGAAGGATAAAGTCTAGTCCAGTGTTGTCTCATAGAAGTATTCTATGAGATACAAAGTATTAATTTAACATTTTCTAGTATGCATATCAGAAGTAAAAAGAAATTGATGAGGTATTTTTAATAACATTCAATCAAATATATCCAATATATTATAATTTTGCTGGGTAATCAACATAAAGTCTAATTAAAAAGATATTTTACATTCTTTTGGGGTACTAAATCTTGGAAATCTATGTATTTTATACTTAAAAAACATCTTATTTGAATTATCTATATTTCAGGGGCTCAGACAGGCCTATGTGACTGGTGGCTGCTGATGTGATAATATAGGTTGAGATTTCTTAGCCTAGTACTTAAGGTGCTTTACAAATGATCTAGCCAACCTGCTCTTGCTCCTGAAACCCCCATATCCCACAAACCTGCAGCACTTTCTCTGTTTTTCCTGAATCCTACCATACTTCAGATGGAATTTTTCAACCTTGGCACTATTGATATTTGGAGGAGATAATTCTTTGTTGAGGGAGATTGAATTGTAATGTTTAGCAGCATTTTGGTCTCTACCCACTAAACAGGATCCACCAGACTGCCAGCTGTGACAGTCAGAAATGTCTGCAGATGGAGAACCAGGGCTCTTAAGGTCAATCTCAAATCTCTGACTTATCCACTAAGAGTTTTCCTAGCTACCGGGGTAAGACTACATCTGTGCCCTTCTGAATTTGACTTACTGTCTAGCCAGTATGGATAAAAGCTCTTTTTTTTTTTATCATAAAGGTTTGAGAAATGTGTATTAAAGAAATTTCATCTTTTTATTTTTTAAGGTGGAAGTTGTATTGAGTTTTATAACAGAAACTTACATTTTTTGGTTCTTCAGCAAGCAAATCCTAATCAATCATTGCTGGGGAAGCGTCTTGTATGCAGAGTTGGTTGGAGCATGACAGATGAAGGATAAGGTCTTCCCTTTCCTTCCTGACCCTGCAGTCATGCACAGCACATGTCCTAGATTTTTTTCATATAGAGCTTGAAGCCCTGAGCGAGAAGGAAGATAGCATTAATGGTGTCAGGTGGCAGCTGCTGTGGTGTCTTGGCCAGACCATTCCTGTTACATGCTGGCATTATGCTTCTAGTTTTTGGCTTTCCATTGTTTTCTTTGGTTCCCATCTGTTTTTCTGCACTTGGTCTTCCAAACTTGTCTCAATTTATGAGCCCTTAATATCCTTCCCTTTTTGTTCCAGTCACCCAAGTCAGTTTTCATTTTTTTCAACTGAAAGATTCTTAACTAATAAATTAGCCTGGGGAACCATTTGGGAATTGCTGGTTCCAAGCATTGATTTTGCCCTTATATCTTGTTTTATGTTTTGATTTTTCTAGCTTCCAGGTCTGTGGCTTTTCTCCCCAGTTTTCTCCTTAAGGTTTTTCATGCAGGAGCTGTAACTTTTCTCACATCATTTAGCATGTTGCCTGCATTTCAGAAATGCTGAATGGAAGGGTTGTACATGGGCATTTGGATATAATCTGCTTCATTTGTTGAGGAGCTCTGGCTGTCTTGACTAGCCACAAACTGCTGCTGAAAACTTGGGGGTGGGGCTAACCTGAACATCCTGGGAACAAATGGGATTGTACTAAGTAAAAAATTTTAGATACCAGAAAAAGTGACTAGGCTTTTTTAGTGACAAGATTAACCTACTGGCAGTAGTTGATGAATTGAGAAGTATAATTTGCAGAAATGGGAGATTGATTACTAAAGAGCATCAATAGTTGGGAATGGCTAATATCTCAAGGATGAATGAAGGATAAAGGAAGGTGGTAAAACCTTGAAATCATGATGTGATTCTACTATGTAAAGCAGGGTACAAAAATGAGGATATCTGGTAATGTGATCCACTGTGATGTTGGAGTGTTACATAATGAAGTGTTATAACCCATTTGGCCTGTGGATGCAAGACACACTGGAAATGTCAGCTGGATGGAAGAAAAGTGTAAGCAGAGAACAGATAAAATTGGTACAGAGGTGACAGATTTGGAGATCGAGTTGGTCTTTGTCTTGCCTGAATTCATTACTAACCTGGGCTTGTGTTGATGCCCTAAGGAGTGGGCAGGTGAATGTATGTTGAGGTGGGAGTTAGAGATGAGGGGTAAGTGGCATTGTAGCAAGACTGTGGCAGTACGTACTGTCAGATTGCCAGTGTCTTTGTTCCTAGAACAGATACCTGTTTGGGTCCATGGACTGGCTTAATCAGTGGAATATGAGGAGAGCTGGCAAGTGCCCTGCAGGGGTATGGATGTCTTAGAGCACTCATCCAGGATTTGTTGGATGCTGAACTTAGGGAAAAAGATTGTTTGTAGACCCCACCTGCTGGTAGGAATGGGGCTGTCAGGACAGTTTCTGTTCTCTACCTTTCTGAGTAGAAAACAGGCAAAGCTTCTGCTCATTTACTATATAAATTGAACATCTAATGAACCTGACTAGAACAAACATGCAGTGACATCCTGGTATCTTTTTTTCCTAGTCAGCTTAATCCTTTGCAAGGCCAAGGGTGAAAGATTAGACATGATCGAGTAATTTTTTTCATTAGTTTCAGTATAAAAAATAAGTTTACCATGATGGAAGAGGCACAAATATTTATTGATCAACTATTTTTGTGCTAGGCATTTGTTCATATGGGAGGGTATGACTGTTTCCTGGGAGAATGCAAATTTGAATTGAAAACAAACATAATTTAGAAATAATAGACATGTATACAATTAACAAGGGTATTGAGGAATATATTCTGGTAATAAAATATACTAGTGTATACCTGGAAATGACTGTTTAGAGACAAAACTGGGAAAAAGATTTGGGTGATAGAGTTGAATATAAAAATTCAGAAAGAATTAATAGAAAGTAGAAAAATTAGTCTCTTATTTGCCCAATATGTTTTGGGAGAAAAGTCTGGTAATAAAATTTCATGATTTGTTTTTGTCTATAAGGAACAAAGTTAAAATCAAAATACAAAATGCATCTCCTTTGGTGGGGCTACTATTTGATGTTGCATGTTTTAGGAATACTGTGAAGAACACAAGAATATCTGTAGAAACAGAAATGAAAGTGATGACAAGCTAGAAAGTAGATTTGCTGGGAAAATCATCTCTCTTTCTACTGAGATTTGAACAGGAAAAAATAAATAAATTGTGAAACAAGTATTTGAGAACAAGTTTATCGTTGATAGAAGGGCCTGAAAGTCACTAAAGGGAAACAGTAGGATTTTTTCCAACAGAAAGTTTTAAGAAGAGTATCATTGACTTCCAATTATGGTTTCATGTCTGTTCTTCTCAAAGGCAGGTGTACTCAAAACCCCTCCTGACTCCAATAGAAGATTCTGTAGTCCTGATGAGATTGTGTGCATTAGAATCACTTCTCCTGGAAAGGAGATGCTAAAGGGTGCTTGAATAAAATATTAAAAATTATGAAGGACATAACAAAGGCCAATCAGTCCTTTTTTTTCCCCAGACCCCCTAAGATGAGAACAAGGGTTATTTGATGAAATTAAAGAGTAGCAAATTAAGTGCTAATAAAATGAGATAGTCACTTATATAATTCATTGCCATGGGAGGTCACAGAGGCAAATTCTGTGGCCAGATTAAATATGAGGTTGAATAATTTTATGACCACTAATGATATTTTTAGCAGTCAAGGCTGATACTGTGAAGAAAGTGATCTTATTACATTCCCCAGTAGATGGTTTGCCAGGACCTCTGGCAGGTGGTGTCTGAAAAGCATGAGAGCAGGCCTTGTGGGCTCTAATCTTAGGTGGGCATTGTAACACAAAATAGTTTTTAAGGTGAATGATCCCAAGCATCCCATTCATACTTTCGTCCCATCTTCTCTTGTGGAGGTCCAAAAGTGTTTTCTAATTAGAAGCAATTGAGAAAGACATTGCCCAGAATTAAGAAAATTTCTGGAATCTGAGGTGGGGGATCACAAGTTCCAGGCCAGCCTTGACAATTTAGTGAGACCCTATCTCAAAATAAAAAAGTTAAAAAGGGTTGGGGTATAGCTCAGTGGTAGAGCACTAGGTTCAATCCCCAGTATTGTTGGGAACTGCGCAACTTATTTATTGAATGCCATTCACATGTCAGGTATTCTTTCTCTTGGAGTTTTAAAAATCTTTTGGGAGTTTTAAAAATATTTTGGGGATATAAACAATTTTTTATATCAGTTCTATTTCAAGTGATGGGGCTTGGCTAAAAGTATACTGTGCATGGAAGCACAAAGCAGCAAAGGAATACTCAACTTGGGAGGTTTAGGGAAGGCTTCCAGAGCAGGTGACCTTTGAACTGAACCTCAGTGTATATGAGTAGGAGTTAATCTTCATGCAAGGTAAGGAAGGACAGTTGGTTAGAAGGAACAAACTGAACACAGGGTTCAGAGAGGGAACATGACTTCCTGTGTCAGGACACTACCATCTTTTAGCAACACTGATGGAGGCAGAAGAGACCATAAAGAGCAAGCCAGATGAGCAAGTGTCCTGGGTTTGCCTGAGACCTCTTGCCCGCAGCAGAGCTTCCTGTGCGGGCCTTAGTGGGTTTTGGGGAGTAGGGAAGAGAAGGGGAAGAACTTTGAGGAAGTGTCTCACAGTGCATCTGTGACAGCCTCTCAAACTGCCTAGGATTGATCAGCTCCCTCTTTGGTCCCCGTCAGTAGTTACTTGGCAGTGAGTCTTGTGGGTCACACAGCTCTGCTTCACTTTTACTCTCTGCCTGAAATGATCTTTATCACCACTGTTAGTGTTAAAAAACAAATAAAAGAGACCCCCCCAATCCCGTGTTTGAGAAGAGAGAGGTTCTTCTAGACTTACATAAATTGGGGGTGAGCCCTGTGTGACTGTCTCGTCTTGTTCCCTTGGACTCTGCCTAGAGCCAGCTCAGTCTTTGGTGGTAAAGAAGAGGCAGAAGTTGGCCTGACCCCAACTTCTGCTTTCTCTCTGAAGTTGGCTCAGGAAACAAGCAGGAAAACGTACAATATCTTTGAGGAGCAGAAGCAGATGGATTGAAATGTTAAAAATCTGTTTTATTAAATGATTTCAGCTAACAAAATAATTTAATTAGGAAAAAAAAGGAAAGCACCCAAACTCTGTTCTTCTTTAGTAATATTTAAATGTGGAATTTCATTCATCTTTGAGAATTTCTGTATCATTAATGTTGATACTTTTAAGAAGAGGCAAATGGAAATGGGAGAAGTCTTATAAATATTGGTTTTCTTGGTGGTCCAATCTTTGTGGTAGAGGCTTTTTATAAAAAATATTTTTTAGTTGTAGATGGACACAATACCTTTATTTATTTATTTTTATGTGGTGTTGAGGATTGAATCCAGTGCCTCACGCATGCTAAGCAAACTCTCTACCACTGAGCTACAGTTCTACCCCCTCTCCCTTTTTTTTTTTTTTTTTTGATACTGGAGATTTACCACTCTGGTGATTTACCACTGAATTACATCCCCAGCCCTTTGTTTTCATTTTGAGACAGTCTCACTAAGTTGCTTAGGGCCTCGCTAAATTGCTAAGGCTGGCCTTGAACTTGCAGTCCTCCTGTCTCAGCCTCTTGAATTGCTGAGATAATAGGCATGCACCACTGCACCCAGCTTTTGTGGTAGATGCAAATACTTTATTATTATTATGTCATTACATAGTGTGTATGCAATTGGCAGTTTTCCTTGTCATGTTACAGAACTGTGTATGAATAACCTTTTCCATAGTAGAAATATTTTCTTCTGAGATCATTCTTAAAAAACATGGAGTTCCTACAGGGATATAGAAATGAGGTTAGTTACAGAAGGTAAACAGACACATGCCCAATTTACTGTGGGGCTACCTGTTACTGAGTATCAGTGGAAAAAGTTGAAATATATGCACACGGCACTCTTGTTAGACTCTCAAAGGCAGATAAGATCTTGACTCACAATACAGTAAGTACAAGAAACAATTTTACCACAGGTCCTTGGTGAATGAAAGACAAGTTCTGTGGTAGAGGCACAACCAAATGTTAGCTCTGTTTGAGAGAGTCATGTTTTCCCCAGAGCTAAAACATTTGTCAACTGGAAGCAAAGAGAGCAGATCTAGGGTAGGGGAGGAGAACAGAAGTAACACAGATGTCTTCTGGAACTTTGAGTAGTCGTCGTCGTCCCCCCCCCCCCCCCCGCTTTTTAGACTTCTGTTTTCTGTTGTATCATTGTTGTTGTCTCTGATATGTTTTGAAAAATTCTCCTTTGATAGGCTGTATCATATCAGCATCTAGTAGATATTAATCTTGTCAGTAAGGGGGTATAACCAAGCATTGCTTTAAGTCCCAGCATTAATTCACTTAAGTATTTATTAATCTTGTTTGCTCCCTTGGACTAGACACTTAACGAATAAGTTTTTGCTGTCAAAAGTGAGGCATGTACCACAGGGAACACAATCCCTCCCCCCCTTGTTCATTGTAATCTGTGCAGTGAATCAATACTGGTTCCTCTAGTTCACATAAACTTGATTTTAAGTGAAGTATGCCTTGTGGTGACTGGGATTCCTTCAACAAGGTTATATATTTGTTGTAAGAAAAAAACAAGTTTTTAAAGAGTATTGACATCAAATGGTAAATGTTTCCTTTCTAGAACCCTGTTTCTATAGGTGACTATATTAATAAAAAATTTCAGTTTCAAAAAGTATTGTTCTTTCCGCTTTAGATCTTAGTTGGATTTCCAAAATACAGGTGAATCAGCCGGCAGTTCTGAGACGGGCACAACAAATCCAGGCTCGAAGAACCGTGAAAAAGGAGTGGCAAGTAAGGTTCTTCTTGAGCATTCTGTTCCTGTATTTCACAATGCATGGTCTTTTCCCTCAAAGCCACAATATTGAATTTCCCTCAAGATGCATCTAAACTTAAAAGATTGCAGCTGTCCATGACTTATTTTAATAATTCATATATGATGATGATGGGTTGGAGAAAGATAACATATTTATCCAAACAAGTTAAAAATCTTATCACTCTTGAGTGGCAAAACCGCAAATGAATTTGAGGCATCTTTATTCATGAGTGAATTAAATGGCATATTTTCTCAACACATTTATTCAGTTTCTTAGACATGCCTTTTTTGGTTGTCTTCTGTTTTAATTTTAAAACCATAATGTCTAAACCTGGTGTGTCCACTGTTGAGGCCCTGAGGGGTAAGAGTTGACCTTCTTTGACCATCATGTTTATCTTACTATTACTTTTCATAAATCACTTTTCAAAATTCCAAAGGTGATGTTTTGCAGAGTACTTATGGTCAGCATATTCTTCAGTGCCTACCAACCAAAGACGTGCTATGCAGCTCTAAAAGGAATTCAGAGTTCATTTCACAAGGGAGGCGAAATATTGTGATTGAATCCTTTAGAGTGATGTTTCACATTTTGCTCATCCTTGGAAATATTCTCATTGAAAAGATAATAGGAATGAATTGTGGAATAGGAATTATTGTTTTTAAAATGGAGTTGGAGTCAATTGGAAAAAAACAACATGGAGCTTAGAGACATTAAACAGTATCTCATCTCTCATCCTACTGTGGAAGGGAAAATTGAAATAGAAACCTTCTTCCTGAGTTCTTCCATATTAGGGTAGCCATGTTAGGTTCCTTGTGGATGAGATGGAAAAGTCAGAAGGGTGGAGATTTGGTATACCAGGGTTTTCTGTTTGGGATATCAACAGAAGAAAAAAATTAAGGCTAGTCTTCCTTTTCACTTTATTCTGAGTAATATTCATCTTGTCAATGAATCTTGTTTATATCTGTATCATCATATGGTTTAGAATAGTGTAGATATCAGATATTAGTATCCATATTTGTCTAATGAGTCTCTGCTAACTGGGTTGGAGATTAATTTTAATTTTAATTTGCTTTTGCCTTTTCTTTTTTTACCAGGCTGCTTGGCTCCTGAAAGCTGTTACCTTTATAGATCTTACTACACTTTCAGGTGATGATACTTTTTCCAACATTCAAAGGCTCTGTTATAAAGCCAAATATCCAATCCGTGAAGATCTCTTAAAAGCTTTGAATATGCACGATAAAGGTAATGTTGTGAATAATGTATCTGGTGTTTACCTGCTTGCAATATCAATTACAAGATCTAAGAGGACTTAAGAGTCAGTTACTAACCATATGATAGTTGTAAAATCCAGGATGGGAGCTCTGATCATGTGTATGGACAAATAATTGAAATGTTCTTTAAAAAATGACAGGAATCTTGAATCCTGTTTTTACATACTTCTTTCTGTCCATAGATTGAAATTTATAGTTGAGCGCTTCCTTATTTTATTTTATTTTATTTTTTTCAATTCTTCAGTTTGGAAATTTTCTATCTAGTGACTCTAAAATACTGATTCTGATTCCCTAAGCCACATATGAAAAAGTCAGTCTCATTACTTAATAATCACATCTCATACATAAAAGTATTTTCTGTGAGTCAATGAAATACTTTTGAGAATAAGATGCAAATGGGAAATATTGTGTGCTTGTATATTAGGTTAGATCTTTCAGAAAAAGTTGTTCTCACTTCTTTAGTATACATGAGAGAAAGACCTTTCCGCAGTTGCTGTTTAGTTTAGAACTTTAACATTTTAGTAATGGAGGAATCTTGAGAGTTGGTCCCCTATTTTCTAAGTGAGGAAACTGAGACTTGGAAGGATCAGAGCCATTTCCAAATGTTGGGCTGGTTTTAGGAGTCAGTTCTTCTGTTTGTGAAGGGACACTTCATGGCTCTGGAGTGCCTGTCTTTGCATTGCTAGAAATGTTGAACTAGCCCAATACAGATATCACAAATAATCTGTAGATAATTTATGCACCTCAATATTTGTGTAGTTTTTGAAAAGTCTTTATTACATTTCTTTTCAGTTGACAATAAAATTCTACCTTATTGGGGCTGGGGGAGCTCTTTGGTAGAGTGTATGCTTAGTATGCAGAAGGCCCTGAGTTCAGTTTTCAGTACCAAATCCAAACAAACAAAACAAAACAAAACAAACGAACAAAGGAAAAAAAAAAAAAACCCACCAGATTCCATCTTATTAATAGCACTTAAAAGGAACATTTTTGCATGAGGTCTTATGACTCTGCTTGTTTTTATGGTAGCTATTTAATCTTTTTATTTATTTATTTTTTTAATTTCAGAGTTTATACCTTAAAATGAAGGCTCTAGATTCAGAAAGGAGTGATTTTAGTTAAATGTAATTTTGCTGTTCCACTCTGTATGTTTTACTTATACTTTTCTTCATTGACTCTCCTGTTTCAATGGTGTGCAAACCTGCATTTTTTTATCTACATGAAATAAAATATTTTATTTGAGTCATGATGGAAAAGTCTACTGTTTATGAATTTAAAAAATGACATATTAACCTTAAAGAACAGTATGTCAAAATTATTTCTATGACTATAATCAGAACATGATTCATGTTTTCAAGAACTAAAAGGAACTGCAGAAAGTAAAAATCTTTTAAGTTTGTTGCAGCATCATCAGAGAACAGTTTTTTCCCTTATTTTGTTTTCTGCCAATGGTGTTGGATAAGTAATAATTAGCATATTGTGTGATTTGAACTTCATATAAAGAAGGCTACTATGGTTTTTTTCTTCAAAGGCATTACTACAGCTGCTGTTTGTGTTTATCCTGCCCGGGTATGTGATGCTGTAAAAGCACTGAAGGCAGTAGGCTGTAATATCCCTGTGGCATCAGGTAAGCTTTGTTGAAGCTTTTGTTATTATTTTTCAGCCTTTTTTTCCCTTCTACAATGTAGATGCCATGGGATATTATATGATGATTTTAATTTATACTATTTTAAATTAATTTCATATATATAATTAGTTGTATTGATACATGATTTTAGTATTTTTAGTTATTTAGTAAAGAGCAGACATTATGTTAAGTTCTACAAATAAGGACCTGTATCACTATGCTTAAGAAAACTAAGTTGTACACACGTATGTGTATGTATTCTGATGTACATATGGAAGATATAGAAGTAAACATATGTGGAAGGTACTGTTGTAACTCTGAGAAGTGAATTATTTGTTTTGTGAAGGTCAGTAACACTCACTAAGAGTATGCATCATCACAGTGATGTAATTGCATTAGGTCTCAAAGGATATGGAGGAGACGACAGTGTTGATAAGTTTGAGATTGACACTTAAATAAGAGAATTTGTATGTGTGAAGGCACAAAAGCATGATCAGAAGACCAAAAGGGATTTGCAATTGTTGCGTCGAAAAGTAGGACAAAGAAGGTGCTGTGGAAATGGAAGCTGGAGAGGCAGTTCAGGGCCAGATGGCACAGGGCCTACAAACTGTGCCTTGTTGGGGCTATATTCTGATGATGGGGATGGCCCTGAAAGGTTTTAAGCAGTGGGGTGACATGATCAGCTTCAGTGTAGTGAGTTAGCCGATGGTAGGGATAAACTAGAAAGGGCCGAAATAGAGTTAGGGAGACTCACCACAGTCCATGGGAGAGGATGAGAACCCTCTGATACCCAGAGGATACAGAAAAGAGGGTACATGCAGGAATTAACTGACTTAAGAATTTAAGATAGACTTAGCAGGATTAAGCAGGTACCAGGAAGAGGAAAATCTTGAAAAGCCTCAGTTTAATGTGTATGTGTGCGTGTCTGTGGACAGTTGATTGGATGGGCTGGATGGATGGATAGACATATATAAAATTATATTCTACTTTTAAAAGATGTCAGAAAAGTATCCTGGTGCTTTAAAATAGCAGTCCGTAAACTGCAAGTTAGAGGCCAGTCTCAGCAATTTAGTAGGGCCCTCAGCAACTTAGGGAGTCCTTATCTCAGAATAAAAAATAAAAAGGGCTGGGGATAAAGCACCTCTGGGTTCAGTTTCTGGTACAAAAAACAAAACAAAACAAAACAAAAACCCAGAAGTCTATAAAGACCACTAATTTATTTTGAGAGAAAAGCATCAGAAGGAACATGGTATACTGTATTTATGTACAACATATTTGTGAGGATTCCCAAAGTATTTGGAAGCTATACCTTTATAGACCTTAATTTTTCATCAGCCTCAGCCCAGTTTTTCTTTATTCAACAGGGAGATCTGCTTCTCTCTAAGGTAGCTGATCCAAGGAATTTAATAACATCAAGGGAAGACAATAGGTCATCTTTAGAAACAGAGATGGAGTGAATGATGAGCATATAAAAAAGTTTAAAAACTTTTCAAAAGTATAGATGAGTTTTCATTTTCCTCTCACTTGTTCTTGGCCCTCTTGCCACCTCTGCCCTGGCCCAATTCTGTGGACTGATTTGGTGTTTTTCTCTTCTGTATCCCATTTTCCTTTTTTCTCATTTGGTGGTTGTTTTTTCTTTTTCTTTTTTTAAAGATATTCAGTGAGAGGAACCTCTATTATGATCTGGTTATTACAGCTAAGGAGGTTCATTTGTAAGTGAGTAAATGAAGAGAAAATAGAGATAGGCAACTTGATCAAGAGTAGGATCCAGAATTAACTAGTATTGATCAAAACAAGGTTATACCACTATGTTGTGACCATCACTGTGATGATAACATGTGTTCCTTCTCCCTTTTTTTCTTCTTTCCTTTTGTACTGAGGGTTAAACTCAGAAGGACTTTACCACTGGGTCAAAGCCTCAGTCTCAGTCCTTTTTACTTAGAGAGGGTCTTGCTAAGTTGCTGAGGCTGGTCTTGAACTTTCATTTCTTACAGTCTTCTCAGTTGCTGGGATTGCAGGTGTGTACCATCCTGGCTATTGATAACGTATTTTCTCAATTGCTGGTTACTTAGTGCACCCTCATAAGCATCTTTGCAACAGCTTAATTTTAACCCTGTTAGAGAATATTTAATATTTGTCCTAACACAAATACTACATGAAATAACATTATTTCTTCACTCTTATGTTGTACATAATGTTAGTGACATTCTTAAGTGTCATTTATTCTTTGTTCTCTAAATGCTGATTATTTTTTGGGGGGACATGAAATTCTTTGTTGAGCTACTTACCAATTAAAATTTTTCTCCACCCCCCTCCCTTTTTAATCTCTACTAGTGGCCACTGGCTTTCCAGCTGGGCAGACTCACTTAAAGACACGATTAGAAGAGATCAGATTAGCTGTGGAAGATGGAGCTTCAGAAATCGATGTGGTCATTAACAGGAGCTTGGTGCTGACAGGCCAGTGGGAAGGTAGGTGCATGTTCTTGCCTAAAAAGGAGTCCTAAACAGCTGTGGTGGTGTATGCCCGTAATCCCAGGGACTTGGAAGGCTGAGGCAGAAAGATTAAAAATTTGAGGCCCACCTCAGCAATTTATTTAGGCCCTAAGTAACTTGGTGAGACCCTGTTTCAAAATAAAAAATAAAAAGGTCTCAAAATAAAAAATAAAAAGGTCTGAGGTTGTGGCTCAGTGGTAGCACCCCTGGGTTCAATCCCTAGTACCCCCCCCCCCAAAAAAAAAAAAAAAAAAAGTGCAGGGAATATCCTAGTTCTTTCTTCCCTTTGGGGAGAAAAGAAGTGGGGATCTGGTAAGACAGCATGTTTTGCAGATCACTGTTCTTGGTTACAAGTCAGAGGGTGAATTTGGGAGAAAACATGGATAAGATTGCTTGTCCTTGTGACATTTACAAATCTAGGTAGATTCCAGTCTGCATGAACTTTCTAATATCACTTTGGGTATATAGATGAATAGTAATTTTCATGTAGTAGATTCATGCATTTTTTTTTTTTTTTTTATTTTCAAAGACATTTTACTTTTATTATTTTACCCAATTTGAACCTTTTTAAATCACGTGAATTGAGAGTATCTGGATCCATTTTTTTAATTTTAATTTTAGGAGCGCTCATTTTTTTTTTTTTAATTTTTTTTTTTTATTGTAAACAAATGGGATACATGTTGTTTCTCTGTTTGTACATGCCACAAAGGCATACCATTTGTGTAATCATAAATTTACATAGAGTAATGTTGTTTGATTCATTCTGTTATTTTTTCCCTTCCCCCCACCCCTCCCACCCCTCGATTCATGCATTTTTAAAAAAAATTTATTTTAATTTATATTTTATATGCTTTTCTTGTAGAAAGGAGTAGTTATTACTCTTATGTACTGTTTTGTTACTCAGTACATGAATCACTTCAGGCAGGTTTTTTATGCAGTTTATTTTAATGTGTTGGTGGAAATCTCATTTTTCATACTAATCTTTGTGGACTTTAAGGATGTGGGATTATGAATGAGTTTACTAACTCTATTTTTACTCCTAGTAGTATTTTTAAAAAAATTTTTATTCTTTTTAGTTATACGTGACAGTAGAGTGTATTTTTTAGTTGCATAAACTTTGTTTTAATTAACTGTACATGACAGTAGAATGCATTTATACATTTTGATAAATTATATGCAAATGGAAAAAAATCTCATTTTTCTCATTGTACATATTGTAGGATCACATCAGTCATGAAGTGATATATGTACATGAGGTAATAATGTCTGTTTCATTCTACTATCCTTCCGACTCCTATACACCTTCCCCTCCCTTCACTCCCCTCTACTTAATCTAAAGTAACTCTATTCTTCCCTAGCCCCTCTCCTTATTGTGAATTAGTATCCACATATCAGAGAAAACATTTAGCCTTTGGTTTTTTGGGTTTGGCTTATTTCACTTAGCATGATGTTCTCCAGCTCCATCCATCTACCAGCACATGCCATAATTTCATTCTTCTTTAAGACTGAGTAATATTCTATCATATGTATATATATATACCACATTTTCTTTATCCATTCATCTATTGAAGGGCATTTAGGTTGGTTCTATAGTTTAGCTATTGTGAGTTGAGCTGCTGTAAACTTTGATGTGTTATGTCACTGTAGTATGCTGATTTTAAGTCCTTTGGGTATAAACTGAGGAGTGGGATAACTGGGTCAAATGGTGGTTCCATTCCAAGGTTTCTGAGGACTCTCCATACTGCTTTTCATAATGGTTGCACCATTTTACATTCCCACCAGCAACGTATGAATGTACCTTTTCCCTATGTCCTCGCCAACATTTATTGTTGCTTGTATTCTTTTTTTTTTTTTTTTTTTTTTTTTTTTTTTGTGGTACTGGGGATTGAGTCCAGGGCATTATGCTTGTGAGGCAAATACTCTTCCAACTGAACTATATCCCCAGCCCTTGTATTCTTGATAATTGCCATTCTGATTGGAGTGAGATGAAATCTTAGAGTAGTTTTGATTAGTTTTGATTTGTATTTCTCTAATTGCTAGAGATGTTGAACATTTTTTCATATATTTGTTGATAGATTGTGTATCTTCTGTGAAGTGTCTGTTTAGTTCCTTAGTCCATTTATTGATTGGGTTATTTGTTTATTTTGGTGTAAGGTTTTTTGAGTTCTTTATATATCCTGGAGATTAATGCTTTATCTGAGGTGCATGTGGTAGATTTTCTCCCAATCTACAGGCTCTCTCTTCACATTATTGATTCTTTTACTGAGAAGAAACTTTTTAGAGTAGAGTGTATTTTGACATATTATACATACATGGAATATAACCTCCCATTCTTGTGGTTGTATGTGATGTGGAGTTACACTGGTCGTATATTCACATATGAGCATTGGAAAGTAATGTCCCATTCATTCTACTGTCTTTCCTATTCCCGTCCCCTCTCCCTTTCCTTCTTTCCCCTTTGTCTAATCCAAAGTACTTCTATTCTTCCCTCCTGTCCCTCTTTTTGTGTGTTAGCATCCACATATCAGAGAGAGTATTTGGCCTTTGATTTTTTTGGGGATTGGCTTTTTTCATTTGGCATGATAGTCTCCAGTTTCATCCATTTACTGGAAAATGCCATAATTTCATTCTTCTTTATGAGTGTTACTCCTAGTTTTCTTACACATGGAATGAATATAAATCTCATATTCATCTTTGAGACTAAAGATTCACTCTCAGATTGTAAAAAGGCATTGTCCTTTTTAGTAACACGATACTGTTTTTTTATAATTAGACATCAAAGAATCAAATAGATTTTAACTGTCTTAAATCTGTTTTGTATACTAAAAATAAGACATCAATAACTAATGTAGGTACGATTCTCTCTGAAAAAAGTCATAGCAAATAATTTAACCAAAATCTTTTAATGAAACCACAAATTAAAGCCAGAATGAAGCCAGGTGTGGTGGCACATGCCTGTAATCCCAGGGACTTGGCAGGCTGAGATAAGAGTGTTGCAAGTTCAAGGACAGCCTCAGCAATTTAGCAAGACCTGTCTTAAAGTTTAAAAAAAAAAAAAAAAAGACTGGGAATGTAACTCAGATTGCCACTGGTTTCAATTCCCAGTACCATACACATATACAAAAGCCAGGAAGATATTTTTTTCTTTAGATATGTAAATGTAGGGTAAAAGCTACATTTTGTTCTGATTATGGAGGTTCCACCTACTCACTATAATGAACAAAAATTCCAGATTTTAGTAAAGGACATGAACATTTTCCACACTCTCACTCCCTGGAAATAAACCTGACAGTACTGCAGTGTGACTTTCAAGACCTACCTGAACCCTTTAAAAAAGTTTAAATGATACCTATAATATTTATCTTCTTAACCTACTTATTGAACTTGCCAGCATCTCATGGATATCTTTCTTTGACTCTTTCTGTTCAACTTTGCAGTAGGCCCTCCTTTATCCACAGAGGATATCTTCCAAAACCTGCAGTGGATGCCTGAAATCTGAGAGAGTATTGAGCCCTATATATATATACAATGTTTTTTCCTCTACATATACAACTATGATGAAGTTTAATTTATAAATTAGGCACAGTAAGGGATTAATAGCAATAATAATGAAATAGACAATTATAACAATATATTGCAATAAAAATTGCGTGAATGTGGTCTTTCTCTTAAAATATCTCATTGTGCTGTACTCACTCTTCTTGTGGTGATTTGAGATGAAAAGACACCCATGTGATGAGATGACAAGTGGTGAATGCCATAGGCATTGCAGTGTAGCATTAGGTAACTACCTAAGGGCTATCTGAACACAAGCACTGCGGTATTGCAAGAGTTGACCCCATGACTGAGATGGCTGCTAAGTGACTTGGAGAAGGTGGCATAGATGGTATGAATATGCTGGGCAAAGGGTGATCCACATCCCTGGCAGAACAGTATGGGACAGCATAAGATTTTACCTCTCTACTAGTGCAATTTAAAACTTCAGAATTATTTATTTCTGGACTTTTCCTCTTAGTATTGTTGTACCACAGTTGACCCCAGCTAATTGAAACCGCAGAAAATAAAACAACTGATTAAAGGGGGGACTACTGTATTTATCTGCAGGGTCTTTATCTATCTGTAAAGCCTAATTCCATTTTTTATCAATTATGAATTGTTTTTGATTAGGAAGTAGCAAAGATTTAGGTAGGAGTTTAATTGCTCAAATATTTATTCTTTTATATGAAGTCCAGAGGAGGTAATTCTAGGGTGTTGTGCAGCCACCCAAATTTCTTGGAGACCTAGGCTACTTTCATCTTCTGGCTCCAAAGTACCTGATGTCTGCTTCCTACCAACAGCACTGTGTTGTCTTAGGTGGTCTCTGAAGTTCTTTAGTCTCCCCTTCTAGATGGTAGGAAGAAGGCTGTTCCTTCCAAAAGTCTTATACAACACTTGCTTATTGCATCTTCTTGACCTGAAACTGAGTTAAATGACCACAATGATTGACTGCAAGTGAAGCTGGGAGATGGGGTTTTATCTTGGAATATTAGCTACAATCCCATATATTTCCTTTCTATTGCCGACCCCCCCCCCATCTACCCTTGTCAACATTTTTAACCCTTGACAGCTTTAAATTCTCCACAGTTCACAAATAACTTTTTGCTCTTTCAATTCATGTTCCTTTGCTTATTATTGTTCATGTGTGTTTGGGGCAATTGTGATTATCCTTAAAAGATTAATTTTAAGTAGATATTCCTGTCCTTATGTATTAATTCTGCTTATCTGCTCTTAGTCACAGATTTCAGTTAATATTTAAAACTCAAGTAAGAAGAAAAAGTGAGTACACATATTTAAAACAAATCTGGAAATAAACTGTGTGAATTAGTTGGATGAAAACCTCTGTGTCCTTTATGTCTTTATATTAAGCAGGTGTAAACATAGATGTACACCTTAGATTATAACTAGTGCTACTCTCTCTCAGATATTACTAATTAGAATATAAAATATAATAGGGGATGTGTTTTGATGTAATTGGCTATTCCATAATGAACTAGGATGCTTGTTTTTAAAGAACTGATAATTTCTCAATAATAGGCTTCCATGCAAAATATAATAACACATCTGTGTCCTAGACCATACTTTTGTTTTAACTTTTTTCTTATAGTGCTAATAACCTCTTGACCCAAAACAAATTGAAAAGGAACATTCAATACCAGAAATTTATTTCTAAATAGAAACCTGCAGTGACTTAGGACTTATTTCACTTCAGTATTTTGTTTTAATTTTGATTCTCCATTTGATTACATAGTATATTTTTTAGTGTTATGTTTTAATATTATGTGTTTACTAAAGTAGGGACCTCCAATTAATGTTTTGGAATGTGCTGATGGAAATGTTTATCAGTCTATTTTTAAAATCTAGGTGCACTGAGGTTTGTAGGATACTTTGTAAAGTGCAATAGGAAGAATCCACTTTTTAGACCTAGACATTCAGAGTGCATCCTAACCATTTCTCGTGGTCAAGCCGGTCCCAGTGGAGGGTGTGAGCTGAGAGAGGAGACTGGTGAGGGGATTGTATTCCTCTTTTTGCATTCTGCTTGGCAACCATTCAACATCTCTACTTTGCTCTCCTATGACCTTGTAGCTTCTTCATTGTTAGCATATGACCTCCCTGCTGCTTTTCAGAGGCCCCAGACACCTTCAGACAGTATCTTCTTAGAGCTTTTCCTTCTGGTCTGCTTTTCTTTGCTTCCTTTTTTCTCTTTCCTCCTAAGCCAGTCCTCTCACAGTGCTATGGCTCTTGTCTTCTGCAGAGGCCTTACTCCATGTTTTGGACACCATTGCTCTTCTGTCTCTTCAACCTTTCTGTTCTCGCTCATTCCATCAAACTTTTAAATACACAAGATTTTCTTATCCATTTAAAAAAAAAATCCTCACATGCCAACATTCCCTTTTGTCCTCAGCTAAATCTGCCTTTATTTTTCTCCTCTTTATGACTGAAATTCTTTTTTCTTTTCTCTTTTTGTGGTGCAGGCTCAAAACCAGAGCCTGTGCCTGTTAGGCAAGCACTCCACCACTGAGCTGCAGCCCATTTTAGGACTGAAATTGTTGAAAGAGTTCTATTTCTTTGTTTTGACAAGTTCTAATCAAGTTAATAATGCCTTCTTATTTCACTGCGCCCAGGAAATGCTCCTTGGTTATTGATTTAGCTTTATTCAGCAGTGTTTGCAATAGTGGACTGTCTCTTCCTTCTGGAAACACTATCATGGCTTTGTAACTTTAAATTCCTGAGATTCTCCTTTATGTTTCTGATTACTCCTGTGTCTGGGTTGCAAGCCTCCCCACTTCCTCTATCATCCCTGAAGTGTTTTGTCCCAGCACAAACTCTCCTCAGACTACACACTCTCCCATAGAAAGTTGATTTGAGTTATGTTCCCTATGACAAAGACTGACAGACCTCTGAGCACTAGAATCTGGGTCCACCTGACTTTGAACTCGTATTCCATTTTCCCACTAAACCATGTTGCTTTTCATGCATCATTTCTATAGATGTACATGTTCAAAATTAGTGAATCCTGTTAAGATCAGAGAATCTCTTAGAGAGAAATCTATTAAAATATTTATATTTTCCTACTTTGTTAATAATTTCTATTCAATAAAATTCAATTTTTTTTTTGATTATTCAGAATTATTCTGTTAGTGATTTTTGTATTATCCTGGATTATGATGATGTTTTCAGGAGCTACTGAAATTTCTGAGATGATTTGCCACATAGGTGACAGTCCAGACTGCTGTGCTTTTCGATTTGTAGACCTTTTTAGTTGATATTGTTCTGGACCTTTTAACCTGGTCCTTGGCTGTTCAGCTTTTTCCTGTTGGGTCATATTAAGCTTGTTATGGCATGCTTCCTTTCCTGACAGTACTTCCCTCACTCCTTTCCATCTGAAGGTAGACATGTATACATGTAATTTGTCACTTGGGATGGTGGTTTTGACTGGATACACTGTGGAGTGTATTGTTGGTTCTCAGAATTACCCAGTAAACATTTTCTAAGTACTTGTCCAGCTCCTCTTCTCACAGAATCTCTCTCACTGCTGGGTGCACATGCAAAATCAGAATTGAGGGTTGGAGGTGAGGAACAGGGTTTTAGACTGTGCAGACTGAGATTTGTGGCATTTTCTTTGAGCGTTACTCAATATCCTTGAGTGTTAGTTGGTGAGTGTTATTCCTGTGACTGGTAAGTGTAATGCAGTATTTCTTTATGGCAATGTTGAAGTTGACATCTAAGTTACATTTCTCTAACAGTTCTTTGAAGAGAGCATTTGCCAGAAAGGTTTGTCATCTCATAAACCTTAATGAGTGGGTTTTAAAAATTACCTGTGTTCTATAGTGTGTAAATATACAGAGGTGTTTTCCACTTTTTAAAATGACCTTTCTGTACTGCATACATATACCTAATATATTTACCAGTAACATGGAAATGTTATCAATTCAGACCTTGCTCAGGAATCTTGTTCCTTGAGCTTAGGATCTAAACTGAATTTTTACATTGAGACTGATTTTACATTGGAGCACCAGCAGACCTTGTTGAGACCTTCTGCGTGTTTCCCCCCAAAGTACAAACAACATACCTATTGAAGGTATTGTTGGTCTCCTGTACCCACAACCTCCTGTGCCTTTCATCTCTTTCAGTGGCTCATCCCCGAGTTGTTCTCTTAAACTTGATTTGTGGTGTATAAACCTCAGAGCTGTCAAGAGTTTCAGGATGAGAGAATGAAATTTCAGGGCCAAAGTCATGATATCTTTCATTTCTTACATGAAGTGGATCCTAAAAAATCTTGAATCTGTTCAATAATCTTTTTCTCTTATTTGCTTATTTTTGCACAAGAGGAATGATAGAACATCTCTGACAAGAAATTATTTTTCTTTCTTTCATAGAGCCGTTAATTGTATTATTTCATCAGAAAAGCATTTCTAAATCTATATATACTTTTTAGGGAGGAATCACATAATCTATAATTTGTGTTTTCTTGGTTTTGAGGATTGTTTATAACAGAGGAATTCTGGAGATACTTATGGCAGCTGTATGCTTTTATGGGTTTTGTTTTTATGCTATGATTCTTCAGAACTTCAAATACTATTGACAAAAGTATGTGTGTTTTATTTCTTGTAGGTTTTTTTACTACCTAGTGTTTTAAGCCCATCTCTATTTTTATCTTACAAGTTTAATTAGTTGCTTTGATGGATGAAGCTGTGTTCTTGAATATTTCGTTACTTTTTTAGTATTACAGGTGGCTGCACAATTTTATATTAAGTGTTTTACTGTACATATAATTATCTTAAGAGTTATTTTCAGGCCATTTTTGTGCGGTGTTGAACATCTTTCTTGTACTCAAAAATAATTGCTTAGATATGTTCATTAGCAATTATTTTTTAACTGCTTTTGAATAGCATGAAATATAAAAGGAATTCTGCTTTATGGCTTTTGGATGGGATACACAGTTTCTAAGCACACAAATTCTTACATAATGCACCATTCTGCACATGCAGACTTTACTAACCAGGTTGTCTACATCTGTTTTTCCAAGAAAAACTTAGCAAATTCTTAGCTACTTAAAGATTAAGAATAGACTTTCCTTTTAGATGGAACTTGGAGAGAAAGAGGATGATTTTAGAGGGAAGTAAAGTGCTATAGGTCCTGTTGGCAGCTGGGGGCAGCGTTGCAGAAGTTAGAGCCAGTTTTTAACCTGTTGTAGAAGCTGAGGGAAAGGTTATCAGTGGATGCTAAGTTAGATAGCAGCAAGAAGTTCTGATATACATTGCATAGTAGGATGACTATAGACAACAATAAGGAACTGTATATCTCAAAAAGTTTATATATATATATATATATCCTTTTAAATATTAAAAATTAAATTGAAAAAACAAAATAGATGCAATATGATCCCCTTGCTCCCATCCACTGCTTGGATCTGCACTCCGATGCACACAGGCATTTCCCAGTGAGGCTGAGTTCTTTGACTTCTGTCAGCAAACACTCCACCAAGGCAGCCTTACTTGGTTTTCAACTGCAAGTACTGAACAGAGGTCATGTTATGACATCCACTTCTCATCAGTGTGGCAGTAGTAGGAGGGATGTGGGGGGACAGAGCAGGAGACAAGGCTCTGCAAGTTTGCCATGATATTGATTAAGCAAGCACATAATGTATCCTGGGTTTCTAGTACACCTACTTTCACTACTCCTGAAAACTTCATTATAAGTCAAAACATTTATTATCAGGTTTTTAATATAACATCATTATGCCAGCCACTTCTCTGGTATATGTGTTTTGTTAAATTTTGCATTATTCTGACTAATTTAAGTTGAGGTGTTTGAATTCTATTTGCATTTGTCAGTCATCTTTTATTATTACAAATTATTATTTTTCTGGTATGTGGCAAGGATTGTTCTTTCTTTTTTTAGATGGGGAATTTTCAGTTTTGTAAAGTTTAATTTTTAACAATGAACATATATTACATGAGTATGTGAGCAGAAAAAACAATGAAGACTTTAGGGAATAGGATCATGATGTATGCAAAGACTTAACTATAAGGACTTTATTGAAGTATTATTTATAATAGCAAAAAATTTGAAGTATTTAATAATAGGAAAATTCTTGAATAAATTTTTATGTCCATGTGATAGCAGATTGTATAACTCATAAAAATTGTGCTATAGACCTATTTTATAAATATGGAAAATACCTATGATTATATTTAACAACAACAAAAAAAAAACAGATTACAAGATAATGTCTGATATATAATCATATTCTTGAAACTTTAAAAACCAGAGTGTTTGATAGTCTCAAAAGCCTTTCAATAAGAAAAATGCTTTGATGCTAAACAAATTATAATAAACATATCTCAAACATGTATTTTTAATTTTTACTTTTGAGTAATTTTAAACTTACAGGAAAGTTGCAAAAATTGTATACAAAACTCCAGTTTGCTTGTCTTGCAGTCCTCAGTTGTAAAAATCAACTTCATTTACCTTTTCCGCCAGTCTCTTATTCTCTCTTTATGGGCACATACACAGTTTTTTTCTGAACTGCTTGTTGTTAAGTTTCAAACCTACTGACCCATTACCCTTAAAACACTTGTATTTCCTAAAAAGAACACTTGTATCAAGCCAGAGCACACCATTAAATAAAAAGACTTTATTCAGATTTTGCAGATTGTCCCAGTAGTGTTCTTTATTAGGTCTAGAATCAGTTGTTACATGTCTCTTTATTCTTCTTCAGTCTGGAACAGTTCTCTGTCTTTCCTTGTCATTGAAGATTAAAGGCATGTTATTTTGTAAAATATACCTTAATTTGGATTGTTTGGTGTTTTTTTCTTATTATTAGATTCAAATTATGCATTTTAGACAGGAATAACACAAACATTTTGCTCTGTTCTCAGTGCATTATTTCAGGAGTCACAAAATGTTAATTTTTCCAGTGTTAATGATGATGCTTTTTTATTTGGCTAGGATGATTTTTGCCAAGTTTTTCTGTTGTAATTAATAAGTATTTTGCATTTTAATAAGTAGTTAATACATATTATAAATGGAGATATTTTTGAGACTGTGTTAATATCTTGTTGCTCACCTTTCATTCACTATTTTATTATCCATTGATAATTCTTCAGTTATTACTTTGGTAGTTACCATATGGTAATTTTCTAATTTCATCAATTCATCTATACTTAGTTGGCATTTCTTTGCCTCCCTCCATTCTTTCCTTCCTTCCTTCCTTCCTTCCTTCCTCCCTCCCTGTCCCCGTCTCTCTCACTCCTCCTTTCTTCCCTCCCTCCCTTCCATTTATAAGGATTCATATATTTCTATTTTACTTAATTGATTAGAATCCTTTATGATCTTTACTTTTTTAAAAAAATACCTTTATTTTGTTTATTTAGCTTTTATGTGGTGCTGGGGATCGAACTGAGTGCCTTACATGTGCTAGGCAAGTGCTCTACCATTGAGCTACAACCCCAACTCTTATTACTTATTATTACTTATTTTGATACTCAGATTTGGCCAGTGGGAGCTGCTTCAAACTAGCTCCTTTGTGCTTTTGATGTTCCCATCATTTTTTGAGAACTTTCTTGCTTTCAGGCTTATCTTTGACTTTCTCTACCTCTGTTATGGTTTAGATATAGTGTCCCCTGAAAGCTCATGTGTGAGACAATGCAAGAAGGTTTGGAAGAGAAATGATTGGGTTACACCCTAATCAGTGAATTAATTAATCCTGATGGGATTCACTGAGTGGAAACAGGTGGCCCGTGTGGTGTGGCTGGAGGAAGTGGTTCATGGGGGATATGGCTAGAGGGTGTATGTTTTGCATCTGGAGAGTGGAGTCTCTCTCTCTGCTTCCCGATCATCATGTGAGCTCTTCCCCTCTGCCACTGCCTTCTACCGTGATGCTCAGCCTCACCTCAAGCCCTAAGGAATGGAGCTGTACTTCTGTGGACTAAGACTTCTGAATCCACGAACCCTCAAATAAACTTTTGCTCCTCAGTTGTGCTGGTTGGGTCTTTCAGTCACCACTGTGAAAAAGCTGACTAAAACAACCTCAGTCCTAGAGTCAGCCATTTCTCCAAAGAACTCTGTTTCCTTTTATTGAAGAATGTATTTAAAAACCAAGATCTGGGTGTTGAGTATACTCATTGCTATTGAAATATTCTTATTTCTAGACTTTCTCACCAGATGCATCTGGGAAATACACATACACAAAACACACACACACAAACATATATATATATATATATATCTGTAACTGTTTATTCATTCATCTATCCATCCATCCATCCATCCTTCTATCCTTCTTTCATCTAACAGTCTCTTTCCCTATGGATTTATATTAGTATTCATGACTTAACATTGACAACTTCCATTATAATCTGATATCACAAGGATTAGTCTCACCTTTCCCTTTTCTGTATTTATGCCCTTCTTTATTGTCAGTGAGAAATTTTACTTTTCTTACCTCAGTGTATGCCATCTATTTGGTCAATATTTGCCTGTTTGATCAATTGTCTTATATATGACAGTGTCTGGACTCTGCAGACTCTCTCCCTGGCCCAGCAAGGCTGGTGGTGTTCAGCAAGTCTTCCTTATCCCAGAATTCCCAGTACTTACTGGGAAGGGTATCTCTCACTTTCTCTGACACAGTGGACTACACCTTTTTCATCACCCATGATCTGGCAGCATATGAGCAAAGAATTTCCCTAGGCCCCAGAGACATGTCAGTCCTTTTAGTCTTTATACCAGTGGATAGCTGAGAGTACCCTACCCCTCTGCTTTTCTCCAGTTGAGAGCTAACACAATTGTCAGAATTGTCTTAAGTCAATAAATAAAGGGTATTTTGTATTAGGTATTCAGTTTAAGCTTTTAGAGTAAATCAAATTTTATCTTTATTTTACATGTACTTATTATTAAAGATGGACCTGAGAGAAACATAATTAATTGATGACCTTCATAATCATTTGAATAATTACTTTTATATGTATTCCTAGAATTTGAGAAGTGTTTGAACTATAGAAGTAGGGCTGTTTTGTGTAATCTTGAGGAGAAAATGAAACTTGGAGTTCAGTAACTTTCTCAAGTAACAGAGTTAATTAGCAGCCAAGGAAAGGACTGGAAAGTTCTGATCAAACCTGTGAACTCTACTGCAGTTTGATGCGCTTGTCCTGTTTCTATCCAGAAGGTTCATGGAACAATTTATAAATTGTTAGTAGATTGAATTATTTAAAATTAATTATTTTATGTTTCTGAATGACCTTGGAAGTTTTCATTCTAAGTAACCTTTTTTCCTTGGAAGAATAAAAGCCATGTTTTAGGATTATAACACCTAATGGTAAAGTGAATAGTTTGAACTAGATGAGAATTGACATCCCTTTAGAGTCTAGGCTTTTATTACTCTATTACTCCAAGTACTTGAACATATTTCTCAAGAATTTATTTTAACTATAGTATGTGTGCCAGGCATGCATGTGTGTGTGCTGGGACTGAGGCAAAAAAGTTTGAGGAAATAAAATTTTATTCCTCACCTGAAGACATGAATTCTGATCTCTCTCTTACCACGGACTAGTGATATGATTTTGGGCAAGTCATCCATCTTTCCTCATTTCACTTTTCACATCTGAAGTGTGGTGGTAACTGCCAGCTACCTCACAAGGCATGTTTAAATGTGTAGAAAACACTTTCAGCAGTTTTGAAGGAAGATGCTTTGAAAACTTAGGGGCTTTTTTATTCTTTTGAGAAATCATATCTCATGAAGAATGTTTTGGAAGTTTGATCTCTTGAACTTATTATGTCACTTGTAATTTTCTCTACATATATATTCCAGTAGCAGTTATAGTAAATTTACATTATATTGCTGTCCTTTCCTGCTAATCTATCCATTAGTTTTTCCATTGTTTCACTCTTTTATGTTGAAAAGAAGGTACCAGTTGAATGTGATAAAGGACATCATTTGAACTGAACTGGGTTATATTTCAATCTTTTAAGTCACTTCACTTTGCATATATCATGTATGTAGTTTCCAAGGTGTCTATCAGTAAAGTCAAAGTACTCATAATGACCTAAACACTAATAATGCTTCTTAGTGGCTTCCTTGGCTTGTTTTGAAGTCAAATGGTCCTTTTATCTTATGTGTAAGATCTGCAGATTTAATTGAGCTTTCATAAGTTTTAGTATTACTTTAGTATTGCATATTTGCTTTTGTTATTCTTTTAAGTTTTGCATTTCTGTAGGTATATAAGAAAAGTGTAGATGACTAGTATGAAGAAATGAAGCCTATAAATGCATAGTTCTATTCGTTCACACATATTATTTGTGTACAAACTAAGCCCTCCTAAATAAAGAGGGTAAGAGAAATGTAGTAATTCCTGCTTGTTTGCATAAAAGCAAGTAGCAAGTTATTCTGAGAGTGCTAGTCAGAGGATTATGGACTCTGAATTTACTTAATTAATATTTGTAATATAGAATAATCTTTCCTCCCAGACTGCCTTTCTAGTGCCCTAAAAAGGTTGCATTTTATTGTATTTAATTTTTTGAGGTTGCATTTTATGTTCTTTAAGGAACATAGATTGTGGTGTCCTCTGTTTTTCTGAGTTTCCTTTTATTCAGACTTAATAAGGTCAGTAGCTCTGATAACAGTAACACCACTACCAGCAATAGGAAAGCAAGTAACTGACTTTCCTAGAGCACTATTAACTGTAGGTGAGACTAGAGACTTTCCCTTCCTCTTTATCTGTATTAACCTGTTTGGCACTCACAGTACCTCTATGAGGGTACACACTTTGATTATCCTGTTTTATAGATGAGGAACCTAGAACAAAGCCTAAGAGTTAAGTAACTTGCTCAAATCAAACAACAAATTAGTGGTAGAGCTGGGGTATAAATGCACACTATTGTCCATTGTACCATCCTTCCTCAGTAAATAATTTTTACACTAGAATTATGAGTTGAAAATGACTGGATCCAATTCTGATTAAGTTAAGATGAAAAGGGATGTATTAGGAAACCCTGGAGTGACTCACTAAGTAAGTAAGAAGCCTGGAGAATAAGGCTTTGAAAAAAGGACCATGGAAGACCAGTTGGCAGAGAATGCACCTCAACTGTGCCACAGGAAGTTTGGCCGCACTACCACTGATGGTGCTGTTGCTATGGCCAGCACAGTTCCAGAGTCCTGACTGGTGGCCAGCCCCTGGGCCACGGGACCCATGGGTCCTCTGCTAGGGATGATGCTCCAGTAGAAAAGAAAATCAAATTCTTCTTTCATCTTGCATCTTATAGTAAGATTCAAAGACCCTGGTATAAGCAGTCACTTGAGGGAGCCAATATCACATTCAAGAAAACCCAGATTTGTAGATGTTTTGGTTTAATTTTTCTGGTATATTTTGGGCAGGATAGTAACAGAAGGAAATGATAACTTTCCAAATGTTGAACCTTAAAAAATAAGGAATTTTTTCAGGAGAACTTGATCTTGTTATGTGGTGAAATAGGTCACTAAAATGATTTGAGAAAAATCACTGGGAAATTGGCAGCTAAAGAATGAGGTCACTGGTTGTCTATTTGTTAAATCCAGTTAAGCTGTAAATGATCACTTTTTGTTCACTCTGGGTCATAGATTAAATAGCATAACTTACAAATGGCTGGTAACTGAACAAGTCAAAAATACATTTAGATTTTCTAATTTTAATAGTAAGTAAAGAAATTCACTGATAGTACTCTTTATAAAAAAAAGGATGATAGTTTTGTTGATAAATATGGTTGTCGTCAATGTTTTAAGAATTTGTTAAACAGAGTTCTCTTTAGCAAATGCTGTAATAAAATGTCTTCAAGGGGATTCAAGATGGCGGACTAGAGGGTGGCTGCGTTTCGTGTTGCTCCAGGACTCAGGACTCAAGAAGAGGAGATATAGAGAGACTTGGGACCAACTCAAAGCAGCCGGGTGAGTGCCTTCCACTGGGCAGGCGTCCCGGACGGGGCAGGAGTCCCGGACGGGGCGGTAGCCCCGAAAGCAGGGATCTTTGCGAAGTAGAGCTGCCGGTGAGGCACCCCTCCCCCCGCCGGAGCAGTGATCGCAGACAACTGGGAACATTGGAGAGGTGGCTGTTCACCACAGCGTTTGGACTCGGCGCAACCCACCCGGGCTCTGGGAGGCTGCCCAAAGGAGTAGGTGCTTGGTGAGCTGTTTGGACTGAAAGCGACCACCCCTGAACACAGGGGGCTGCCCAGAGGAGAAGGAGAAATACGGGCTCGGCACGTCGCTTGGACTTGGAGCAGCTGCGCCAGGGCTCCGGGCGGCTATCCGGAGGAGCAGCGTGGACTCAGGACACAAGAAGAGGAGATATTGAGAGACTTGGGACCAACTCAAAGCAGCCGGGTGAGTGTTTCCCACTGGGCAGGCGTCCCGGAAGGGGCAGTAGCCCCGAAAGCAGGGAACTTTCTGAAGTAGAGCTGCCGGCGAGACGCCCCTCCCCCCGCCGGAGCAGTGATCGCAGACAACTGTGAGCATTGGAGAGGTGGCTGTTCACCACAGCGTTTGGACTCGGCGCAACCCACCCGGGCTCTGGGAGGCTGCCCAAAGGAGAAGGTGCTCGGTGAGCTGTTTGGACTGAAAGCGACCATCCCTGAACACAGGGGGCTGCCCAGAGGAGGAGAAGTACGGGCTCGGCACGTCGCTTGGAATTGGAGCAGCTGCGCCAGGGCTCTGGGCGGCTATCCGGTGGAACAGCGTGGTGAGTGGTTTGGTCCCAGAGCATCTGCTCCTGAACACAGGGGGGTTGTCTGGAGAAGGAGGAGGAGCGTGGCGGGGTGCTTGGGCTCGAAGTGACTGCACCAGGGCTACGTGTGGCAGTCGGGACAAGAAGGTGCACAGTGAGTTCTTGGGACTCGTGACGCACCAGATCTCTGGGTGACTGCCTGGTGGAGAAAGAGGTGCGTGGTGGGTCACTTGGACTCAGAGTGACCGCACGGAACAACAGGTGGCTGCCGGAGGAAAAGGCGTGTGGCGGGTCACTGGGACTCGGAGCGATTGTAAGGGGCTCCAGGTGGCTGCTCAGAGGAGGGGCCACATAGACAGGCGAAAAGTGCAGAGCAGGGTCCTAGACGGCTTCTTGGTGGAAGAGCCCCACAGACAAACTGAGGGGCGGAGCGAAGGCTCCAGGACTGCAGGCAGCTTCTCTGAGGAGAGGCAGCCTAAGGAGATTCGTTTGCGAAGGGTGAGGCTTCCAGGCCCAGGAGGTAGGTCCGGGTCCCTGGGAACATTGCAGAAGAAGGCTGCCCAGCCCAGGCGGTAGTTGTGAATTGAACGGAACCTCTGGGAGGAAAACCAACCAGCGAGACCTCCCCACCGGGTGACTCCTCCCTGTCGGGTGAGGTTCTCCCAAAAGGACTGTAAAATCAGAGACACAGGCCCAAACTGGTCTTGCATCAGCCCACATCCTACTTCCCTTTTGGATGACCATTCATCAGCAAGTGAAGGTACCTCTGCCCACTAGCAGGGAATATACCCCACCAGAAGGCCACCACCCCTAGGGAGTCAGGTCCCTTGTGGAGCACTACATTATCAACTCCCTCCAAGACTTCAGGCTACTGAAGACTAAGAGGGGATATAATAGAAATCTTCAGGGATATTATAAGACAGTAGAGGAAATCTGCAGTATCACAGCGGTCAACTGATACCTGAACAATATGAGAAAACAAGGAAAGAAAATGCTGCAAACAAATCTAGATGGTACATCAATGAAACCCAACGACAGCATGGCAGAAGAAATGACAGAAAGGGAGTTCAGAATGTACATAATTAAAATGCTCAGGGAAGCAAATGACGAGATGCAAGAGCAAATGCAGGCACTGAATGATCGCACCAGTCGACAGTTAAAAGAGCAAATACAGGAAGCAAAAGATCATTTCAATAAAGAGTTAGAGATATTGAAAAAAAAACCAAACAGAAATCCTTGAAATGAAGGAAACAATAAACCAAATTAAGAACTCCATAGAAAGCATAACCAATAGAATAGAACACCTGGAAGACAGAACATCAGACATTGAAGATAAAATATTTAACCTTGAAAACAAAGTTGAACAAACAGAGAAGATGGTAAGAAATCATGAACAGAATCTCCAAGAACTATGGGATATCATGAAGAGGCCAAATTTAAGAATTATTGGAATTGAGGAAGGCTTAGAGAAACAGACCAAAGGAATGAACAATCTATTCAATGAAATACTATCAGAAAATTTCCCAAATCTGAAGAATGAAATGGAAGATCAAGTACAAGAGGCTTATAGGACTCCAAATACACAAAATTACAACAGACCCACACCAAGGCACATTATAATGAAAATGCCCAACATACAAAATAAAGACAGAATTTTAAAGGCCGCAAGAGAGAGGAATCAAATTACATTCAGGGGGAAACCAATACGGATATCAGCAGATTTTTCAGTCCAGACCCTAAAAGCTAGAAGGGCCTGGAACAACATTTTTCAAGCCCTGAAAGAAAATGGATGCCAACCAAGAATCTTATACCCAGCAAAACTTACCTTCAAATTTGATGATGAAATAAAATCCTTCCATGATAAACAAAAGCTAAAAGAATTTACAAAAAGAAAGCCAGCATTACAGAACATTCTCAGCAAAATATTCCACGAGGAAGAGATGAAAAACAAAGAAACAAATCAGCAATGGGAGGAACTATCCTAAAGGAATTGTCAAATAAAGGAAGAACCAAGTCGTCTCAAAATAAATAAATAAATAAATAAATAAAATGAACCAAATGACCGGGAATACTAATCATATCTCAATAATAACCCTGAATATTAATGGCCTGAACTCATCAATCAAAAGACATAGACTGGCAGATTGGATCAAAAAGAAAGATCCAACAATATGTTGCCTGCAAGAGACTCACCTCGTAGAAAGAGATACCCATAGACTAAAGGTGAAAGGATGGGGGAAAACATACCATGCACATGGACTCAGCAAAAAAGCTGGGGTATCCATCCTCATTTCAGATAATGTGGACTTCAAGTCAAAACTAGTCAGAAGGGATAAAGAAGGACATTACATACTGCTTAAGGGAACCATAAATCACCAAGACATAACAATCATACACATCTATGCCCCAAACAGTGGCTTATCCATGTATGTCCAACAAATCCTTCTCAATTTCAGAAACCAAATAGACCATAACACAATAATACTAGGTGATTTTAACACGCCTCTCTCACCACTGGACAGATCTTCCAGACAAAAATTGAACAAAGAAACCATAGATCTCAATAACACAATCAATAATTTAGACTTAACAGACATTTATAGAATATACCATCCAACCAAGAGCGAATACACTTTCTTCTCAGCAGCACATAGATCCTTCTCTAAAATAGACCATATATTATGCCACAAAGCTAATGTAAGCAAATACAAGAAGATAGAGACACTACCATGTATTCTATCAGATCATAATGGATTGAAGTTAGAAATAAATGAAAGAGTAAAAAACAGAAGCTACTCCAACACCTGGAGATTAAACAATATGCTATTACATGATGAATGGATAACAGAAGATATTAGGAAGGAAATTAAAAAATTCTTAGAGGTAAATGAGAACAAAGAAACATCATATCAAAATCTTTGGGACACTATGAAAGCAGTACTTAGAGGAAAATTTATTTCATGGAGCGCATTCAATAAAAGAAGTAAAAATCAACAATTAAACAACCTAACACTACAGCTCAAAGCCCTAGAAAAAGAACAGACCAACACCAAAAGTAGTAGAAGACAGGAAATAGTTAAACTCAGAGCTGAAATCAACAAAATTGAAACAAAAGAAACTATACAAAAAATTGACAAAATAAATAGTTGGTTCTTTGAAAAAATAAACAAAATTGATAAACCCTTAGCCACTCTAACAAAGAGAAGACGAGAGAAAACCCAAATCACCAAAATTCGGAATGAACAAGGAAATATCACAACAGACACGATTGAAATACAAAACATAATTAGAAGCTATTTTGAAAATCTATATTCTAACCAAATAGAAAATTTTGAAGACATCAGCAGGTTTCTAGAGACATATGAATTGCCTAAATTGAACGAGGAGGACATACACAATTTAAATAGAACAATTTCAAGTAATGAAGTAGAAGAGGTCATCAAAAGCCTACCAACAAAGAAAAGTCCAGGCCCAGATGGGTTCTCAGCCAAGTTCTACAAAATCTTTAAAGAGCTCATTCCAATACTTCTCAAAGTATTCCATGAAATAGAAGAGGAGGGTACCCTCCCAAACTCATTCTATGAAACCAATATTACCCTGATACCCAAGCCAGACAGAGAGAAATCGAGGAAAGAAAATTTCAGACCGATATCATTAATGAACATTGACGCAAAAATTCTCAATAAAATTTTAGCAAATCACATACAAAAATATATTAAAAAGATAGTGCACCACGATCAAGTGGGTTTTATCCCAGGGATGCAAGGTTGTTGGTTCAACATCTGGAAATCAATAAATGTAATTCACCATATCAGTAGACTTAAAGTCAAGAATCACATGATTATTTCAATAGATGCAGAAAAAGCATTTGATAAAATACAACACCCCTTCATGCTCAAAACACTAGAAAAAATAGGGATAGTGGGAACATTCCTTAACATTGTAAAGGCCATCTATGCTAAGCCCATGGCTAATATCATTCTAAACGGTGAAAAACTGAAAGCATTCCCCCTAAAAACTGGAACAAGACAGGGATGCCCTCTTTCACCACTCCTATTCAATATCGTTCTTGAGACTCTAGCCAGAGCAATTAGACAGGCCAAGGAAATTAAAGGAATACGAATAGGAAAAGAAGAACTCAAACTATCCCTATTTGCGGATGATATGATTATATACTTAGAGGAACCAGGAAATTCCACCAGAAAACTGTTAGAACTCATAAGTGAATTCAGTAAAGTGGCAGGTTACAAGATCAATGCTCATAAATCCAATGCATTTTTATACATAAGTGATGAATCCTCAGAAAGAGAAATTATGAAAACTACCCCATTCACCATAGCATCGAAAAAAATAAAATATTTGGGAATCAATCTCACAAAAGAGGTGAAAGACCTCTACACTGAGAACTACAGAACACTAAAGAAAGATATTAAAGAAAACCTTAGAAGATGGAAAGATCTCCCATGTTCTTGGATAGGCAGAATTAATATTGTCAAAATGGCCATACTACCAAAAGTGCTATACAGATTCAGTGCAATCCCAATTAAAATCCCAATGACGTACCTTACAGAAATAGAGCAAGCAATCATGAAATTCATCTGGAAGAATAAGAAACCCAGAATAGCTAAAGCAATCCTTCGCAGGAAAAATGAAGCAGGGGGTATCGCAATACCCGAACTTCAACTTTATTACAAAGCAATAGTAACAAAGACGGCATGGTACTGGTACCAAAATAGACAGGTAGATCAATGGTACAGAATAGAGGACACGGACACAAACCCAAATAAATACAACTTTCTAATACTAGACAAAGGTGCCAAAAATATGCAATGGAGAAAAGATAGCCTCTTCAACAAATGGTGCTGGGAGAATTGGAAATCCATATGCAACAGAATGAAACTAAACCCATATCTCTCACCCTGCACAAAACTCAACTCAAAATGGATTAAGGACCTTGGAATCAGACCAGAGACTCTGCAGATTATAGAAGAAAAAGTAGGTCCCGATCTTCAACATGTCGGGCTAGGACCAGACTTCCTCAACAGGACTCCCATAGCACAAGAAATAAAAGCAAGAATCAATAACTGGGATAGATTCAAACTAAAAAGCTTTCTCTCAGCAAAGGAAACTATCAGTAATGTGAAGAAAGAGCCTACAGAGTGGGAGAATATCTTTGCCAATCATACTTCAGATAGAGCACTAATCTCCAGAATCTATAAAGAACTCAAAAAACTCTACACCAACAATACAAATAATCCAATTGACAAATGGGCTAAGGAAATGAACAGACACTTCACAGAAGAAGATGTACAAGCAATCAATAAACATATGAAAAAATGTTCAACATCTCTAGTAATAAGAGAAATGCAAATCAAAACCACCCTAAGATTCCATCTCACCCCAATTAGAATGGCGATTATCAAAAATACAAGCAACAGGTGTTGGCGAGGATGTGGGGAGAAAGGTACACTCATACATTGCTGGGTGGGGCTGCAAATTAGTGCAGCCACTCTGGAAAGCAGTGTGGAGATTCCTTAGAAAACTTGGAATGGACCCTCCATTTGACCCAGCTATCCCACTCCTTGGCCTATACCCAAAGGAATTAAAATCGGCATACTACAGAGATACAGCCACATCAATGTTCATAGCTGCTCAATTCACAATAGCCAGACTATGGAACCAACCTAGATGCCCTTCAATTGATGAGTGGACAAAGAAACTGTGGTATATATACACAATGGAATATTACTCAGCCACAAAGAATGACAAAATTATGGCATTTGCAGGCAAATGGATGAAATTGGAGAATATCATGCTAAGTGAGATAAACCAATCTCAAAAAGCCAAAGGACGAATGATATCGCTAATAAGTGGAGGATGACACATAAAGGGGGGGAGGGAAGGGTTAATGTTAGGGTTAGAGTTAGGGTTAGGGAGGGGGGCAAGTATGGAGGAAGAAAGTACTGTATAGAGGGTAAAGAGGGGTGGGAGGGGTGGGGGGAAGGGAAAAAATAACAGAATGAATCAAACAACATTACTGTATGTAAATTTATGATTACACAAATGGTATGCCTTTACGCCATGTACAAACAGAGAAACAACGTGTATCCCATTTGTTTACAATAAAAAAAAAAATAAATAAATAAAATAAAATGTCTTCAAGCCTTACCTGATGGCTCACTGATTTGTTAAGTACTAATCTATACAACAGAATTTCTATTTGGTACAAGGAGTTGGGTCAGGCCATGAAATAAGATTTGACTTTTATCAGACACCACTTAATGGAAACTCATTTTATTAGAATTCTGAACTTAATAGTGATTAAACTTTTTGATTGCTTATAGTATATCAACAATATGTAAAGTACTCTATATATATCTTCTCTTTTAATTCTAAACTAAATATTATTGATACTTTAAGGATGAAGCTGAGACTGAGAAATAACTTGCTTGAGGTCCTGCAGGAAATGGTGGAGCTGGATTTTAAGTGTACATTTGGGGCTGGGGAGATAGCTCAGCTGGTAGAGTGCTTGCCTTGAAAGCACAAGGCCCTGGGTTTGATCCCCAGTACCGCAAAAAAAAAAAAAAAAAAAAAAAAAAAAGGTGTACATTTGTTTGACTCTAAAGCCTACTTTCAATGTTAATACTTTATTTTGAAAGAAAACCATTAAATCACAAGTTGACTGTGGATTAGCACTCTTGAATTTTTAGATCAGGAGATTGCCTTGTTACTTGTTCCTAGAGAACAATTTTCTCTTTTTAGAGTCAGTGGCTCAAGAAATGTCATTCCATCCAAGATTCATTTTCTGAGTTAAAAGAATGTAAATTGTTATTGCTGCATAGGCTGTTTCTATTTATAGCATTCTTGCGCAAGTCATCATACTGGATATGTGGCCCACACAACTTTCTCATAGGTTTGGGTTAGCAGGCAGAGTCAGGTGGGTTATGTGGCATCTCAGATCATCTCTAGCACTAGAAACTAGTTGTTATTAAGGATAAATGAGCATATTCAGTCCTTTCTTGAAAAACTTGTGGGTACCACCTCCTAGTGGTAACAAATCTCTAAACTTACCACGCATCTTATATAGAATATCTCTTTTTATTGTATTGTTTTTACCTTCAAACTTCAAATTAAGTTCAGGTTTTCTATGATTGGGAAGGCAAGTTTTGTTCATTTTATTGTAACTTTTATGGTTTTGACTGAATTTACTGACTTGAGACTAAATTTTAATCTTTTATATATAGATATATCAGAGTAAATCTATAAATTATAAAACTCTCATCTTGGCATTAAAAATGCTAATCCTAACCCTTATTGTGAATGTTTCTCTCTTGCCCAGTTTAGTCCCTGTGTTTACAAAACTGCTTGCTATGACACACACATACACATGGAAAAGAAGAAGCCCACCTTGGTCTTGACAGTGTGACAGTAGTCTGGGTTCTATAAATGAAGGTAGCTAGCTGATACAGGGTAAAAGCCCAGATCCACTGGTGTCATTGACAAAAACCTGTTAAATAATTCTTCAGAAATTTAATACTTATTGTATCTTATTTGTTTACTAAAATTGTTACTTAATATTCATTAAAATTCTGTTACTTTAATACTTTTATATCTTGTTTACTAAAATCCAGTTTTATCTTGTTGTATACATAGTTTTTTGGTGTGTGTGTGTGTGTGTGTAATTTTTAAAAATCAAGCAGCTTTCTTGGTACCATATGGAGCTCTAGAAAGCAGATGTGGTGTGGGTTCAGAGAAATAGATTTAAGGCTGCATCACTGAATGCCTCGGTGGATAGCTTTTTGCACATATATCCAATAATATGTGGCCAGAGTCAATCTTTTTAGTCGGACATATAGACGTAAAACCTTGTAGATAGTGAATCAAATGGTTCTGTCTTTATTGTCATTAGCAGGGCTCTCAGGAAAGGTCTGCTATCTACTCCAAGAGAACCTAGTTTATATGAATAGAAGAATTAATAGAGATGTAAGGGGTGTTTTTTATTTTCTTGTACTTTGCAGTGTGGTATACAACTTTATGTATGTTAAACTTTTTTTTTCTGATAAGTCAACCATTATATGAAAGAGGTGGAAATTACTTATAATCTACATGGCATTGTAACAATATTTAAAAAGCTTCCTGACTCTGGACCTAGGGCCAGGACTGAGAAATGGTTTCCTGGTGGCAAACTAAGCATTCCTTGTAACAGGACGTGAACTGCAACAGAATGCTCTAGGCAATATTAAATTGGGGTGATTTTTAGAAAGTGACAAATGTTTTATGTTTCCTAAATCTGAAATGGGTTCTACCAGCTCTAAACGGCTGCCAAGTTATGTTATCACTTGCCTGCTTTGTGACTGCCTCAATTATTTTCTTCCCCAGCCCTGTATGATGAGATCCGTCAGTTTCGCAAGGCCTGTGGGGAGGCTCATCTCAAAACCATCTTAGCAACAGGAGAACTCGGCTCTCTCACTAATGTCTATAAAGCCAGTATGATAGCAATGATGGCAGGTAAGTGTTTTATATTCAAATGATGTTTTGTATTGGATTGATGTATTAGGAAGAATAAGTAAATGAAAGCATTTGGCTATTATTAAAAGTTCTAACCACTTGGAATTTTTTTTTGCGTGGGAGGTGTGAGATATTTTATGAATACAAGTACAGTGCAAACTGGTCTAAAACTCTTGGCTTTCTTCCACATTTCCTGTGGTGTTTCATTGTTGCACTATTCTTACAAGGCAGTAGATGGCTCTCTTGTTAGTGAATTGCCTTTTGTATTATTTGATTATTCATTCATCAACATATGTTAGATAGGACTTACTGCTCTGACTTCTTTCTCTCTGTGAATTTAAGCTTTGGATTTTTCGCAGAGATGTGTACCCTTATTATTCAAGGCAGCTTCTGCTGTTGTGTTAATTTAAAAAAAATTAGTGTGGTATTGTTTTTCATACTTTCAAATGTAGGTTGTCTTATTCTTTATTTCTGCAAATAGCAGATCTATCCATTCAGACATGCAACCTTGAAACCTCAGAGTTGTGCTTGATTTTTATCTTCAGTTTTGAGAGTTCTCTTCTTTATTGCATCTGTCCTCCACATTGTTGCAAAATGATCTTTTTAAATAGTAATTTGATTATGGCACTACTTGCTTAAATTCCTTTAGTTGCTTCTCTTCTTCCAGATAAAGCATAAATTCCTTAACCATCATTTTAAAAAATTTCTAAGACCCTCCTCGTGTCTCTACCATCTTATTTTTCCTTCACCCCAAAGGCTTCAGCCATATGGAATGATACATAGTTCCTATGGCTGGTGCCATCCAAGCCTTTGCATCTTTGTATTTGCTGTGCCCCTGCCTAGAATGCCTTTTGCTCAAATAATTCCTTGGTGTCTTTGCATTCAGCACAGGTATCATCCTTTTCAGGAATATTTTCCTGAAACCCCTTCTTCCTCTGCCACTTGGCTCATTTTCACCTGTGTGCCCCCATATCATTCTGTTAAAACTTCTGTTAGCTTATCACACTGTATGTGATTAAAGGCTGAATTCTGAGTACTCTACTAGAGACCTCACATTTGGATGAAGTTATCTGGCTTCTCTGGTCTTAAATGTGGACATCCATTGTAGTTGCCCTCTTGAATTTTATACTCCATTGTATTTCTTGAAAGTTCTGTCAGACCCGATAGATCTTCTATGGAACTCTAATGAAAATCAGCCTACTAGGCATTAATGGTGCTATTACCCTTGTCACCACTGCTGGATCCAGAAAATATCTGCTCTGCCTGTCCCATTTAGAGCAAATCTCTGAAAACCTAAGGATAAAAAGGAACAGGACACCGAACAGTGGTTCATTTTAGATATGTTGGCATTTCAATGGTCCACGGTGATAGACTGCTGCAACTCTTTGAAACCTGGGAAAAGCCCTTTAGGGTCTTAGGGACACTTATAGTCTTCCTTTCATGCTCTGTGCCAGGATTGGGGATTGCTAGCTCAGGCAACAAAGTAAAAGTTTAGAAATGAACACCAGCAGCCAGCCATTTGTACTACCCATTTTATGGTAGCCTCACTATTGGTGTATGCATGAGACTGAGGTACTCAACAGAGTCACATCTGAGCCAGTCTTGAAGCATCTGTTTAGTTTATTCATCTGGTATAGTTTATTCATTCTGAGAGGTGAGCCAATCCTGTTCTACTCACTGCACATACTACTTATGGTAGGAACATGGTATTAGGTCATTATACTTTGGAAGCCTCTGTTCCACTATGTATCCCTCCTAGCCACAGGGAAAATTTGATTAGAAACATTCTCTCCCTCCCTGCCTCCCTCTCTGCTATTTTTCTGTCCATGTTGTTTATCTGCTTCATTTTTTTTTTCCATTTAACCAATGTCTTTTGAGAATGCACTGTGAGTAATGACTGCTTGTCATATGCTTTACCAGGTACTTTTTCTTTCTCCTCTTCCTCTATAAATTTAAAATTTTTTACATTGTGTTCATTTTATATGTAACTCACCAAATAATCCTCCCTGTTAATAATTGACTAAATTTACATGACTTTCTACTGCATTTTTTTCCTTTCACTGATTTATTTTAAAAATCAATTTTATTTTAGTAAATTTGCATTCGTGTAATTCATATGCTAAATATATAGTGGGATGATTTTTGATAATTCATATACACTTGTAGCCACTACTCCAAATCAAGAAGTAGAATATTTCCATCATCCTAGAAATACTTACACACCTCTTTATAGTCAATTCCAAACTTCTCTCCTGCTGTTCCAGGTGCAATCACTGATCTGATTTTATCACCATGTGTCAGCTTTTGCAGTTTTAGAATATCACATAATCTTATGATATGTATGCACTTTTTTCAAGATAATAGCTGAGATCTTAAGGAGTTTACTTAGAAGTATTCCATTGTACAAATACATTGAGTTCTAAAATTATTGATAAAATGTTGGATATTCTTTTCTTAGTCTGGTGTCTGTAGGCTCTGTAGTTATATCTCATTCTCCATTCAGGATATGATTTATTTTTGTTTTCTTTCCTATTGCTTTTGTTCTCCTCCTCCCCTTCCTCCTCTTCCTTTTCTTCCTCCTCCTTCTTGCAAGTCTCATAAGGAGTTTGGCAATTTTACTAATCTTTTTAAAGAACCATACTTATTTTTTCCATGGTGTTAAGGTATTTTCTAATTCTGTTTGTGACTTCTCTCGTCATATAGAATGAAGATGAGATATATGATTTCCAAACATTTAGTGCTTTTCTGGATGTTTTATTGTTATTCTATTATTTGAAATTTTGTTACACTCAGAGTATCTATTATAAGGCTTTTTGTTTTTTTTAAATTAATGAGATTTTGATTTTATAGTTCATTTTATGTTATCTTTAGGCAAATGCTTCAAGTTCACTTAAAAGATTGGATGTTTGCAGATAGCTTTTTTAGATATTTTTTGTTTTGTTTTTGGTATATTGGTTCTATAATTACTGAGAGGGTATTTAAAATCTCAAATATGATTGTGGATTTGTTTCCATGTTCATGTTGCTTTAGAATGTCAGTTTTTCTTCATGTGTTTTGGTGCTCTCTTATTAGGTATATATACTTTCAGGGTTGTTAAGTTTACCTTTTGAATTATCAAATTCATCATTATGAGATGTCCCTCTTTATCTCTACTACTAGTCCTTGTCTGAATGTCCATGTTGTCTAATATTAATTCAGCCACACCAGTTTTCTTGTATTTTCCATTTGCATACCTCCTTTACCCCATCCTTTTACTTTCAATCTATCTGTAGGTATATATTTTACATATATATCTCTTAAAAGAAGGAAATCCTATTGTTTATGACAACAAGGATAGATCTGGAGATCATTATGTTAAGTGAAATTATCCAGGCACAGAAAGACAAATACCACATGATCTCATTCATATGTTGGACATTGAGAATAGAATGATGGTTCTAAAAGCCAGGGAAAGGTGGGAAAATGTTACTCAATAGATACTAAGTTATAGTTAAGTAGGAGCAAGAAGTTCTTGTGTGCTGCAAGACAGTAGGTAACTATGGACAGTAATGTACTGTACATTTCCAAGAGCTGCAAGAAAGAATTTTGAAAATTTTCACCAGAAAGAAATGATGATTGAGAAGTTAGATGTGTTTAACCAGATTTAAACATTATGCAGTGTATACATGTATCCAAGTATTTCAAATTAACCCACTAATATATGTAACTTTTATGCTTTTATATATCAGTCAAAAGAAAAATGAAAGTATGTATCTTGTAGACAGTCTTTTAAAATTTTTTTTGTGATAATCTCTACTTTTTAATCAAAGAGTTTTGTCCATTTACATTTTATATAATTATTGATGTGGTAGGAGTTACATCTGTCATCTTGCAATTTATTTTCTATTTGTTTTGATCTCCTTTTTGTTCATCTTGTCTGGTCTTATTTCTTCTATTGGATTCTTATCTACCGTCTCTTTTTATCTTTAAAATGGTTGCTGTAGCAATTAGAATTTACATTCTTTTTTTTTTTTTTTTTTTTTTTTGGCAGTGCTGGGGATCAAACCCAGGGCTTTATTTGACAGGCAAGCACTCTACCAACTGAGCTATCTCCCCAGCCCCCAAAATTTACATTCTTAATTAAACCTAGTCTTCTTAGAATTAATACTGTTCCATTTGCACTTATGTCACAAATGTAAGAACTTTGCTGTAGTTTCATTTGTATCCATCTTCATTGGTCCTTTGAATTATTTTTATTTTCTTATACATACGTTATAAACCCTACATTATAGCAATGCAATTTTAATAGTTATATTTTTCTTAAGGAAATTAAAAGAAAACTAAGCTAAGTTATTGTTTCATATTTTCCACACATATATTATTTCCATTATTATTTCATCCTGTAGATGTCAGTTTCTATCTTGTGGGACTCGGGATATAACTCAGGGATAGAGTGATAGCTGAATATGCATGAAGCCCAGGGTTTGATCCCCTTCTCCCCACCCCAGAGTTTCCATCTTATATAATTCAGCCTGGAAAATTTACAGTGAAAATTTTTGGTGATGAAATCTTTCAGTATTTATTTATCTTCATGGAGGTGTCTTTATTTCATCCATTTCAAGCATAGTTCACTGGATATAGAAACCTGGGTTAAGATTTATTCTTATTTTCACCTTTAAATATTTTACTCCATTTCTTGGACTTCTGTTTCTTCTTGTTTTTCTCTGCATAATGTCATATCTTACACTGACTATGGGCAAACAATATTTTCTCTTTGTCATTATTTTTTACTAATTCCAGCATGATGTGCCTAAATATGGTTTTCTTTGTATTTAGGCTCTTGGAGTTTGCAGAACTTATTGGATCTGTAGGTTAATGTTTTCCAACAATTTAGGACATTATTACAACTGTTTTTTCAATTATATTTTCTAGCTCATTCTTTCTTTTCTTCTAGGACCCCAAATACATTGTGTTAGACTGCTTGATATCGTCCCATAGGTTACTAAAGTCCCATTTATTTTAATCCCCTCCTTCCTCCAAATTGGCTAATTTACATGGATTTTTCTTCATGTTCATTGCCCTTTGTTTTGTATCTCAACTCTGCTTTAAGGCCATCCAGTGAAATTTATACTACTGCACATTTTTGACTTTGGAATTTTCATTTGATTTAAAAATTTTTTCGTTTTCTACTGAGTGCCCCCATTTTTTCCCTCATTGAGATCATGTTTTCCTATAAACCTGAGCAGATTTATAATAGCTGATTTGAATTCCTTATCTGCTACTCTATACATCTGGATTTTCTCAGGGTCTATATCTTGACCTACCAATTTTCTAGTACCTGCAAATATTTCATTCAGTTTTATAGTTATTTATAGCCAGAGGGCAAGACTAGAAACATTCTGTAATGTCTGAAATTCTACACCACTTTTTGTTTTTCCATTAACTTAAAATCAGAGTCTCAAAAGGAGAGAGAGACCTATCATTTTCATTCATAATAATTTATTTTGTAATTTTGGTAGCCATTTTGATTATTGCAAAAAAAAAAATTCTGGAGAAAGTGGGTAGGGATATATAACTGTGTTAGTCTGGTGTTATACATCATTTTAAGAGAAAACTTAGTTAACTGAGATGTTTGCAGTTTTGGTCAGTGCTATGGTTTGAATTCCTCTCTGAAACTCATGTTGAAACTTAATCACCAGTAAAACAGTATTAAGAGATGGTACTTTTAAGAGATGCTTAGGTCTGCCTTCATGAATGGATTAATGCTGTTACAGCAGGAGTGGGCTGGTTTTTGGGATAGTAGGTTTGTTATACATTTGACTCCCTCTTTCCCCCTCTCTCTGCTTCTCATATTCTTTCTTGCCCTTCTGCCATACTATAATGTAGTATGGAGACTCTTGCCACATGACACCAACATGTTCTTGGATTTCCTAGTATCTAAAACTGTGAACCAAAATAACTTTTATTGTTTATGATTTATCCAGTTTGTGGTGTTCAGTTATAGTAGCAGAAAAATGGACTATGTGACAGTCAAATAAGTGACTAGTAGCCCACTTTGGTTCTTATTTAGTAATTGTTCAGAATGTTTTAGGGGATTTAGCACATCATAGGAGTATGAAGAATGGGGCTTTTTTTTTTTTTTTTTCCCTGTACTAAGATTGAACCCAGGGGCACTCAACCACTGAGACATATCCCCAGCCCTTTGTGTATCTTATTTAGAGACAGGGTCTTGCTTAGTTGCTTAAGGCCTCACGAAGTTGCTGGGACTGGCTTTGAATTTGCAATCCTACTGCCTCAGCCTCCTGAGCTGCTGGGATTACAGGTGTGTGCCATCATGCCAAGCAAGACCAGGGCTTTTGTACTGTCTTGTACATTTGTGACTTCATGCAAACAAATTAATATGATTATCAATGCAAATGAAGTCAGTTATGCAAATACATTATAAACTAAAAGTACTTTGCAAGGTATTAAAATAACCTATCCTACTTTAGTAAGAAAGTTAACAAAATTAAATATTTTTTCTAGACTTTTGCAAGGTATTATTCAGAACAATACTTTTCAAAACCATTTGGCTCAGCTGTAGGAGATTCATGATATTGTGCTGAGTTTCTGCACTGAACCCAAAGCTTACTATATTATTATTCAATGAATGTTAGATATGAACTTGTAAAAAAAGAGGTGTGAAAAGAATCTGATTGAGAATCACGATTAGATGTGGTGCTGTTAATTGTATTTTTATGATATACTTTGTAGTCATGCGTATTTATCATTTCTCCTAATTTTTCAGTGGGGGTGGGTACCAGGGATTGAACCCAGAGGCACTTAACAACTGAGCTGCATCCCCAACCCTTTTTCTTTTTTTATTTTGAGACAAGGTCTCATTAAGTTACTGAGAGCCTGGCTAACTTGCTGAGGCTGCCTTTGTATTTGGGATCCTCCTGCCTCAGCCTCCCTAACTGCTGAGATTATAGGTGTGCAAAACTGCCCAGCATCACTTCTGATTTTTGCATTCTGGAAGCTATAAAGCCACATCAGCTCTTCAGACATCTAGTGAAATATCATTTAACTTGGTTCTGATTCTAGAATCAAGTCAAGAATCAGAAATGAAAATATGTTCAATAGAAGAAAAATATGTGATATAATCTATAACACAAGAGTAGTAGCTAAAATTTGTTTATGTTTATTAGGTAACAGGGTCCATTTTAAGGACTTTGTGCATATTTATAGTTAATCTTTGCAGTTACCTTATGAGGTAGGAACTCTCAGATGATAAAATAAGAAAATCAGCTACAAGAATCTTCTTGCTCCTGTAGTACATGATCATTGTTGACAATTGGAAATTTCTGGATACTTCTGTCATTGTTATATCACTTCTTTTGTCCATAATTTCCTCCCTTCCTTTAACCATTTTTAAAGATTTAATAAAACTACCATATTCTCTCAAACCTCCCTTTTTTATCTAGAGACAGAATTAATTAACAGACCATGCTTCTGCACTTTTTGGACGTTATAAATACCAATAGCATTTGCCATGTAATATGGCCATCAATTGTTTTACCTGGTTAGATTGTTTGCAAAACTATGAGCTTCCTTGAGGCCAAGGACTACATGTGCTTACTATCATGTCTGGTATCTAGTAGAACCTAGGAAAATATTTTCAAATGTACAAATGAATGAGTGAGAGGAAAAAAAGGAGGGGGGAATGAAAAATGGTGGAATGAGATAGACATCATTACCTGTGTACATGTATGATTACATGAATGGTGTGAATCTATATCATGCACAACTATAGAAACGAAAAGATGTACCCCATTTGTGTACAACGAATCAAAATGCAGTCTGTAAAAATAAAATAATAATTGAAAAAAAAGGAAATGTGAAATTTGAAAATTTAAATGTATCTTGCCACAGTCTTGTAAGGTTTGAACATGCTATTTTAGAGAACAAACATTTTTAAAAAATTGGACCAAAAAATAGATAATTTATACCTCTGACAAGGAGATTATATTTCCAAGGCATTTTTGGCAGTACAAGGCAGTGGTATGACATATTAAAGGTGTGTAAGGATTCTGAGCAAATAGTTTTAGAGGCAAGAAAGATCTAGAGAGAACTTTTGCTTTGACTTTTTGGTCAAAGGAAAATGGAGCTTCCATTTACTTTAGTGAAAAATATGGTGAGAGATCTCAAATACAAGTGAAGGAGGAGGTAAGGTGGGAGTAAACAATTTGAAGGGATTATAATCAGGTGAGCCAAACCAGAGCCTAATTTTTTTTTTCCATCAAGCAATCCAAAAACAAGGTGATAAGAAGCAAGATAGGGAAACATGCTTACAGAAAAGGAAAGTCTAAAGCAGGTCAATCTACTGCTAAGGGATTTCCACCCAGCAAATGCACACATTAAGAATAATGCTAGAATGTAGAAAAGTGGGTTTATCTTTCAGTAGCGGTGGACTGTTCACACATACGCAACAGCTAACAAGCCCTGTTCTGAAGTTATTCTAGACCTTATCTTTGGAAATAATACAGGCATGATAAATAAGGTTGGAGTAGAAAAGCACTAAAGATGCAATCATAATGTCATCAGGTTTGAATTGCTGATGAAGATCTGTGGGAAGAGTACTAACACAAAAATATGGAGCTTGAAAAAAAGCAGACCTTGAAGGAATGCAAAATGAGTTTTGAACTTGGCTGGAATTTTGTAGTATATAGGAAATCAAAATGACAAAAATAGGAACCAGTGGAGGGAATATTCAAAATTCAATCCAATAAGATCAAAGTATGCAAAAACAATGAGATGAAACAGAAATAAGAGAAAATATAAGGCAAGTCATTAAATGATAAAATAAAGGGGGAAATAGTGAGAATCTTGCTACCACTGAGGAAACCAAAACACTAAAATTGCATAGTGATTAGTAGCAAATTAATATATGAGGAGTTTTAGAATGTAAATGTGAATCAAGTAGTAAATGACACTGTAGATTTATTTTTCTAAAGTTTGACACAAGTCACACTGAGTCCTTTGTCTTAGGCTGTAAATCTTTCTGTACTCAAGGAATATTGATCCAGATGGCATATCTAGACCCCTGTGGTGTTCCAGCCTGTTTTTTTTTTTTTTAATAAGATCTTGCCTTCGATTTAAAAAGGTATTTATGAAATGATGTGCTATAACTGAAAGTTCATCATTAGCGAAATTTTAAGAATAGAGATGTATATTGGATAAAGAGTTAAAGGATTTAAAGTATGACTTTATTTACAGTTCCTTAAACTAGCCCTGGAAATTAAACCATTTATAGGGTAAAAACTAATTAACTTGCCATCTCATCCGTGGAGGAAATTTAAATTCAGGCCCCCAAGCAAAAATTTCAAAGTTTACCCCCATTTATCCCCTCGCTTTCCTTTGTTGAATGCAAAATGAAGAGCTGTAGCAAGGAAAGACATTATCAATTTTCTGTCCTCCCAGCAGTGCAGGAACTACTGACAGTGCATTTTGGTGTATGCCTATCACTTTAACAGAAAGGTTAAGTATATGACATACCTTTAAACACAAAGTGTTTTCTTTGCTCCTTGATGACTGGGGGAAAAAAGAGAAGAGCAAAATCTCATAAGCTTAGTTTTTTACATGGTACATACTAGTCTATGTAAAATTTTACAGTATGAAATTTTAAAAATATAACCCAACTCATTCCAGAATCACATCACTGCCTCTTCTGGTCCTAAGTTGTCTAGAGGAATTCATAGGCTCCAAGGCTAGTGCATGTAAGATCCAAGAAGTGTTTATTGATAGATTTAGGTGTCAGTCATATGTATAGGGGCAGCGACAGATTATTTATAAACAACATATCAAAATCAATTTTTAATAAGGCTGTATTTTCGTGTTAAAAAGAAACACGAAGGGATTTTCTTCTCTAAGTGAAATTCTGGTTGTGATATAAAAGTTGAACCTTGCTTATGTGTCTAGATTCTGTTATTCATTTGTCTGTAATTCCTAACATTTAAGTTTTGGTTAGTCATTCTTTCCTAACTGTGCTATGTAGTTATGGATCTATTCACAAATTTAAAATGCTGGGAAATTAAATCCTTAAATGGATCTCAGTATATTATATCAAGTACATACTTGGTATTTATATTTATTTAATGAATGAGTGAATGAATATCAATAAACAATGTGAAGTTTATAGTTTACACATTCTTTTCATAATAATCCAAAGAAGGAGGTTGAAGAGGTATCTTATCTATTACTAGGTGAAAACTTGAAGCACAGAAGTTAGGCGACTGGACCAAGGCCACACACGAGTGTTAAGTAGCAGAGTTCTGAAGGACTCTTGACTGTAAATTCCATGGTTTACTATCTCACAGTCCTGCTCGCTACTCTGCAGTTGATCTGTGTAAAGGATATTACTTGTAAACTCTGTGGAACCTTTGGAGGCACTGAAGTGTTTCTAAAGTCCCTGAATGAGATTCTGCGTTGCCCTGTGCTCTTCTACTTAGAACAAAAGAAGGAAGACAAGAGAGGCCCAATATTTGGAGAAAAAGTATAGTAGGTGGTAGGCATGAAATCAACATGAAAAGAAAGAATGAAAGCAAGCCCAAGGCCCCACCGAAGGTAAGTCCATAGTAAATACTATTAAAATAAAAAGACGGGGTTTAGAGGGAAAGGATCGCTCCACTGTTTTTTTGACTACTGATGACCATGAAATAGTGCACCTAGAAAATTAGCAGGGTCCTGACTGAATTGCCACTTGAGTTCTGTACTGAAGTTCATCTTTCTTTTCAGATTCCCTTACACAGGGTCCTGAGGGTACAGCTAGGGAGGGACAGTGAAAGTGGTTCTTTCTGATTTCCACTTGATAAAGTATAGGAAAGATGATCAGAGCTCTGGGCAGTGTGAGACTAAAGGAAGAGTGGTCTGATGGAAGGGTCTGGGAGAGTGGAAATGACACAAGAGCACATTTAGAGGGAAGTCATAGCATAGGATGAGGGAAATAGAAACCTTCCAATGAAGAGCCATTGACAAGAAAGTAGATGTCTAGTGTAGGAAAAGAAAACTCACAGGGTATGGTATTGTGTTCAAATACTTATAAGACGTTCCTGAAAAAGGAAGATTTTTTTCTCAATTACCCCAAGGAAATGGACTGGGACCAGCTTTTACAAGTTCTGTAAAGATAGACTTAGGCCTAGTTATTATGAGAAAGAATTGTGAAAGTTCAATTCATCCAGAAATTGAATGAGCCCCATCAGGAGATAAGAGATGTTCTAAGCACTGGCTGAATGACAACAGGATGGAACTACTGTCAGGTGCATGATACACAGCAACCCCTATAGATGCATTTGGTTTCAGACTCAATGGGAGCCTCTGCTACAGAAGAGAAAACATTTTATCCACTCAGACACGTGCACACACACATATACACACACATGTGCAGTGTGTGTAAAATTTTTAGCATAAATATATATATCTAAAATTTTAGCATACACATTCACAATTTAATAATCCAGACCCCAAAATACAGGTATAAAGGGAAAAAAATAAGTATATTAGATTTCTAGGAATGACCTAACAAGGTACCACAAACTGGGTGTCTTAGAACAAAGGAAGTCATTTTCATGTTTCTGGAGAGTAGCAATCCAAAGTCAAGGTGTGGGCAGGGCCCTGCTCCCTCTTAGTCCTGTAAGGGAGAATCCTTCCTTGTCACTTTACCTTAAGGTGTTTGCTGGCAATACTTGACATCCCTTGGCCTGTAGATGCATTATTCTAGTCTCTGCCTTCCTCATTGCATGGCATCCTTCTCTTTTCTTCCTCTGAGGATACTAATAATATAATGGCCCACCTTACTTAGTGTGACCTCATCTTAACCAATTACATCTGCAATGATCCTATTTCAAAATAGGTCACTTTCTGAGGTATTGGGGGTTTGGGATTTTGACATACTTTGTGAGGCACTATTCAACGCATAGCCAGGAGATATAGGTTTCTTGCTCTCTGGTTCTATTATTTTCTATAAAGACCTAAAGAAGTTAGAGAAAAAAGATTTTGAGTCAAACCAGCAAACTTGAATTCAGGTACAAAAGATTGATTTTTCCCTCTGAGCAATGTTGTATGGTTTTGTGGGTTGGGGAAATCTAGTAGATATTAAATATTTTTATCTGCAAAAAGCGTTTGGTAAGGTTCTCAATGGGAGATTAATGGCTAAAATAAAGAATGAGGCATTAGGAGATAAATTTGCTTATGAGTAAGAGACAGAGACTAACGGTGGAAGGAAATACTTTTTAGATTGGAAAGGAGTGACATACAGCACAAGCCAGGAATCAGTTTTGGGACCTATGGGTTTTTCACTTTATTTTTATTGGACTTTGTAATAAAAATACAGATCTTCAAACAGCCCAAGACAGAGTGAGTAATACTACAAGCATCAGTAATCAAAAGTTATTCTCTATCATAAAGTAAATGACTGATAATAAATACTGACACAAGACTACACAATGTACCATAATATTATAAAATGGAGCAAGCGATTCTCCTGTGTTCTCTTTTCTTCTGCATGGGTGAATATTTCTTTATTTGCTTTTAAAAAAATATTTGCAGGTTTCTAGGTTTACTTTATAAACCAAATAAATGAAAAATATATTTTTTTAAATTTGGAAAGATATATTAACTGAAGAAAAAATTGGTTGAAGCAAGACAAAGGTTATATTGCCTTGCTAGAATAAAAGAAATGAAGGGCCCTGTGTGTTAAATTGCTCAGCAAGCTATTCAGTAAAAAGACTTAAAAAGTGAGGGGGCGTTATTGAAATCATCAGCTTCTTCTGCAGTCATGACTTTAATGGAAGCATATACAAAAAAGCCATTGTTGGAATGATGAAACCGCATATCTGAGGGAGTGAAATATAGTGTGGAACTTTTTCCTTCCTTTTTAAATTTTAACATGGCTCTAAAAAATCCATAAAATTCAGTGATTGTATATGTAATTTTTGTCTTCCTAGAAACTGGTTAAGTATGTGGGAAATAAACTTTTAAATTAGAATTTAGTCTGCAACTTTGCTTGTCTAAGTCACTTTACAAATCCATCTGTGTTTCTCCATTATTTGCCAAAAGAAGCAGACCAAATATGGGATTGTAAATTAGTACAACCACAATGGAAATGAGTAAGGAGTTTCCTCAAAAGACTAGGCATGGAACCACCATCTGACTCAGGTATACCAGTCCTCGTTATTTATCTAAAAGGATTAAAGTCATCATACTATAGCAGTATGTACATATACCCATGTTTATAGCAGCACAATTCACAATAGTCAAACTATGAAACCAGCCTAGTTTTCCATCAACAGATGAATGGATAAGATGAATGTGGTGTATATACAAAATGGAGTTTTATTCAGCCATAAAGAAAATGAAATTATATTATTTGCAGGAAAATGAATGGATCTAGAGACCATTATGTTAATAAATCAAACTCATAAGGTCAAGAGTTGTATATTTTCTCTCAAATGTGGAAGCTAGAGAGGAAAAAGGAAAAGAAAGGTGGGGTTCATCTCATAGAAATCAAAATGAGATGAGTAGAGAGAACCCAGGAGGTTAGGAGGTAGAAAAGGAGGGGGGAAATGTTGGGGAATGATATTGGCCAAATTATATTGTTATATTGTGTGTATGTATGAATATGTAACAACAAATCCTACCATATGTACACCTATAATTCACCAATAAAAATGTGGGCAAAAATAGATCAAATAAACACTCAAAAGTTAACTTATAAAAGGTAAAATGCTTGGAAAACTGTAAGGGTTATGAAGTATTTAAAAAGTTCATTAACCTGAAATCATTCAGTTTGTAAGTGAGAAACCCAAGATCCAGAAAGATCAAATTTACAAGGAACTAAAATAAACACATAAACTAAAACAACTGAAGTCAAAGCACAATCTAGAATAAGTTTCTCTAAGACTTCACTTTAGAATTTTCTCAAGGACTTCTTAAATGGCTGTTGGAAAGATCCAACTCAGCCGCCCGAGATCCTGGTTAATTAAATGGTCTTGTGTGGAACCCAGGGAATTAGTACTTCTTAAACAATACTTTGTAAAATTCCCCAGGTGCTTCTGTTGTGTGGGCAGGAAAAAGAACCTCTGATCTAGAATACAGGTTTCCTAGTAATAAGACAGGAAGTCTTTCAACTTATACTATTTATAGTTTAGACATTATTTAGAAAAATTATTTCAAATTCTGAGAGAAGCCTTAGGCAGAGGCAGTCCATAGTTAACAAGCCAGTTGTTCTAGTAGTTATTTATTTTACAAATTTCTTGTTCAGTATGCTGAACCTGTATTTCTGGAGAAACAAAATTACACATGAAAATTTGGCCAGCCAACACAGTTAACAGTGGTTTTGTAAGCACCTGAATTTATATTTTTAATTTAGGTCTCTAAGAACATTATCCTTCACTGTCATGAAAACAGTACCAAGGTTTCTCCTTCCCTCTTCAAACTGCCCACTTCCAAGTTGTATCCATGAATGGAAGGAAATGAGGGATGCAAGGCTGAAATGAAGATTGAAGAATGGGAGAGAAAGAGAAGGAGGCTAGTTAAGAAGAAAAGGGTGGGGTTTCTGCCATCCAAATTCTAGGGATATTTCTTTCCTTTCAGTAGGCTTATCCATCAAGTATTTAGTGAACATATTGTATTTATTGGACATTATTCTAGGTGTTGCAGAAGGATTATAAGAGGGAAAAATAAGTACCACATAGCCCCTGGAATCTAAAAAGTGTCATTGCTTAGTCTGATGAGAATGTAAAAACAGATGATATGATTTGCCCTGTTGTGAATGGAGGAACTGTAAGCACACCTTTTCCAAGCACTACAGAAACACAGGTACTGGAGGAGCCATAGAAGAATTCATGAAACAAATGATGTATGAGAGTTGCTAGGTGTAGATGTGAAGGAAGACTTTTCAGGAGAAATCACTGGTTCTTTTTCATAGCCATGTGTAAAAACATGTCATGTTGAGGAAACTGCTCTGGACAGGAATAGAATAAATGGAGAAGTGGCCAGGATCAGGGATGAAGTGGGTAAGTAATTTGGAGCTTAGTGCCCTGTTAAGGAATGAGTTTCCTTGTTTGGAAGTATGGAAAATTTTCAGCCAGAGGAAGGAGCAATAGACTGAATAATTGCTCATTCATTGAGTAATTTACTCATTCATTCATTATTGTTGATGGGATATCTGCTTCATGTCAGACACCAGTGATTTAGTCAGTTTTTCACTGCTGTGACCAAAGGACCTGACAAGAACAATTAAAGGAGAAAAAATTTATTTTGGGGTCCACAGTTTTGGAGGTCTCAGTCCATAGACAGCTGACTCCATTGCACTGGGCCCAAATGAGGCAGCACATCAGGTGGAAGGGTGTGGTAGAGGAAAGCAGCTCAGGATATCACACCAGGAAGCAGTATCACTTGTCTACTCACAAGGACAAAATATATACCCCAAAAGCATGCCTCCAATAACCCACCTCCTCTGGTCTCACCCTACCAGCTTATAGTTAGCACCCAGTGGATTAAAGCACTGATTAGGTTAAGGCTCATAAGCCTATCATTTCTCTTCTGAACTTTCTTGCATTGTCTCATACATGAGCATTTGGGGGATACCTCATATCTAAACCATAACAAGGAGCAAAGATTACTATGACACCCTTTCTGCAGATAATTTGCAGTAATGAAATAAAGATTAAATTTTTGTCTTTGGGTAAGGGTCAGCTAGAGATGGGAAACCCATGAGGAACCTGTGATACCTACCTGGCTGGCCAGGAAGAGAACTGAATGAGGCAGTGCAGTGGAAGGGAGGTGCATGGATGGCTGTGGGACATGCTAGGGAGTAGAGCTACAGAGCCAAGCAAGATGGCTTATGCCTGTGATCCTAGCTACCCAGGGGACTGAGGCAAGCTGAGGCAGGATGATTGCAAATTTGAGGCTAACCTGTGCAATTTAGCTAGACCTGTTTCCAGAGGGCTGGGCATGTAGCTGAGTGGTGGAGCACCCCTGGGTTAAATCTCCAGTACTGCCCCCCCCAAAAAAAAAAAAAAATGGAGAAAAACTACTTAAGAATGACCTCATGCTGAGCAGGGGAACTAGTGGGCCACTGGCTCATGGCTCATAATAGTATCATTTGTCAGGCTAGGGAATTTAAGAGAAGCAAGGATTTAAAAAAATTTTTTTAACCCCCAGCCCAGGAACCAGAGCCTCTGCTTCCCTTTATAAGACTTTTCACCTGTTCATTCTGTTCCTGGTTTTTTGCAGAGTACAGCATAGTCTTACCATTTCTCTCCACTTTTATTTTCTTATAACAAGGAAAAAAATTAACATTTTTAAAGAAATCCGGTTAAGGCTGTGAAGGTGAAAGAGAGGCTATTTTTCTGCTTAGAAAGCATTAACAAGACAAAGCATGTAAATAAAAATGAAGAACTAGTACAGTTGTTTTAGTGATTTAGGAGGAAAAAGGAATTCATACTTTAACTTGAATTGTCAGGATGATGTTTTACTTGCTGGTAACCCAAGAATGAGTGTACTAGTATGCTTTTTGTAAAAAATTTATCACCAACTGAGGCATCGAAAGTAAGTTTCCTATGTTAAGAAGCTGCTAAATTGGGCAGGGACAACAGAGGAGGCTCTGAATAGTCAATGAAATTGGAAAGAATTTTGATCACCCATGTCACATAAAGCCTGCAAAGGGCTGTTTGTAGAATGTTAGCTGCTATCACACTGGTTTGATATTAACATTCTAGTGAATAATTAAAATATGCCTGTTTATTTTTTAATAAAAAGGAAAAGCATATAAGTTACCTCAGAGTTTGCAGTGATACCTATAATTGCATCCATCAGATGTTGAGGTTTTTACCAGGATTGTGGATTAGGTAACTTAGAAATAAAGCAGATGTTCTTTTGCCTCTCTCTTCATTCTTACTTTATAGTACTCACTATTACAATGCCTTTCAACAATACAAAATTAAAATCCTTAAAACTGCTTTGAGGTATTTTCCTTACAGTTGGTATTTCCTAAATTGTGTGATTATTAAATATATTTTCCTTCTGGAGTTATTTTTGAAGTACATTTCTCATTTCATTTTCTCTCCATGAGCACATACCCAGGCATAGCTGATACTATTTCTTCCTGCCTTGCTTTTTAAAATCCAGACTCCCATGAGGTGATCAAATTCTTCCTTATAATTGAATTTACTTTTCTGTTAAACCCACCCCTTTCCACTAACTGTTTTATTAGGCTCCTTCAAGACTAGAGTGGGAAAGTTCAGTGTTTTTTTTTTTTTTTTTTTTAAAAGACAAGTAATTAGAAAAGTGTAACTCAGACCAACACCCGAAAGAGATTCCTGTTCTATAACAGGGAGAGGCATAGGCTTATGTGGTACTTGTGAATCCCTTACCTGATGGGTTTATGTGACATGTTTCATGATTTTTAAGAGTGATCAGTGATCAGTGTTTTAGTAACTCTAGACATGGTTTTTTGTTTTTTTTTTTCATTTTTCTTTTGGTACTGGGAATTTTACCTAGGGGCAATTTACTATTGAGCTGCACCCTCAGCCCCTGTTTTTCTTTTTTGAGATAGGGTCTTGCTAAATTGCTTAAGGCCTCACTAGATTGCTGAGGCTGACTTTGAACTTTTGATCCCCTGCCTCAGTCTCCCAGCTACTGGTATTACAGGCATGTGCCACCTTGCCTGACTGGACTCCACTAAGTTTTAAAAGACTTGTCTGAATTCATGTTAGGTAACATAACAGTGTGAGCAGAGACATAAGAGGGAAGTTGCAATGGAGGAAGGGCAAGAATAGAATCAATGGCATTAGTAGAAGAGTTTCCTGAGGAGGATGGGGTAATGAGTTGGGAGAATATTAAGACTAAATGCTCTTTTCCTATTCCCTAGAACCAGAAATGGCTGGCACAATGGAGGAGGCATTTTGCAGGAAACTTTCTCAAAGAGTTCAAGTGCCCAGGGAACTTAGAAATGAAATCCCAATGCGGACTTTCCAGACAAAATATTTCTTTCCTTAGTGCCCCAAATAAAGTCAAATCAAATAAAATTAGAATAATGGTTATCATGGACTTTGTAGCAGCCAGATTATTCTTCAACTCTAATTTATTTGCCAGAGAAATCATAGATGTATAAAGAAATACCAGTTAGGACCCAGTGCATACAACCTCGAGTTAAATGTGGCTTTTATGCATGACCAGGAACTGGCAAAACCTTTGGCAGAGAACTTGGAACTACTTCTGCTCCTTAGAGCTGCCCCCTATTACTTAATTGCTGAGGTTGGCTTTGAATTTGCAGTCCTCCTGCCTCAGCCTCCCAAGCTGCTGGATTATAGACCTGTGCCATCATGTCCAACAGTGACCCTATTTTCAAATAAGGTCACCTGCAGACATGCTGGGGATTAGGACTTCACCTTATGAATTTGGGTTGGATACCATTCAACGCAGAACAAACAAGTTCAAAATGAGCAGAGTAAATCAGGAATTTAGGCAGAAACTTTTGCTCATGTGCTTAAGGGAAGAGACTTGTCTTAGCAATGAAAGAAGCTTCAAAATTGTAAGTCTCTATTATTGTGGGCTGTATGACAACTAAGAACAACCGTAAAGTGACCATAGAACTGGAGAAGAAGACTAGGGACTGATGGAAGAAAAGCCAGGTGAGTATGGTTTGTGGGGAAGTACCAGAAAGCAAGAGTGACAAGACCTGACTCACAGTGAGAAGTGTTTCATAACTCCATCTTAACATTCCTGGTCCAAATCTTAAATCTTTGGTACCGTATTTAATGATCAGAGCAACCCATCCTCAACCTAGCAGATGATAGGGGTGTAAAGGATTGTAGAGATGGATAGTCAGATGTGCCCTGGCCTTCCTATGTCCTAAGAAAAAGTTGTTATGCAGACTGCTTAGGAAGGCTAGTAAGATTATATATTATTTTCATGAAGGGTAAAATGTGCTGTTCTGGTGCAGTCTGGGATTTCCTACTTTGAGAAATCTGGAGAAATACATTTTGGTTTCCAGCCAATATGAATTTACAAACTTTTAGAATGTAATTCAATTCTAGGCTGGAGAAATGCATTATTAAACTGTTCAATTTAATAATTAAAGGTAGGGAGAAAATGTAATTGATTTATCTGAGTAGTCAACTAGCAGTTTAATATATGCAGATCATTTGAATCTAAGTCTAAACCAAATATTCAAAATACAAATAGATTTAAAAAAAAAGCAGCACATATAATTCCCCCAGTCTCTACATAAGTCCTCTGCAGAAAACAAAGTAAAATAACAGAAGCTTTAATCACTGTCTGAACTCGGTCCCCTACCCAATCTTGTTAGAAATCTAGAATCATGCTTCCTGAAATCCATTTGTAAATGCTACAACTCTCAATTTTTGTTAATGCCTTTACAAAAAGAAAGCTGATGAGGAAAAGGGGAACTCCCCCCAGTATTTTCTGATATAAAAGGAGACTTTTCACCTCCCTAAATTTTTATCAATAATCACTTTATTAAGTGATACACTCTCTTATTTAAAACAAGGTATTTGCACGTGTATCTTTTGTACAATGACAAGTGACTCCGTGGGCTTTCTTTTTTCATGTTCTTACTTCAAAAATTAAGGTGAATTGTATTTATTCATTTTTTTAAGAAGTAAAGAAAATTCTATAAATTAAGATAGTTAAGAAATGCCTTGGGAGTATCTAAAATCAAGGTTGGGAACCACTGATTTATAAAGATCATCTGTGTATGTGTGTTTCTTAGTGAAGGGGGTTAGAGAATTTTTGATAATTTAATGGTATTCATGAACCTACTTTAAGAATTAGAGTCTGTGAATAACTAGATAAAGTAAGAAAAGCAGCTGAGGATTTGGTTTCTTGCCCTATAGAGTTCAAATTGAATTTTGCTAAAAGACAGTTTATAAGTTTAAAAGATTAAGGTTTCTTTCTTTTCATGCAGTGTACTTCAAACACATTTTCATTAGCTAGTCATCCCAGTGAGCTCAACAGCACATGCCCTGGGATGATTTGGAGCACAGGACAAATAGTGTCAGAACTGAAAAGGTTTCTTGCCGCTAACCAAGTGAAGAAAGATTTTGTATTTTGGTACTATTTTCAGCTAAAATTGTGATTTCTGACTAGTGTTTTTTTAAACAATATTTCAGTGAAAACCTTGACAAAGAGGTCTTGTGGTCATTAACTTAGGAGAACACTGTGTGCTCTATATCCCTGTAAGCCATTGTGCTCGTGCATGTACAAAAGAACTTGTAAGTTCACAAAAAGGAACTCTGTATACTTTAGTTTAAGCCCATCATGTCAAACTTATTTTAAGTTTAGAAAAGTTTTTCTCATGAATCAATATTGAACCAAACAACACAGCAAGTGAATACTTACTAGGTTCTGTCAGATCCTATAGACACAGAAGATTATGTTCTGTGGGAGTTTAAATTTTTAAGCAAAAAAGATTACAGTGAACATATAACTATAGGAGCATAAGCAAGCATGCAGGCATAAGTGATCCAATTTTAGAAAACCTCCCTTACAATCTTTTAAAATACTACTTCGTCTTTATTCCTTTGGCTAATGTCTGAAATTCCACTGTTAGATCCTCATGCTTTAGTTTAAGCCTGTTAAAATTTAAATCTATTTGGAGGAGGTAATATGTTCAGCAAATGTGCCACATTACTTGTGAAAATTAGTTGATAGATGAAGAGAACTGGATGTGAACTTTTGAAAATATTTGATAAAACAAAAAATCCAGTGAGAATTAAGACTAAGTTATAGTCACTTCTACTTCCTGCCCTTCTTCTCCCAATGAAAAGAATCAGGAAGTTTGCAACCAGAACCAGAAACTTTGAGTGTGTGTGTACACACACACACACACACACACACACACAAAAAGGGAGGATGGGAGAAGATTTCTCTTCAGGCTGAAAACTGCTGCAAATGGAGATATTTTGTGTTCATGCTTTAAATAAGTAGCTGAGAAAAAAAGAGCAGAAGAATTAATACAGATTTGTTTAATTAAACTGACTGAAAGGAGGACTAAAATTGGGAAAACAAAATCAGAACTTTACCCATTAGCAGCCCTAATTTGGAGTGTGCTGGAACCACACTGGCCTTTGTCCACACTCTGCTCCTCCAGCTCCTGAAGATAAAAACCTCTGTTGTTTATTCCTCATGCACGTGTTGTGGATTCCATGCCTGTCTTGTCATCCTGGTGGGGCCTCCTGACTGTCCCTCTCCTGCCCAACACTTTGTCCACATCTCTTAGCCCATCTCTCTGCCACACTCAACATAGAGCAATGTCTCATCAGGAACAGGAGCTTATTTATCATTGTTAAGCTCACATCCCAGAACATAGTAGTTACTTACAAATATCTTGGGCAGGATGGAGGTCAAGGAAAAGTCATGGGAGCCAGAAAGTGTATAAGCCTGTGTACCATCAAGGATTTCTGAAGATTCCTTCTTGGGCACTTTAGTCTTAAAATACATCCTGTTCCAGTGGTACTTCACACTTTCTCAGCAAGATGATTTCAGCTAGATCCTGAAGTGTATGTAACTACTTTATTTTTCAAGATATATCAGGCTATTTATAAAACTCTTTATTTAAACAGTGCCTGACACTTGCTAAGTGCTGTGTACGTATTTATTAAAGAAAATAATTAAATAAAAACAATTTTTTATACAAGTAGGCAGTTGCATCTGTAGAATCATTAAAAATAGTGATATCCATTGTCGATATTATTCTTTATTAAAGCTTGCCTAGTACTGAATTCATTTATGTTTTGTAAGTGTTTATTAGGTTATACTATTAATAAGATTCTGTGTTGGCTACCAGTATTATGACTGAGGCAATCCCAGCTTTCAGAAAGTGTAGTTACTGGGGTTGGGAGGATTCAGGAGCAGGCACAAAGAGAAATTGCTCAACTCACTCAAGCCTGTCCGTATCTTTTCTAATTAGCTTTTTAAGATTAGTACTTAGTTTCTTCCTCCATTTTGTGCTACTGCTAGAGCTCCTTAAGTTCTTTCTTTCTTTGATAACACAGTTCCTTTGTCTCTGTTTCTTCAACAACTTGTTCACACAGATCTCTAGTCTCTCAGATGGTGGTTCTCCAGTAAGAAATCTGCTGCTCTATGGCTTCTAACTTGTAACTATTTCTAATAAATTCTAACAGTTTTCTCAAGTCCTCTTTCTCCTGCTTTTTCCTTCTACATTTCATGCAGCTGGATTCAACCCCTGTCTGATTTACCTGTGTAGACGGAATGGGGAGTTAGGGCCTGGCTAACTGTGGCATTGTTGGGACAATATCATTGGAAATGAACAGATGTAGCGTAGCACTGGATTTCTAGGTCAGCAGAGCTAAAGTAAACAGTTCAGGGACTATGTATCAGTTTGGATTGAATGCAATTGCAAATAGCACCAAACCTGACAAAAGGGCTTAAATAAATAAGGAATTTCCCCACTGTGTATAACAAGAATTCTGGAGATGTAGGCAAGCCACTACCTTTGGTTCCTTACTACATTTGAATTGGTGCCTTTTGATCTTTTGGTGTTTACTTCATGTTTGCGTTCTAAGCGGGAAGAAAGCAATGGTAATGCCATTTTATACATACAAAAAACCAGATTTTTTTTTCATCTCTCTTTCTTGAATTTTGACAGGGAGATAAAGGATGCAGGGTACAAAATTGATAAGACAGAGGGTAGTTCTGCAAAAACAATAAATAGACTGGCTTAGGAGATGGGATGCATATTGACTAAAAAGCCTGGGCTTTGTGAGTTATAGAAACCTGTATTCAAATTCCATTGATAAAACCAATATGTTGTTGTCTCACAGGAGCTGCCCAATCTCTAAGAGCCCTGGCTTCTTAATTTCTTCCTCCTCTTGTTACTTTCAGTGGAGGTAGTAAGAGTTACCTGCCTTTTGAGATTCTGTGGCAATGAAGTGACAGTAGATGTGTGAAGTGTATAGGTGGAGCCAAGCATGGAGTGATCTCAGAGAAGAGACTTACTGCTAGTACTACTACTAATGCTACTACTACCCTACTGTGCCATGTCATGGCCATCATCAGAACAGCTAGAGTCTAAGATGCTTTCATAAGTAGCTGAATAGAACAATAGAACATAGGTTAAGTTCAGATCCTGGAGAGGGGAAATCCTAGTGTCCTGATTAAGTAGCTGGAGCTTTTGTGAAGAAAAAGCCACAGTCAACCAGTCTCATCCATCCATCTCGCTCTGCAAATTTTCAGATCCTTGTATTAAAACATTTTTGTTGTCTTTAGTTTTCATGTATTCAGGATAAAAACCTGGACCGAGACATGCCAGAAAGCTTTCTTCTCAAGAGTAAACTTAAGATATTTGTGACAGAAGCACAAATCAGTGGACCTCTGGTGTATGCTGGTGCTGTTAGCAGTCTCTCCCGTTTTCCAAATGCCTCTCCACTTTATAGGTTATCTCTATGAATCTCATTTCCCATTTTGGTGATAAACTTAACAGCTGAAATTTTTTCTTCACCAAGTTTTATATTTTTAGTTATCCATGCATTCACTGCAGATTTTGACATTTAATAACTCCTGAAGTGCATGGAGAAATTACATCTTATGATATAGAGGACTCTAACATGTACTTCAAGGCAAGGAATAAATGCCACACTCAAAGCAATTATACAGGGAGTATTCAAAACATTAAAAAATGTATCAGAAAGTTTAAATGCAGATTCCAAAGGAAGGTCGATAAGAAACCTGACAGTATAAATATTAAGAAACTACACTGTTTTCTGCTAGGGGGGAGGTCACCTAAAAATAAATGGTCTTTTAGTCAAACCTATTAGTTTTATAATAGGAATTTCTGTGAAAGACAGATAAAAACCTTTATGTTAAGTCTGTGGTGTAAGTTATTTGCCTGAAATACATATGGTTACTGTATGGTCATGTATCATTTCTAAGTTTTAGAAAAAGAACCAATGGCCCTTCTGCTATGAGGAAACCCTAAGTATGAGCATATATATATATATATTCATGGGCAAAAGAGTGCCTTGGGAAAAAAAGGCAGATGCCATCCAAGGAGATCCTAGATGAGTTCTAGTTAACCTGCAAAGTAGATTCAGCTTGCGGCCTGTTCAGTATTAACTCATGACTGCCACAGTATCAGGTCAGGGCCTCTCTTCCTGCTTGCCTTACCCCTCTTTTCTCCTTGCCTTCTTTTTCCTCCTTTCAACTTGCCTCATGTGTCTTCAGGGATTTGTGACTGATTTCATCCCAGTGATATATAACATGACCTGGCAAAAGTTGGCTTTTTTCTGATTGTACTGTAAGGCCCCCCAAAAAGGAAACCCCAACTCTGTCCCATGGATGGATGGCAACCCCAATCAACCGCAGGAGGCGTCACTTGATGCAAACCGCAAGAGGTGTTTATTCCAGCGCGCTGGGACCCAACTCCAGGAGTCGAGTCCCTAGCAGAAAATCTTGTAGGTTTATAAAGGCAGAAACCACACATCGGGAGGGGTCACACATGAAAGGGGGAAAAGGGGGAACAAAGCTGCCAGGAAATTTCAAAGGGGGTCTGGGTTTGCTGACAACATGTTTCACAATGTTTTACAACAGGCTGTAGATTCTGGTCAATAGTTTCTGGTAATCCTACTGTTTGAGCACTATCTGGCTATCAGGCTCAATTTACTCTTTTACTCTCTGTTTGGGAACAGAGAACAGCTTTAAGGGCTTTGTTCCCATTACTGGGAGGGAAACCTTAGGGAGTTGAGATAAAACAGACAGCTTAAAAAAATGTCCATTCTTTCATTTCCCCATTTTCTTTTCTGGTAAGTTCTAATCATGGAACTTCTGTCTCTATATACTCTTCTCCAAAGCTATTTCCTTGGCGGAGGGACTGGTATTGTTGCCTAAGCATTAGTACCTATACAGCACTTACTCTTTCCCTGATGAAGGTGACTAGGTGATTTCAGGCAGGCAAGAGCCCAGGGGGCGGGCCACCAATTAGCAGCCCCTTGTTTGCAGTCCTTGGTAAACAGTCCTTGATAAAGGCAGGTAAATTTGGTAATCAATGGGCTCCGGAGATCCTTGACATTCCAGTCTTCCAGGGGCAGTTTCCAACTTCCAGAGGCAGATGATTTTATGGCCATTTCCTCGATTTGACCTGATCCCCTATTTCTACACTAACTACCTGTTCCCAATTCTGGCTTCATTCCCCCCTCTAATCTCAGGAACTCCATGCTGCTGGGGAAGGAGGTGGATGACCGCTCTAGCTTCTTCGAGCTGGAAGTGGGTGGCGTGGGGCAAGCAGCTTGGAGTTCCTTTTCTAAAAATCAGGTCAATCAAGGGGTCCCAGGAAGAAGCCTGGTTGGGGAAGAGCAGTTTGTAAAGTCATCTGGGGGCGGCTGCTTCTATGATAGAAGAACAAAAAGACATGAGTACTGAAATGAGATTAGCACAAAGTAAATGTTGCAGCATCTGAAACATGCCACTGAGTATCATGAAAATGGCAGAAGTTAATCTCTCACCAGGAGGTGGAAGAACTGAGAAATTGTTCCCATAACTAGGCCTAGCAAAGGCTGGAGAGAACAAGGCCTTTATTTGGGGACTTTAACATTGTCATAGATGTCCCCAGAAAATATAGTTAAGCTACTTAATGTCATCTGATTTTGTAAAATATCCCTTTATTGGTATAACCTGTGTTTAGTAGAGATCTCTATATTTCTGTTACTTAGGAATAGATAATCATACTAGCAAACATAGATTAAGTCTACCTGTGTAGCTTAGGAAGGTCTTAAACTGACTAAAAACTTCTGACTCTGGCAGTTTCTCTTGATAGTTATCAGGCACATTTGCTGAAGAATCTTTCTTTCATTTGTAGCTTCCAGCCTTTATTCTAGTGGGCTAATATAAGTGTACATCTTAAGTTACATTTAATTATTATTTCCTTTAAATGCCCAAGAATGGCTATATTTTGGTTTTAACTGTTTTGCTGGGTATCTAAGATCAAGCTGGTCAAATTGACCTGGTTTCTGTCTTGTTAAAGAGTCAGCTGAGTTCCCACAGGGGTCACTCATACAGAACTTAAGAGCGGCTCCTTAGCTCCACCAGTGACTTTGATTAGGCAGGGTCTCTTGATGAGGTGACTTCCTTTAGAAACATCAAGGGATGTTTCCCCTTTTCCATGACCCTCCTCTGCAGCAGATGCACTGGATAATTTTTCATCCTGTAGTCTCAACAATCTCCTTGATCAGGAGGTTGTGTGACCCAGAGTTGCAACGCTCCTTAGAGAAGTTCTCTTACTCCCTGGGTTCAGGCTAACGTTGAGGGCAAGACCCAAATATGGACTTTTCTTGACCTCTGTATTTAACTCCAATTTCTAAGTTGGATCTTAATTATCCAGCAAGCCAGTCTCACCAGTCATAAATTAAGAGTAATGGGCTTTAACTTTAATGTCCATAACTTTACAGTTATTTACCCTTTTATCTAACTGGAGTCTGCATTAGTACTGGAAGTTACCACTATCTATTCTATAGGTGATGGCTTATTATCACAAGTTACCTAGGTTGTTTGTTCTTGGAGCAGCTACTTCTGCAAAACATTAACAGGTAACAGTTTTACAAAATGAAATTAGCAAGAGTAAAAATATATTCAGCTTGTATAATAGCTATCTTGAATTTTGATTGAGAACTACATTCTATCCCCTATTTGAGATCACAGTACTTTTACAACAAGAACCAATCTTTTGACTATAACTTTAAATAAGCTGAAGTCTGGCTTATTTTGGAGTCACTCTAACATGCAGTGAGATGGGAGGCAGAGCCTTATCTCAGGTAAGGCAGGGCTCTTTACAGATCTTAAGTGTTCTAATTCTGATGTTGATCTTTGCTTCTTTTCCTTAAATACCATTAAGTAGTTTACATATACTGTTTCCTGAGTCTATATAAACTTTATAATTAACACAATTTAACATAGTATCTAAAGCATGAATCAAAGAAAGGCTGAGAGAGCTTTTAACTTTCCTTTTGTGTGATTAAGTGGCAAAATGTTTTCATGTTTCTTTCATATTTCACAATATTAACCTTTAAACAAATCAGACTCTAATGTTTAGAAATACATTTACACTTGAAATTCTTTATCTCAGTGTAAAAAGTAACAAATTTTACACATACCCTATTGATAGCAGGTCCTATAATAGAACATTAAATGATAGAAATAAATCCCCAATAAAATTTACTCTTTATAAGTTTAAGATTACCATTACAGACAAGTTTAATCTGGAGGATAGCAGAGCTTAATAAATTCCTTGCTTTAAAAACTTGTGGTCCTGAAAAATATGAACACATTTAATATACAACTAGTGACCATTTCACAATTACCTTGACACTTTTATCTTACCAAATTGAGTTTTTAAAGAGAAATGTAGACTCTGTAACAAAGTACGATACTCTATAATAGTTGTTTAACCATAATTGTATACACCCCAATTTTTAAGACTAATTGTTCTAAAGAATAAACTTAATAGGCACAAAGTTAAGAGTAAATTAGTGTTTCAAATCCTTGTCATTTTACCATGTTATTCTACCATATAGATTAAACTTTGGTTTATATCAGAATGTTAGTATTTCACCTTAGGAAAAACCTTCAATAGTTTTAGCTGTCTCACATACATATAACCAACTTAGTTACACACAAACTTGTTGAAACTTGCCCTTTACTTACACAGACTTTCTTAGCACTTACTTAGACCCTCATGTATTTCATCACACAAGCACTTTCTTACCCAGAAACATTTCCTTTTTCCTTTTACTAAATATATTTCCATACCCAGAACCTTTTATTTTCTCTTTCCTACTCGTTGACCCCTTTTTGTTCACATTCTGAAACAACTCTTATGAAATTTCTGAATTTAGATAAATTACTCTATTTTAATAAGATTAAATATTCTGTTGTTTATAGTACTCTAATTGAAACACAGTTGAAACTTTTGGGACCCTTTGTATATAGAATTGCACTTGTTAGGACATAACTCTTAGTAACCTTGTTTTTAGTTTAGTGATGACACAAAGCAAGTTTAAACCCTTTTATTTACCAACCTATGAAAACACCAATAATGTTTAAGTATGATACCCCATGGAATTTAATGAGTTAAAAGTACTCGATGTTATTTAACAATTAGCATTTTAACTTTGTAAATTAATCAGATGTCTCTACAAACACATTAGAGTAATCCCATACATGTTAACTCTAATTCACTTATTCTGTAAAAAACCAAGATATCAGACAAGTGTCCTGAACAGTATTTGCTGTCTCTTCCCTGTTGAAGAAAAGTCCTAGAAACAATTGATATTAGACATTTTATTAACATCAATATTTTATTAGCTTGACCACCTAGAGACTTGCAAGTTATTTTCAAAGGCATTTTACTCTTATTAGTTTACCCAATTTGAACCTCTTTTAAATCACGTGAATTAAAAGTATCTGGATCCATTTTTAAATTTTAATTTTAGGAGCGCTCAGTTTTGATACAGACAAAACATGACATCAGACAGCACAACATACAAATAACACAAAATCAAGCCCTTGTAACTTTATAGGTGAATCTCCATTGCAGTGTAACAGATGTTCAAAAACTCTAGTTGAATAAAAAATAGAACTGATCAAAAAATCATGAGCTCAAAAAAACATATAATTAAAAATATAGCATTTACTTTGCTGGAGTTTTAAAGACTCTTTTTACCTTTTCTTTCCCTGGGTTTGAGACCGGTCTCCTACTGAGCCTTTAGGCTTCTTTTATTTATATTTCAATGTAAGCCTTGACTGAGATCTGGAAGGATCTAACAGGTTTTAACAGAAACTCTGTGTCTAAGGCATTTTAGCCACCTCATCAGGACAGGTTGGATGTTAAAATTATGAGACCTTATTTCTCATTACTTTTGAGACTGAAGCTACTTTGCTAAGTTACCCTTCAGGGCTGTCAGGAGGGGGAGTCCAGAGAAGGAACCTTTGGGGTCCACCCGAGAGTAGCCCGGGCCGAGAACCCCGCAGTTGTTCCAACCCTTCCTCCACCTCCGCCACAAACACACAACAGAACCAGATACAGACGGGCGCCAATCTCTGATCCACCAATTGAACCCCATCAGCGCCCTTACCGACGGAGACTACCAGGCGTCCCTGGCTCTCCTTCCACCCTTAGGGCGTCCCCCAGGGCTGCAACCTGTGGCCCCCCAGGCACGTCTGCCGGCCACTGTTCGGCCACTCTCACGAGTCACCGAACGGCTGCCTCCGAAACCGAAAGCGCGCTCACAGAACCAGACCAACTAACAAAACACAAGACAAAGACAGACAACTTCGGGGTACCCCTTCTTACCTCCAAGGTCGACTCCGCGGATGAGGGGGGGCCATCTTATCCCGGACGAGCCCCCAAATGTAAGGCCCCCCAAAAAGGAAACCCCAACTCTGTCCCATGGATGGATGGCAACCCCAATCAACCGCAGGAGGCGTCACTTGATGCAAACCGCAAGAGGTGTTTATTCCAGCGCGCTGGGACCCAACTCCAGGAGTCGAGTCCCTAGCAGAAAATCTTGTAGGTTTATAAAGGCAGAAACCACACATCGGGAGGGGTCACACATGAAAGGGGGAAAAGGGGGAACAAAGCTGCCAGGAAATTTCAAAGGGGGTCTGGGTTTGCTGACAACATGTTTCACAATGTTTTACAACAGGCTGTAGATTCTGGTCAATAGTTTCTGGTAATCCTACTGTTTGAGCACTATCTGGCTATCAGGCTCAATTTACTCTTTTACTCTCTGTTTGGGAACAGAGAACAGCTTTAAGGGCTTTGTTCCCATTACTGGGAGGGAAACCTTAGGGAGTTGAGATAAAACAGACAGCTTAAAAAAATGTCCATTCTTTCAGTACCTCATCCCCAGAGGAGGTTTTCTGGTCTCTGTAGCTCTCTCCTTTGCCAGTGCGTACCTCTTTTGTTGAGGAATCAAGGTCTCTTGGTGATAGTTGAGTGAAAGTGAAGAAAGATAAAAATGAAGACGTGACTAGTAAAAAAAACGGGGACAGAATTTTAACTTGAAAGTTGTTTGTGAACAGAAGGTAAGAGGAAGCATTGTCTCTGTAAGTGGTTGGTAAGTGGGAACTGCAGTAGCCCAGATGGCCAGCCGGAGAGCCCCTCACAGTGAATGCTTTCCACTCAGAGCCTTTCAAGGTCCACCCATCGTAGGTCTGCTAATGGGAAACAGGAGTTCTCCAGGTACAGCAGAACAATCGCCTCGAGATAAAACTCCCTGCAGAAAAATTAACACAGCTCCTTTTATGAAAGGACAGGTCACTGTAAAAAGTAACTGTACGTACTTATCATTGGTTGTTGAGAAAAAAAGATTTATGATGACATTGAGGTATGATAATCTCAAATATGTTCTGCATTGTTTTTAAAAGCTTTGTGTTTAAAATTCAGAGCACTTTCTAATCCTGATAAAGTAGCCTAATTTTCTAGCTTGCTTTGTTCAGTAAAATGTATTTCTAAATCCATTTTAAGCAGCTCTTTCTTCAATTTGAGTAATTTTCTCTCAAGTTAATAGATTGCACACAAGCATACCTGACTTTTAATGTTAATATATGCTATATATTCCAAACTTGCTAGTGACAATAGAAAGCACAATCAAAATGAAATTCAGTTGTTTAAAGCATATCTTGCTTGTTATTTTGTTAAAATGTTTCTTCATTTTACTTCTCTTTGCCAAAGCATAATGATACCAAATCATATTTTACCTTGCATTGAGGTTTCATCTCCTTCTTCCCTCATCACAAAAATGAAGGAAAAAAGAATGTGTATGTAGGGTTGTGTCATTTTTAAGAAGAGATGACTTTAAGACTATCATATCAATAGAGGACATTTGCCTAACAATGTAAACCCTGCATAAATTAGTTCAGCTATAGGGTCTGGCCAAAAGAAAAAGCATTTGATTTTGAGGCATTTGATATCAGTAATTTGATTTATAGACAGATTTTGCTTTAGATTGAGTATGAAACGCTTCAATGTTTTATTCTGAGTATTATACCTGTAGAATAACAATGCCTGTGGCCATTTCTGACTTTCTGGCATTTTCTTTTGCTCATAGGGGACTAATTTAATTGCCATGAGTCTTACTATTATTTTTTTTTCCTTCTCAGCAGTGCCACCAGCTCTCTGAAAAACAGAAAGCAATGTGGTGGAGATGGATAAAGATTTTTTCTAATTTAAATGGTCAATCCAAGAGAAAATACATAAGTTATATAACTGAGTCAGTGTCTCCTTCCTCTTATGGGCCATAATTCCATAAAGAACAGCCTCATGTGTTCCTACTGCTGTGTCTCCAGTTTCTAGAAGAATACAAGGTGCTCAGTAAATATTAAAATGGAATTGGAAAAGAGTGGTTGGGTTGGACACAGAGATGCCCACTCCTGAGTCTTTAAATGTAATTTTGGAGTTACCCCTGTGGGTCTGAAAACCAAATGCAAGACCTGTTTCAGAACAGGATTAAGGGGCCAGCCAATTGGACACCTTTTCTGTAACCTTTTAACCTTTTCTTTTTAACCTTTTCTGCTAGTCTGTAATATGCATTGAAACCACTGAAAATGTTCAAAGCAGAGAAAATGTATTCTCTACTGTTGTGAAGTGGGATTAGACATAGGCATTCTAGGGACATGCTCACATGTTTCCTAAACAGATAATCTCTGCTTTCTGTGAGGGGTGGATTGAGTCCTTGCAGACCTTTTGTTTTGCTAAGTGAAGTATTCAAATTTGGGAGTAGAGCTGAATTGTTTGGACAAGAAAGAATAGCCAAGGACTGTCAGCAGGAATCTTCTTATTGTACTGTATGTCTATTGCCCCCCCATCAGTAAATTTTAAATCAACATTTAAAGGATATTGACCTAAGAGGGTGTTAGATCATTAACCTATGCAGATTGATTACATGTTTAGGTGTCTTATTGAAGTCCTGGACCAGTGCTATCTAATAGAGATATGCAGTTTAATTTTTTTAGTAGTTACATTAATCACTTAAAAAGAAACAGATGAAATAGTAATTATAGTAACATTTTATTCAACCTAATAAATCCACAATCTATCATTTCAAAGTATAATTGATTTAAAAATTACTGTGATATTTTACAATGTATTTTTTGTACTCAATCTTCAAAGTCTTGTGTGTAGTTCACACTTAGAACACATCTCAGTTGGGACTTACCCACGTTTCAGGTGCTCAGTATGCCTAAATGGTGTGTGGCCACTGTATGAGACAGTGCAGCCCTTCAGTTACAGAGCAGAGCCAGGGATTCCCATCTGGCATCACTGAAAAGCCCTTTACCCATAATTCTCTCTTTGACCTATAGGAAGTTCCTAATGTTGCTACTACTTTTTTAAAGTTTTTGTCAGGAAAAAAAATTATAAATATGTTGGAGTATTTTTCTTTAAAAGTAATTCTTTAGTAGTTTAGTTCTTGCATATGAATGCTGTTCATTTGGCTAAACTTACTTACTGAGTAAAACATCATGTGTGGATAGCCCTATCTGTTTAAATAAATCATGGGCTATATTTGGATGATTAGAGGAGGCCTGGATTATGGATGTCATGTATGGGAGCTAAGAGGAAACTACTTATAGAGAAGACTAGAAACAACCTTGAAATTGAGTTCAGGTAAAGGGCAAAGGTACAGATGATTATGTATGCTTTCCATTGTCAGATAATGGATAATTTTACTTAGAGTTCATTTTACTAGATAATTTTTCTTTGTCTCCTTTCTCCCTTATGAACTCACTCCCCCTTTTTTAGTGGTTTTCTTTTTCTTTTTTTCATTGAGGCATAATTCATGTATGATAACGTTGACCCTTGAAAGTATACGCTGCAAGGGGTTTTGGCATATTCACAAAGTCCTCAGCCATCTCTCTAGTTTTGATTACAAATCCAGTATGCACTTACTCCTAATTCTCCTTTGACAACATACTTAGAAGATGATAACGGGAAGAGACAAAGAATTAAGAGGGCAGCAACTTTTTTCAGAGTTCATATTTGAACTATTGACTAGATTTTTTCTAGAATTGTTTCTCTAGAATTGTATTGTTCTCTAGAAATATTTTCTAGAGAACTAATACATGTTAAAAATTAGAGCAGGTACAAAGCTAAAGTTTGGAGACATCTTCTTGTTGCCCATTTTGATTCTTGATCTAAAATGCTGACCATGTTGCCTTATAAACACATGAATTAATATTTTTTTCCAAATTTGGAGCAAAAAAACCCCCAAACCCTAGAGTTTATAAGATTACATTTAATGCAATATAAAACTGAAGGCATCTGTATTTGATCAGTAGCTCATTTCCAGAATTACTACAGTTCTGAAATTCATGTTCAGTAACCTAAATTTTATTATTATTTTTTTTGCTTTTTAAATTTTATCATTAATTTTATTTCAGTTTGTTTTGAGATGCAAAAATCAAAGGAGGAGGGATGAGGGTCTAAAACATTTTTATCCTCTGCTGCTTTAACAGTGGGCCCTCTGTATACTCAGAACCGTCTGTCATTCCCACACCAAGGATCCCATTGGTTTAGAAGGAAAGCTATACCAACTAAACCATTCTCTGGCAGCTTCTAAGTAGTAGGCACAATAACCTAAAATTTAAAAGTGAAAGGAAACTTCTGGCATATAAGGCATATCTCAACGATTATTTTTATCAACAGTTTACGTCATATCTTTGAATGGTTAGCATATTGTTTAGAATATTCTTTCAGGAACATTACTATCAATTACCAAGGATTATAAACCTTGTAGTCCATTTGAACCATACTAGTTTGCATTCTTTGAAATGGTCACATCTTTATTCTTACTGAGGGGAAAGAAACTGCAAGGAATGTGGTTATCATGAGCTAATCTTACCCTTAGGGTATTAGTGATATTTTCTCACCTGAAATTGCAGTTGCTTTCTGATTGCCATTCTGCTTGAACATGCCTTACTGCTTAATTATGATGCTGTGTTACCCTGCACACATGATGGACTGGACCCACAGAGAAGTATTTCCATAGCTCACTATTCAGATTGAAGGAAAGAACTGGGGAGAGCGGGTGGTTTTTATTTTTTAATTTTTCTTTTTATGCCTTTCTTTATTCTCTTTCACAAAATATCCGCCCCCTCTTTTCTCACATGGTTATCTCTGGGCCAGGTAAGCGTACCTTTGTGGAGTAATTGTCAGCAGATTGAGTATGGTACCCTGTTAGTATCTGCATAGGAGCTTTTGCCTTCCCACTTTACTCTGGTCAATTCCTCAGCCACGAAACTGAATTTTATATCTTACCCCAAATTATGTTCAAACCTATGTTAAGTAAAAGAATACAATATTTGATGACTATGTTTTAATTTGGGGCTTCATATTCTTGTATACTTTGTTTATTTCTTTAAAAAGTGTCTTGTTGCAGGTTGCAAGTATAAATTAGTGTCAGAATTACCATACAAAACTCTCTTGCTAACTTTGATCCGTAATTTCTTAGAGAGCAATAGAAAACATGGGACTAATGAATAATGTGCCCAGAAGCTCTTATTATAGGGTTGGCATGAAATCCACTAATGACAAGCTTTTTCAAGCAGCAGTTGATTTTAAATCCTATTTTTCATTAGTAAAGTATAAAATGTTAATAATACCTTCCATTGTACTGTTCTTTTGTAGCGTAGTAGCACATATCTTCCATGTTCACCAAGACTCTTTTAAAGATCTTACTAGTAACTTCCTATATCATAAATAAGATTTGTTCAGGAAATAAAAATGTATGTTTTCCCATTGTTAGCTATATGTTTTTCTAATAATCACATCTGAAGCTTATTATGCAGTAATAGCCTTAAGATATTATTTTTTTAAATGTACTACTTTGGTCTTAATACTAGTTTTTAATCTCTTCTTGTTTCTATGAAGTCTGAATGAGATTTTCAAAATTGAATAATAATTTGATCCGTTAATCTTTTGAAGCTAGTAATTTTATTTTCCTCTCTTTGCAGTCTCTGAGGTTCGCAAATGAATAGAGCTTCATTACTGCAGTCTGCATTTAATAACCATTATCCATTATCTTGTAATTAAGACTCCCTGTAACGAATCATGAGGACAATGCAAAAATACATAGTACATTTCTTTAATGAACTGGAAAATGTTCATCTTGTTCTATTTAGTAATGAGTTGCTGAATAGTCATTAAATCCACTGGAGAATAGAGCTAGATGGATTTTGAAGACTGTCTTGAGTTTGTGGTTAATCTATTAGAATTAAAATTTCATCTTCTATTTTTATCAACAGCTGATTAGAAGTCATTCTGTTTGACCAAATTGATTAGAAGACCATATACAAGGGCAGCTGTTGTTTAATGAAAGTTTTTAATGAAACTGTACCATGGAGACTTGTAATTATAGGCCTTAGAAAAGCTTTGAGTAGCTTTAGACCACAAAAAAAAGTATTGTGCTAAAGATTTCAAATGAGAAAAATAAAAAGTACAATTTAATATAATACTATAAATTTATTATTAATTTAATTTCAACTAATCACAGTTGAATCCTGGACTATTTGGTGTGCTGTTTTTGAATTTTTCAGGCCTTTCATCTCTTAGTTTAGTCATTTTGTTGATTGTGAGCATGGATGAAAGAACATTTGTGTGGATGGCATATTTTAATTGTGAGATATTTTCTCATAAAGTTTTCCCCTCAAATTGAGCACAGGTAGACTTGGCTAATGTTGGATTTACATGAGCTCTGAGGAGGGTCTGCAGTGCTCTGTGATAGTGGTAATTGAGAAGGTAGCATTTATTTCTCTAAGGCAATTTTATTTAAGCAAAGGGGCAAGGGCAGCAATATTAAAATGAGAAGTGAAACAAAAGTGCATACCTACTCAGTCTCAGTGGACAATCCATTGTTCTTTTGACAGTAGTGAAGTACCAATATACTTTCTAAACTTAGATTTTTTTCCCCTGGATTTAAAGAAATAGCCAGTGCCTTCATGCTTGAACTATGTGTGACTTTATTGTCTTTCCTCAACATATCCAATATAGACAGTAAAGTTAACATTCCAAAACGTGGGTTTTATGTGATAAGACCTCATGTTGCCTAAAGAAAGAGCACAATTTATGTTTGCAGGTTCAGAACCTTCTTTATGATAAGGGACATTTCCAGAAACATATTCTGAAACATGCAAACATGCCTCCCCAACACAGATTCCTTAGGGATGTACATTCCTTGTTTGGATGTTCCTTACTCTTTTGTGCTTTAGAGTTTTTCCTAAGGGTGAGATTCTTCCATGTGCCCCTCTCGTTTTTAAAATTTATCTTTTCTTCAAGGTCTATAGCAAATCCTACCTGTTTAGAAGTCTTTGTGTATTATTCTAGCTTACATGAATCTCTTTGAACCTTTCCAGTCTTATTGATCATACTTGGCATATACCTTATACACTATATATATTCTTATTTCAACCCACATCTAATCTCTGGATGACAAAGGCTTAGCTTGGTATTTAATGACTTTTAGTTCCAACTTTGGTTGTCTGTGTGAAGAACTTGGAGGTTCTACTCCTGTTCTCAGAAGAAGAAACAGCTAAATAAACTGAAAATCAATCATATTTCTCAAAAACCACAAAGAATTGAGGTTGCAGGGTAAACTACCACTTCTCAGTCTATGGAGGTACTTACTTAACAATGTAAGTCTGCTTAACAGGAATGGAAGTTGCTAGAGCCAAAAACTAGTAGGAATACTAAAATGATAATTTTGACAGTTTTTGGAGGCTAAGGATGGCCCCTACACTCTTGTGGGTTTTACTTCTGGGAACTCCCACCAAGTTGTCACAGTGAAGAGTTAAGTAAGGTCCCTTCTTGGCTATGGAAGAGAAAAGGGAAGATAATCATGAAATATGTTCAGAGTGTTCCACATAACAAAGCCCACTTTCCAGGATAAAGACTTTACCAGAGTCTTTTTCCACTTGGAATCCTTATCCCATCAAAGTAGGGGGAGGAGTTAAAAAAAAGTATGAAAGTCACATTCCAGGGACCTAGGCGCATTTCTTTTGTGATTTAGTTATAAGATTGTAGAATACTTGCCGGCCCTCTTCTATCACCACCATACCAACATGGCCCTAGTATAATAATAGCAAATTATACCTGTTAGAGATGATACACCATCTCTGAGGAGGAGATTTAGGGGAGCCCAAGGCAAAAACAAGGATAGTATGTGATTTTGAGGCCTGTGGTACCTGTAACTACAGCAAATGTTTTAATTAAACATAGCCCTACTCCTAGCTAGATTAACATAAAACCTGACACGAGAGACCTGTTTAGTTTCTCTTACCCAATACATCATATGTGGCTTTCAACAAAAAAATTACAGTGGATGCTAAAAGGCAATAAACCTCCCACATTTTATAGGGATGAAACAAGCATCAGCACAGATTCAAATATAACGTAGATGTTGAAATTGTATGATAAAGAATCTAAAATAACTGACTAGTATGTAATGGACTTACTGGAAAAGTAGATGACATGAAAAAGTATAGGTAATCAGAGATGGGAATGCCAAGAAAGAATCAAAAGGAACTATTAGAAGTTAAAAATATTGGAACAAAAATGAAGAGTGTCTTTAATGGGCCCATTAGTAGACGGAACATAGCCGAGAAAAAGAATCAGTGCTCATGAAGATAAGTCAATAGAAACTTACTGAACTAAAATGTAAGGAAAAAAAACGATTAGGGTTAAGGGAGGCAAAAACAGAACATCCAAAAACTTTGGGATGAATTCAAAAAGTTATAATGTATAATTGGAATAAGAAGAAAGAATAAATAGAGCAACAATATACTGGAAGTAAAAACAGTTAAGAACTTTCCCAAATGAATGGACACTAAACCACAGGTCTAGGAAGCTCAGAGAATGCCAAGTAGGATATGTATGCATGTATTTCTCTCTCTCTCTCTCTCTCTCTCTCTCTCTCTCTCTCTCTCCCTCTCCCTCCCTCCCTCTCTCTCTCTCCCCCTCTCCCTCCCCCTCTCCCTCTCTCTCTACACATACACACACACACACACACACACACAATCTACCTGCATCTAGAAATATCATACTTAAATTGAAAAACAAAGAAATAGAAAATCTTGGGGAAAAAAAAAGCTACAGAAAGAAAACACTTTACTTACAGAAGAAAAAGTAAATAATTCTAACAGTCTTCTCATCAGAAACCATGTCAGCAAGGAGTGAGTGGAAATTGTTAACAGTGTTTAAAGCAAAACCCCCAACAACCTAAAGTTCTATACCCAGTGAAATTATCCTTCAAAACTGAACTCAAACAAAAAGCAAAGGGACTCTATAAAAAATGTTAGAAGTCCTTCAGGGAGGAAGAAAATGATATAAATCAGAAAGTCTTGTTCATTAGAAATAGGAAGAAGAACATCAGAGAAGAAATAAATGAAGATTAAAATCAATTTTCCTTAATTGATCTTAAAGATAACTATTTAATAATATAAGTTTATTGAGTAATTTTATCATAGGAGTAATGGAAATGAATGACATTAGCATTATAAAAGACGAGAATGAAATTAGAGAGATTTTGTTAAAAGATATCTGCAGTACCCATGTAGTGATATGATGTTATTTGAAGGTAAACCTGTTAGGTAGATATACATATTGAAAACACTAGGGCAATCACAAAAAAATTTACCAAAGAAGTATAATTGATATGATGAGAGTAGATGAAATGGAATCATATAAAATGCTCAATTAAAGTTAGAAAAGTCAGGAAAAAGAGGTATAAAAATATAAAAAAAGGTGTAAAAGTTATAAACATGGTAGATATTAATACAGTGATATCAATATTCACTTTAAATGTTAATGATCTAAATATACCAATTAAGAGATTATAAAAAAGCAGGTTGCTACAATATGTTGTCCATAAGAAATCCACCTTAAATGTAGAAGATTAAAAGTAAAGGGTTGGAGAACAATATGCCATGCTAACACTCAGGAGTAGCTATGTTAGTTTTAGACAAAGAAGACTTTAGAAAAGATCCATTATGAGGTATAAAAAATGATATTACATACTGAGAAAAAGTCATTTCCTCAAGAAAACAGAACATTCCTAATTATGTCTGTGCCTCATAAGAGAGCATCAAAATATGTGAGGCAAAATTCAATACAACTGAAAAGAAGAATAGATAAGCTATCATAGCTAGAGGCTTCCAAACCCCCGTTTCAGTAAATGGTAGCTCAAACAGGCAGATGTGGTTGACCTGAAGAGCACTGTCCTTCAGCATGATCAAATTGATGCTTATAGAAAGCTCCACCCAACAGTAGCTGAATACATATTCAATTTCACATGGGACATTAATTATGGCAGGCCACATTTGGGCCCATAGAACATATCCTAACAAACTTAAAAGAATACAAATCATATAAAGTGTGTTCTAAGAGCACAATGGAATGAAATTTAGAAACTAACAGCAGAAAGATAGGTGAAAAATACCCAAATGTTTGGAAATTAAAAAACACAATCTTAAATAACATATGGGGCAAAGAAGAAGTCTCAAGAAATTTAAAAATAATTTGAACTAAATTAAAATGAAAATTATTATTTGTGGGATGACTCAAACCAATTGCATAGAGGAAACTTTATAGCATTAGATGCATATATTAGAAAAGAAGAATTGTCTAAAGTGAATAATGTAAGCTTTTACTTTAGAGAGAGAAGAACAATTTAAGCCTAAAGCAAATGGAAGAAAACAGAAATTAGAACACAAATTAATGAAATTAAAAGCAAAGACAATAGAAGGAAAAAGTTTTAAAACCTAAATGCTATTGCTTTGAAAAGTAAGTTTAGTGAATCTCAAGCTAGGCTAATCAAGAATAAAAGGTATGATAAATAAAACAGATCTTGTGTATCTTGTGTATAAGATACAAATTGCCCATACCAGAAATGAAAGAGGGGTCATCACTACTGTTCCTGTGAACATTTAAAGGATAATAAAGGGCTATGTGAAAAACATTATGCCCACAAATTTGATAAAGTAGACAAAATGGATTAATTCCTTGAAAGACATAAGCAGCCAAAACTCAATAGGAGAAATAGTCTTACTGGCCCATATATATTAAAGAAGTTATTTAAATTTGTTAATTTTATATTTACATAAAGTATTTTATGTGATTGTTTATATGAATTATATGTTTATATAAGTCATGTGAACATTACATGTTTATGTAAATGTTTTGTAAAATGTTTTGTAAAATAGTGGTTTTATTTAATAATTTAACTTTATAAAAGAACAGTAATTATAACTTTCCCAAGGAAAGCACTTAGATGGTTTAACTGAACATTTAAGAAATAATACCTCTCCACAATCTCAGAAAATAAAAGAGAATACTCATTTTATGAGACCATCATTATTTTAACAGCAAAACCTGATAAAGACACTATAAGAACAAAAAGTTATAGATCAATATTTCATGAATATATATGTATATAAAAGATCTATAAAATATTAGCAAAATGAGACCAACAGACCAACAATATATGAAAAGATATACAACTTGACCAAATGTGATTTACTCCAGTCATCACAAAAACACTGGACATGTACATCAAGAGACGTTATACAAAATACCTGACCAATACTTTCAAAACTGCCCAATTATTAGAATCAGGAAAATCTAAGGAACTGTTGGAGTCAAAAGGAATCTATGGAGAAATGAAAAGTGTAGTATCCTGGATGGGATTGGATAGTGAGTAAAATAAAAGAAATCTGAATAAAGTATGGGCTTTGAGTATAATAATTCCTTAACTGTAACAAACCTACCACACTAATGTAGGATGGTCCTAAGAGGGGAAACTGGGTGTGGAGTTAAATTTGTACTACCTCTGTACTTTTTCTGTAAATCTAAGTTGGTTCTAAACTTAAAAGTTTATTTAAAAGTAAATAAATTAAACAATATTTTGTCCTGAGCCGCCTGCCCAGTTTTATTACTGGCATGGGAATGAAGTACAAAATTATTTTTCCTTCCTCATTAGTCATTTAAAGGTGGAAAGGGTTGTAGTTTGCTTTTTCTCAGTAGCTGTGGCTGGCCATCCAACCGTCCATCCTTAAATTATTTATTGGGTTCCTTCTGTGTGTCACCCCTGGGGGTATAGAAGTGTATAAGAAAGTTGCAGCACATGAACCCAGAGGCCTGCATACAGTACAGTCAAGAAAATGGAGCAAACACCTGTGTAGGCCACTGTAGCCACTCTGGGCAACTGTTGCTACTTTGGTGGATGCTCTGGCCCTCCCAGTATATTAGGAAGAGTTTTTCCAACCTTACCCTGCCAAAAGTTGGCTCTTTTGAGTAACTTCAGATAGTATGATTTTTTAATGATCATGGCTTTTTAAAAATAATTCTTCAAATGTATCCTCAGTTCTTTATCTCAATAATTGTATAAGATGCTTAGTATTTAGATGCTATTCAGTGTTGTACTCCAGTGGCTTTTAGTAAATCCAAAGGTAATGTCATTATTAGGAAAACATATTTGGGTCTCATTGTGAATTCTTTAGGGATGTTTCCCTTAACTACTTATATCTATATGGAAGCTTTATTCTCTTCTTTTTTTTTTTTTTTTTTTTTTTTTGGTACCAGAGATTGAACCCAGAAACACTTAGCCACTGAGCCACATCCTCAACCCTTTATATTTTTTATTTAGACACAGGGTCTCTCTAAAGCTGTTTAGGGCCTCACTAAGTTGCTAAGGCCGGCTTTGAACTTGTGATACTTCTGCCTCAGCCTCCTGAGCTGCTAGGATTACAAGCATGCACCACTGTGCCTGGCTTCAGTCTCTTCCCTTTGATCATCTTATTTTTATGTTTTAGGGGCCGGGCCTCAGTTCTTTAGTGTACTTACCCATTCATGTATTAATGAACAGATAGCATGAACTTGTCAGGTAACTATCACAGTAACATGTGCCTGCTGCAAGGCCTTTGCACTTTTTTTCCTGGTTGTAATGCTCTTTTTCCAGATTTCCTTCATTCAATCTCTATTTGAGTTTCACTGATCAGAGATGCTATCATGATAACTCTTTAAACAAAACTGCCCCTTTTCAACTTCATCACTCTGGCTCATTACATTGTGCTTTCTACAGAGCATCTATTTCCACTTGACATTTATTATATATTTGTTTATCATCTTTCTCTTTTAGAACATCTTCACAAGAGCGAAACTTTATTTATTTTTTATCTATTCCAAGCATTTAGAATGAGTCCAACATTTAATAAGCACTCAGCAAATGTTTGTTGAATGAATGCTTGTATGGCAGGCATGTCTCCATTCTTCCAATTCACCTACAGACCCAAAGAAAAGAAGGCTTCCCATGACTTCCTCTGATGTGTCAAGAATTTCCCTGATATCTACACAAATTGCACACCTACCTTGGGTGTTTGCTTCATTTATATTTGTACACTACTTGACAGTTCTCAGAATTTTTATTTAATTTTGATTCATTGCAGAGTTTTTTCAAAGAGATTGTCTCTTTTGGTCACCTTGTGTAACACTGTGAAGCAAGTAGAATTTCTTTAGACGTATTTTATAAACAAGGTCATATTTCTCCAGACTGTAACTTAATGCCTATTGACCTTTCCCTGTCCCCCTCTTCCCTGTTCTCTCTGGTGGACCTATGCTGCCTGTGTATCACTCACATTTTGAGTATTTCAGGGACAGGTATCTACATGAAAGATGGAGTCCTTATTTAGGCAACCCTATGTAAGTGTCTTAGAGACACTATATGTATCTAAAGTTCTACATGTGTGCATATTCTTACTATTGACCTCAAGAGAGTTACTTAACTTTCTTGTGCCTCCATTTCCTCTTTAAAGATGGAGCTCATAGGTAAGGGAGAGGGGAGGTACTGGGCAATGAAATTAACCAAATTATGTTGTGTGCATGTATGAATATGTGACAGTGAATACCACTATTATTTATAATTGTCATGCACCAATTCAAACATTATTTTAAAAAAAATAAAAATAAAGATGGAGGTGATACTGTACTTAGCAACAGTGGTTGTAAGGATTGACTTACAATTTAACAATTGTAAAGCACCAGTTTTATAATGCATAGCACACAGCACTCAATTCATCTTAGCTATTGTTATCATTTCCTTGTGTCCTTGTGTTCTTCTGTTAAGCTACATAAATAGGTTTAAGATATATTTGAAAGAAGGAAGTTGTTTAATATGTTTACAAAATATGCAATAGCATTGTGTCATTCATGGAAATCCTAATCTGGTTGGAAGACACCATGCTTTCATTAATGAACAATGCAGTAGAAATCAGCTCAGGGTGATTATTCTTGTGTTATCACAACTGTGCTATGTACTTTCTATCAAGCATGGGAAAATGAGTACACACTCCAGTTTTGTGGTAAAGTGTCATGCTATGTGATATTAAGCACAGAGCATAAAATTATTTTTGTTCATTAAACAGACTATCCTGATTTTAATTGTGGTGTCAAAATATGAGGTAAGAGTCTCAGAGGTCCCTAAGAACTTATTGGACACCTAGATTAATTCTTCTGATGATAAGAAGGGAAAAAATACAAACAAAAGTATTTTAAAGGTAGATTTTAGTTTGAATTTTTTAAATAATTAATGAAAAGTAAACTTGTGTTCCTCAGGGGAAAATTTTTACATAATTCATTTCTTTCACTGATTTAAATATAAAAAAATAAGTTTTTAATTAACATGGGAGTTTTTCTTGCTTTTGTTTTAGGATCAAATTTTATTAAGACCTCTACTGGAAAAGAAACAGTAAATGCCACCTTCCCGGTAGCTATAGTAATGCTACGGGCCATTAGAGATTTCTTCTGGAAAACTGGAAACAAGGTATATTATTGCCAGCAAATCTTTCTTCATAGTAAAGATAATGTTATTTATAATACTTGTTATAGCCATTGCGATAACTGTCTTTTTATGCAGAAGGTGTGAATGAGTTACCTTTATTAAGATAAATGTTTAATTTACCTTTCATTATGAAAGAACACATTTATAGGGAAAATGTGCGATTAATGAAAGTGAGTGTGAGTGTGGGCGTAAGTACATGTGATCAAGATGTAAACTTGCTGCATGTCCTTTTATTAACTGAAGACAATTTTATCACTGACAAGAGATTCCTAAATGGGTTCTTTAACGAACTAATTCTGCTGCAACACAGAGCTTTCTGGCAAGGTGTTGGCCAGTGAAAACAGGTTAATGCAGAAATTAAACTTCCTTGAGGAATGGAAAGAATTGCAGAGTAACATTTATTGAATGATAAGCTGTGGTGGTGATATGAAAAGTATGCAATATAATGGGAAATAATCTTTTCCTGTCATTATTGAAGGACACACATAAATTGGTTTTTCTGTTGGGAAACCCCCGGTCCAGAAAAACTTATTACTTTTAATAATATGAGGTGAAGAGAAAATTCTCGAGGAGATGAACTTATTAAACAAAATAATGAAATGCTGTGAAACAGCAGGGAAAAGGTAGCTAGACGTTATATAGCTCTTGAATTAAATATCCATTTTTGCGTTTTATGGCAGTTGGATGTGCTCTTTGGAAGACTGTTAAGCTGAGGAGGGTATATGCTAGCTTTTGTCAGCTTTTCAAAAAATAATACATATATTTTGAAACATATGAAGTTAAAAAGGGAAAATGTGTATGAGGTGTTTTTTAAAAATGAATTTGGATTTTCCTTTTCACTTCAAGTTACTTGTCTAGCTGCATATTATCTCAAAGGATTTTTTACATCATTGGAGAAAAGGTAGAGTGTGTGTGTGTGTGTGTGTGTGTGTGTGTGTGTGTGTGTGTGTTTAATGAGACTTTCCCTTCCTGAGGGACATCTTTAAAAAACCAATCTCTTGATTTCCACCAAATAGGACCCCCCAAAAGACCTTTAATCTTTCACCAACTGGATATGATGACTATATATGTGACTGTAGCTTCAGTTTATTTTGGAATTGGATAATTTTTTGGAATATACTGGTTGTAAAAGGAAATAAACTTCCAAAATTTTCTCCCTCAGAATAATCTCACATCTGAAGTACAAATAGAAATGTTTCTTGTGACCTACACAACAGATCCAATTTGAGTAACCTCTATTTGAAAATCTTTCTGCAATGATAACTTAAAGAAAATAAAGTTATCTGCAAATAAGTTAAAGAAAAACATAAAAAAAAAAAAAAAAAAAAAAGAACCTATAAAAAGGAGAAATCTCTCTTTGGTCTCTCAGTAGAAAACTACCACCACTCATTAGACCAGTGATTCTCAATCTCAAAGAACATCAAAATCAAACATGAGATTTTTTATACACATTAATGCTTGAACCCCCATCCCTGGCTATCCTGGGTTATTCCTCAGGCTTATGCATTCCATTGTTAGGGTTCAAACATGCCATTTGGAACCCAATCCTGTTTTGCTCTCAAAGAGCAGCTATTGAGTAGTTAACCATGTGCCATGTTAACCTATCTTGGAATGCAAAAATGAACAAGTCCCTTCCCAGGAGTGTTCTTAGACAACATGCAAAATAGTTCAAAGAAAAGTTTTGAAGTTCTCGGTGTTCTAGACCGGGTTTCAGAGGGAGGAACATTTTGCTGTTTCAATCCTTTCTTCTTAATTGCATTGCATTTATCCCTCAGTTTAATAAACTAAGTCCAGCTGGTTTTAAGAAAAGGACAGGTACACGTCAAATCATTCTCATTAATCATGTTTGACATCAAACAAAGAAGATCTGTGTATGTATTTGCAAATCATGGTACAGCTTTTGGGTTGCTGACAAGTTGCACCAGCAGCTTTTAGATGGTACAGTTTCTACTTCATTGATTTAAGCGATGTTTTACAATGTGATCAGCCACCTTCCAGACCATGATTAGTGTCACTCCTGAGAAGCAGAGGTTTAATATTTCATAACTGATTTCATTACAGATTTATGTTTTCCATATTCTCTCCCTCAAAAAAAAAAAAAAAAGATTAACTTTTATAAGAACCTGCTTTGGAAACATTGCCAAACAGACTTGCTGACACAAATTGAACTATATAGAAAATCTATATGAAATACTGCCTAATTGACAGGAAGGCTCCTGTGATTAACATGTATGCTAATAACAGCTAATTGATTTTTTTTTTTTTTTTTTTTTTTTTTGCCTTTTTTCAACAAATAACCTCATCCTACATTCCCTACCCTGCTGCCTTACAGAGTCCTGGCTTGGGCTGGGGAGTTATAGCAGGTATGGTTAGAAGTGCTGCTGTGTGAGGTTGTGTGGTGGAGATAGGGAAACCAGGGAAGAGACTGACTGATATTCCGTGCTAGCAATGATGAGGGTCTAGTCTAAAATGTAGACATGTGGGCAGAGAGGAAGGTATGCATATCCAGAAGTTAAGTAGGTAGGCTTGGTAGGACTTGACTATTGAGTGGGTGTGTCCTGGTCAGGGAATGGTGGAGTTCAAGTTCACATGAGGTTTCCTGCTTGGGTTGATCATAGAACCATTGGTTTATTGTCTCCCCTCTCCAGCATTTTGTTAGCAATCATCTCCTGGTGCTTTCTTTCAAAGACCACCTCTGAATGATGAAATGCAAGAATTTTATATCTGGGCTCTCAGGGGTATTGTTTGTTTGACTCCATCTGTAGATTTTCTACTTTTCTGGATGTTCAAGTTCCTTGACAAAGTAAACCCAGATGAAGAGGCTCTTACTGTATGTGGAGCATATTTTCCCTTTCCTAATGGATATAGGACATTATTTACAAACAACAATTTTGGCTGACTTGGGCTGTGTGACTTGAGCTGTGTCCACCCTTAAAAACTTCTAAAATATTTAGATCCCCTACACTGTCTTTCTGTTGTACTTATGTAATTGGTCTTTCTGCATGATAGAACTTTGTGTGCCTACTGCTTCGGAAAAAAAGTCCCTGCAATTAAGTTGATTAAAACAACTGTCAATTCTCCTCCCTGGAATGCTGCCAATTTGGTTAGGGTGACCTTGTGGCCTCACTGATTCTGTCCTCTTTTTTTTAAAGTACATATCTGCTTTTGAATCTTGTGAAGGCTTGTTTAAATTAACACCCATAAATCAATGACATTCCTATATGCTGATGACAAATCATTTGAAAGAGAAATCAAGAAAACTATCCCATTCACAATAGCCTCAAAAAAAAAAAAAAAAAAACATAAAATACTTGGGAATCAATCTAACAAAAGAAGTGAAAGACCTCTATAGTGAAAACTACAGAACACTAAAGAAAGAAATTGAAGAAAAACTTAGAAGGTGGAAAGATCTCCCATGTTCTTGGATAGGCAGAATTAACACTGTCAAAATGGCCATACTACCAAAAGTGCTATGCAGACTTAATGCAATTCCCATTAAAATTCCAGTGATGTTCTCACAGAAAAAGCAGTCATGAAGTTTTTTTGGAAAAGAGGCCCAGAATATCCAAATCAATTCTTAGCAAGAAATGTAATGCAGGAGGCATCACAATACCAGACCTTAAATTATACTACAGAGCTATAGAACAAAAATGGTATGGAATTGGCACAAAAATAGAATTGAAGACCAATGGAACAGAATATAAGACACAGATACCCACATAAACACAGTTATCTCATATTAGACAAAGGTGCTGTAAACATACATTGGAGAAAAGATAACCTTTTCAACAAATGTTGCTGGGAAAATTGAAAATCCACATGTTGTAGACTGAAACTGAGTCCCTGTATCTCCCCCTGTACAAAACTCAACTCAAAGTGGATCCAGGACCTTGGCATTAGACCAGAGAGTCTGTACCTACTAGAAGAAAATGTAGGACCAACTCTCCATCATATTTGCTCAGGAATGGACTTCCTCAATAAGACTCCTAAAGCACGAGAAGTAAATCAAATCAGGAATCACTAAATGGGATGGCATCAAGCTAAAAAACTTCTTCACAGCAAGGGAAACAATCAAGAACATGAACAGAGAGCCTGCAGAATGGGAGAAAATCTTTACCACATGCACCTGAGATAGAGCATTAATCTCCAGGATATACAAAGAACCCACAAAATTTAATACCAGGAAAACAAATAACCCAATCAATAAATGGGCAAAGGAACTGAACAGGCACTTCACGGAAGAAATATGATCGGTCAACAAATACATGAAAAAATGTTCAATATCTCTAGTAATTAGAGAAATGCAAATCAAAACTAAGATTTCACTTCACTCCAATCAGAATGATGATTATCAATAATACAAGCAACAATAAATGTTGGCAAGGTTGTGGGTAGAAAGGTTCGCTCTGGAAAGCAGTATGGAGATTCCTTAGAAAACTTGGAATGGAACTACCATTTGACCCAGTTATCCCATTCCTTGGCTTATACCCAAAGTATTTAAAATCAGCATACTATAGTATTGCAGCTACATCAGTGTATAACAGCTCAATTCACAGTAGTAGCTAAGCTGTGGAACCATCTTAGGTGCCCTTCAACAGATGAATGGATAAAGAAAATGTGGTATGTATGTACAATGGAATATTATTCAGCCATAAACAAGAATGAAATTATGGCATTTGCTGGGAAATGGATGGAACTGGAGAATACCATGCTAAGTGAAACAAGCCAATCCCCAAAAAACCAAAGGCCAAATATGGTTTCTGATATGTGGATGCTAACCCATAACAAGGGAGGGTATGGAGGATAATTATAGAAGTTTATTGGATTAGACATAGAGGAATGAAGGGAAGGGAGAGAAAGGGAATAGGAAAGAGAGTAGCATGAATCAGACATCACTTTCCTGTGCTCATATATGAGTACATGACTAGTGTAACTCCACATTGTTAACACAAGAATGGGCTCAAATTTGTAATGGGTTGCACCCCATGTATGTATAATGTTTGTATGTACATTAAAATACACCCTATTGTCATGTATATCTAAAAACATTAAATTAAAAAAAAAAAGATGTGGAAAGAACGGCTTTTGTGGTAGATTTTCCTGTTTATTGACACCTTTCTTTTCTCTTCTAGGCTCAGCTACAATCTAGATGGTTAAGGTTTATGACTTTGCAAGAAGTGAAATGCTAATCAGGGTTATTAGCCCTTATTAATGTCCCCTTAGAAGCTGGGGGCATTCCTCTCGTTAATTTTGGAAGTTGCTTTGTAGAGTGAATGGGCATGAATAAGGAATGCATGGTTTTTTCGCTGGATGAACTGAGAAAGACTGAAGTGAGAGAGAGAAGATCAAGATTCTGCATAAACCCAGTATCATTTTTAAAATCAACCCAGTAACAACAGTTATCTTCCCTTTTAGGTAGGCTTTAAGCCAGCAGGAGGCATCCGCAGTGCCAAGGACTCCCTTGCTTGGCTCTCTCTTATAAAGGAGGAACTTGGGGATGAGTGGCTGAAGCCAGAACTCTTCCGCATAGGTGCCAGTTCCCTGCTTACAGACATTGAGAGACAGGTAAGGGGCAATGCCTTTGTCCTTGGAATGAATTGACAAGTGCTTTTGAGAAATTGAAAACTAGAGATGAAAACTCATCTAATTTGCCTCATCATACCCAAACCTCTACTTTCTTCCAAGCAGATCTCCACCTGAAGTAGGTTGGGCAGAGTCTGCTGGAATGTATTCATTATTATGTGATAGCATAATTATTATATTAGGTTTATGATTTTGTAAGAATTACTAATGAACTGAACTCTGATTTTCCTTACAGATTTACCATCATGTGACTGGCAGATATGCGGCATATCATGATCTCCCAATGTCTTAAATTGGCATCCTGACCCAGAAAAGTTATTTGCAACAGTGTTTAAAATCTTTTTTCTGCCTAATTGCTAAAATTATTGAAAAATAGGGGAATAAGTAACTGATTTTTTTTCCCCTAAGATGTTCACTGATCTTAGAGGATGAATGAAAAAGCAAACTAATCCACATGTGGCACTCATTTCAGGCACATCTGAAATGGTCTTAATTACCAGATGATCTACACTATTAATTTTGTGAGTTTTTTACCCTAAAAATTCTGAGTAAAATGTTAATGATAACTTGGACAACATCAAATTCTAAGGGGGGAAGAAAAAGTTAAACTGCCCACATGTTCTCCAGAAAAAAGAAAAGAAAAAAGAAAAAAGCAACATTGCTGAACTGCTGCTGTAAGAACTTCAGGAGCTACTGATTTGGCACTAACTTTCTGTCATGAAAACCCATCAGTTTTTTCAATGAACGTGCTCTTTTATTACTAGTTTTACTAATGAAGTTTCTGACATCATTTTATGGAACTATGAATATCATTGAATTTTTAAAATAAAAACTCCGTGTGGTTGTTTCTTTTTTAAAAAACCATTTTACATATTAAAAAATTAATCCATTAAACATATAGAGGTTTTATCGGTGACTTTCTGAATATCTCTAGTAGATTACTTGGTTATATATATCAGACAAAGCACCTTAGTACATTGTGAGTGAATGTAACTCTTAAGGTTTTCTGGTGAAGTGAATAGGGTTCAGAAAGCAGCAAACACTAATATGGCACTTACTGTGTACTAAGCTCTTTACCTATATGAATTTATTTAATCCTTATTTAATCATTATAATGCTAACATAAGTACAGTAAAGTTTTGTAATCCTTTCAGTAGTAAGTACTGATATTATCATCTTTTTAGACAGATAAGGGACTGGGACCAGAACTTAAGCAACCTGCCAAAGGTTGCTCAAAGTTAGCAGAGTCAAGAATCAAGCCCAGGTGGGCATGCGGGCTGCTAGTCTGTGCAGTCTCCGTGTGTGGCTGTCACACAGCTGGATGCACAGGAACAGAGCCCACTGTCAGCTCCAGGGAGTGGTGATCTGCCTCATGCTTTACCAGCTCCATTGCCCTCTGTCTCCCTTCCTCCCACCTCCAGCCTTGTTGCTTGCTAGCATCTCTACCACATTATAGAACGTAAGTTTCCTTAAATAGTGATTTACATCAAGTCTTTTTTCCTTCCCTGAACAATGATCCAGTTACTCATAAGCAAAAATCCCAGACTGGGAGCCTGCTTTGGTCTCCTCTCATCTGCCAGGTTCCAGTTAAACCTCTGTTTGTCTCTCTTTGGGACCTTGGCCTAGTCTGTTCACATCTCTTCACCTCTGTTTCTTCATCTGTGAAATAAAGGGGCTAGGGCAGGTGATATCAAGGTTTTCAGACCTAAAATTATACTACCCCAAGATAATTAGAACAATCCAAGAAAACATTTTATGGCTAGAAAGAGAAAACACTTTGTACCAATCTAAATTAGAATTTGCCTCTTGGGAGTCAATTAAGCAAGTCCCTCCAAGCACCTCTCTTCACTGTAAAGGAAAGGACTAAAATAAGAATGGAAAAGAAATCTTGCTTTCCTCCAGTGCCTTAGCAGAATGCTGACTCTTGACTTGTGCCTTTGGACATGGTCCGTGACTTTGAATGCCATCTTCAGCTTCATAATATGCTGGCCCAGGTGCCTACCTGTGCAATGGCCAGTCACCTTTGGAGAAGAAACATTACAGAAAAATAATTACTTTCTATCACCTTTGAAGCTGTTCTAATTTCACTGGGGTTTCTGTTTTCCTCCCATTAAACCCAGCTGGTCATTTTAGTTGATCAAGTGAACAGGCATCATTATCTTCAATTTTAATTTATATGAGGCATCCACTAAAATTGACCTCTATGGACAATTATAGATGCACATAGGAAATTAAGACTGGTGAATCCCTCAAACCTATTAGAGGCTAATGAGCATGGCCTGTAATGGTAAGTAATGTTACATTTTGAGGGACAATTTATTCCAAGGACTGTGGGACTCTTCATCAGGAATGTCTGCCCCTTCTTACCTGGCTCTTGAAATCAGATGTAGTACAGATGACTTTAATGGAAACACCATATTTAATGTTGATTGCTATGAAAACATAAGAGGAAGAGGTCATTTTTGAGGTGACTGTGATTTACTACAAGCAGATTTGTGTACTTCAGAACATTAGTGGCAGATGCTTTATGCAATCAGAAAATGAATCACTGTGTTCTGTATTTAAAGATTCTAAGTTAAAAGAAGTAACCCCCCCATTGTTGGAATTGTTCAATAAAGCATAGTAGGCCCTAAAGTTATTTTTTAATCAATCACATAAGTTGGGGCCTTAAATGAACTGTAGAGAATATCTAGTTCAACCCTGTCATTTTTTTTTTACATGGGAAGAGAAACTCAGTGAAGAAGTCACTTGGGCAAGGTCATATGGAAGTTCAGAGCTGAGGTTAGAACCCATATCCCCATCCACAGGATGAAATATTTTACAAGACACAGCCAGGTCTTTGCAATTGAAAATTTCTTGCTGGTTTTTTACACCTTGTCATATGTTCTTTTGTTTGTCAGCATGTGTAGTTCAGTTTGAGACCTACTTTTGTCCCTAGGAATCTTCCAAATGGCATTTTGGAGAAGACCAACCATCTCCCCTTCACCCAAGTTATAATGTGATTGATTTCATTTGTTAGAATTTCATAATTTGGGGTGATTTCTCATCCTGAATTTTTTTAAAAAACTGAGTTTTGATTTTAGGAGAAAAAAGGAGACTCTTGGATTCTTATTTGTGTACACATGGGGAGAAACTGACTTCTGAACTCAAGACAGTTTTAAAATTTACACATTCCTTGCCTCTCTGAAGTATTTCAACATAAATGAGAAGATGAGATGAGTTAGTTCACATGTGAAATAGCTTTGAAGGAGACCTATGCAGAAGTGAGCACTGTTGCAGATACCTGAAAGTGTGTCCACACACTTTCATGGCACGGTCCCTGTCCTGATCAAGCAGAACACTGTGTTATGCAGAGACGCCTTAGATAAGCCAAATTTAGAGAAACCAAATCAGTTTCTTCAGAAAAATCAACTTAAGAGTGCAGAGGGAAGCCAACATTGATTTTTCTTGCATCAACCTGACAATTCTTTTTTTGACAAAACAAATGGGCCAGAGTGCAGAGATTTAAAGAATTAGGAAGAATTTGAATAGATCTTACCTTAAAGAGAATGAAAATATTTGGCCCATTTTGGCACTAGGAAAACTGTATGAGGTGAAGTCAATTTCTACATTTATTTTCCTGATGGTACTCAGGAGTCTTTCCTCCCAAAGGAAAATATGTATTTTATAACCACCACCAAGTGATCCTTTCTAGAAATGGCCACAGGTAACATCTGGCTGATATATAAAATATGTAGTAAAAATAATCATTTTTAATTAACTAAAACCTGCTCAGGAGAGAGAGTAGAGGAATATCCATCTGGTCAATTCTTATTTAATAGGGCAAATGAGGATCAGAATGTTTAATGCAATATATGTGAAATACTCAGTGACCTTATAATGAACTAAAACTTTTTAAGGAAAAAACAGGAATGAGAAGGAGTCAGAAGATCTAGAAAGGACAGACTGAAATTTTGTTTTTTATTTAAAAAGTACAACTTGTATTATAAAATATGGAAGGAATATTGGAAACCTAGATTTTGTGTCATTGGTTTCTCTGATGTCAGGGAATGTTTTCAATGCATTTAATAGTAAAAATAACTATATTTTATTCTGGAAGTGGATAAAGATGATGAAGAGTTTTAAAAGGTGATATAAAGATAAAAGGAATTGGGAGAAGATTGGAAGGTACTTAATATCTGATCCACTAACCCAGGAAGTTGTACCTGTATTAAAATTTAGTGAGCAAGAGTTCCATACTTCCTTAGAAGAAGAAATAAATTCAGGCTACACATAACGTTAGGTTAGTTCTGGGGAAGAACTCTAGCGCTCTGAAATGTGTTAAGGTGCATCTTGCTGTTCGCTTCTCCAAAATGATTCTCCATTGCAGTAGTTTTGGTATTCTGCCAAAGAAAGTGGCCCTCAAACTTCAGTATACATCAGAATTAAGAGAGAGCTTTATAAAACAGCATTCTGGGTCCTGCCCGAAGAATTTCTAATCGGCAGTTTGGCTGGGGCCTGAGAATCTATTTCCAAGTGTCCTGTGTTGTCAATGCTGTCCAAGAGCTACACTTTTAAGACCACTGGACACAAAATTGGCTTACTGAGCTCTACATTCCAGAATAATGCATTCATTAAGCAGTAAAGCCCACCAGCTGTAGTACTTCTTTACCATGAAACTCCAGGATAAATATACATATTTTTCGGCTTTTCCTAACCAAGAATAGGAGGAGTGATGGAAATGACATTACCCCTTAATAATCCTTTCACAGTAGGCAATGAATTTGATTTTACTTTGAGCTTAAAAGCAAGTATTGGAGCCTAGAATAAATGCCTTAGACAAATTTAGAATCATCCATAAAATCTCCAAAGGATTTCAGCTAACCAACATTCAAGTGTATTTGATTTTATCACTTTGGAACACTTTAACTTTCAGTGATTCAAATATAATAATGTACTTAAAATCAAGACCTATTTTAACGGAGCCCATGGTTTAACTTCTATCTGGAATGGGTAAGATGTTCTAGGGAAAGGTATGTTCAGAGATACGTGGCTCTTTAGTCTGAAGGATCTGAGTAGATGATCTCTAGAGCTAATGAAAATATTAGTTCCTTGGCATTTTCAACACTGAAAATGTTTGAAATCATCTTTTGTCTTTTCATTGTGTACTCTGCCAGTATTATACATAGTTAAGTTCAGTTTATAGACAACAGAAGTCTTCCTAGGATAAGCAGAAAAGATACTTTTCAAAGCTTGTTGAGTGTTTTACAGGATATCTGAGAAGACCAGATGGTTGAATGTAGGTGCAGCCATCTCTGAACATGTCGAAACCACTCATTAAAACTGTAGCAGTGAAGACTCATTTGTTACTGGAACTTGTTATGTGAACCTCTGCCTTTGCCCCTGAAAACTGTATTTATTATAGTGTGAAAGGTGGATTCTTCATGTTGCTCTGTTGGATATCAAGTTCCCCGGCAGTCTGACTCTTAGGGCCTTGGTCATGTGTTTCTGCTCTTGTTGTCAGCTAAGAAAGCAAATCAAGGCTGCCTTGGGTACAGCATACAGTACTCAAAAGATGTTTGATGGTCAAGGAATCATGACAGTTGTCAACTACAATATAACAAAATGGAGCTGGAGAAAAGTTGTATTATACTTTTTCATAGGAAAGGACTACATGCCCTTTAGTTGTATTTGCATTTTCAATTAGTTTCCAAAGATGACCTCTACTAAGTCTCCCCTCTTGGTCTCATTCAAATAGGTGCAGAGAAGTTTTATGGAGTTTTATGCTCTCACCAGCAACATTTAGTGGCTTTTCCTCTAAATACTTAAAGTTCTGTTTAGATGGCTGTCTGCTGAGTCTGTTGACTTCCTACTAAGAGTAATGACTAGTTTTTCTAATTCCTTCCCTCATCTTTCACCTAAACTCATCTGACTCTAATTATATAATTTTTATGATTTTTTAGACTTTGAAATATTCTTATAGCCCTAATATGTGGTTTATTAGCTTTAATAATCTTTCTGTTCTCTGTTCTATTAGATGAGAAAGTCTGCTTACCCACCCACGCTTTGTCCTTTTTGACTCCAAACCTTTTCTGTGTTATTTCTATATTGTTGGAGCTTATAACATTTAAGTTCTGTTCTGTGACCATAATCTTCACACTTGTTTATTCTTAATCCTAAAGCTAGATGAGGTCAATACTCATGACCATTTCTCCCCATTGATCTCTTTGATTTTCAGAGTTTGGCCTTTAATAGTTTCTTCAAGAAGGGCTTGGGGACTATATTCCCTCCATTTTTCCAAGTTCAAAAATGTTTACTGTCTCTACACTTTATGACTAGCCTTGTACAGTTCTTAGATCACACCCTTCATTCCCCTGAGAACTTTGTCCCATTGTCTTTGAACTTTGAACACTGTTGTGAAGAGTAGCATTAAACTTTGTGCTGCAGTGCACAACTGATTTTTCTCTTAATTTTAGTAACTTTACTAAAACATGAATCAAAGTTGAATGTTTTGTGTCAATTTTTCCTGGCTTTCAGCATGCCTTCTCAAGTCTATAGATTCATGACTTATATTTCTGAAAAGTTACTTTGAAGTATACCTTTGATCTTTTTCCTGTTTTCTTACGATTTTTTAACCTCTTCTTCAGGATGCTGGTTACTAAATATGAAATCATTTTATCTGTCCTTTCTAGCTATTATTTTCTCCAGTTCTTTTGAATTATTTTTTCTACTTCATTTTGCACTCTTTTCCCATTCCTGTCATCCTTGTTATTTCCATATTTCCACCATAGTCTGGTTACTGCCAATTTAATATTTGTTTCCTGGGCTCTATCAAATCATGTTCGTTTCCTATTGTCTTGCATTGTCTTCCCTGAGCCCTTGTATATTTGATATAAACTCTTGCTTTATAGATAAGGTAGCTTTGTTTGGGTTTTTGTTTGTTTTTAAGTTGATGGCAATACCTTTGGTTCAAATTTTTATCTACTCCATGCAAATGTCTTTCCTGGCAAGTGATCTTTTTTCCATTTTTTCCTCATTTATTTCTTCTCATATTTTCTCAGAGTAGTTTTGCATAGGTGCTCATTTTTTAATGAGGTCAGTTTTTTCTGGACCCACTACAGACAAGAATTTTTGTGGAGATATGTCATGCCCATGCCTTGTGGGAATTCTTGTTATTTGCAGACACTTAAGTTCCTTATGACTCAGAAATGAGTATTTGTTTCTTTGGGCCTTCACTTTCCCTAGGCACTGGAGATGAACAGATTTAGGGCTACTCATGGTGCCATTCTCTTCTGTGGCCCTTCCTCAACAACAGGATGCTTCCTGCAAATACGGTTTGCTGTATGATTTTTCTTCTATCTTCACCTCTCCTCCTTTTGGATGCCAGACTGGACCCTGAACAATGTCTGGTGTCAGCCCATGGACCTTTCTGTAGAAGATCTAGGTTTAACTTCCTGGTTTGTGCCACCTACTTTGATCTACTGCCTTGGTCTGAGGCTAAGGAGTTGGAATTTGCATTAAGTGTTACATTTGAATGGAAGAGTTGTTAAGTTTGGAATGAATATAAATTCTAATTCACTTTGAAATAGTAGAAGCAACAGTAACTCTAAAACCGAAAGTGCTAAGAAATGGGGGCTGAAGCTGCAATGCCTGAGGCATCTGTTATTATTCAGTATCTCACCCTCAGATAAAACTTATCTTCCCCATTGGAATGTGGAGGGGAATAATAAATAAAACTGATTCTGGGAAGCACCTGGCATGTAGAAACTGTGCTAAAATTCCAGTTATTCTCTACAAAGCTGGAAAATCAGACGTTTAAAAATAGACTTATTTGAGCAATACAAGTCTAATCTTTTTATATGCATGAACATGTGCTTTCTGTTCCAGTTCTACCTACTGGGCACCCTTTAAACTCATTCGTCACTAAGCAACATCAGAAAAGAAGGTTCAGATCAGAAGCTGTTTCTCACTTTTCTGACTTACTGTAAAAATGGATTTCTATCATTCTTACAATAAAATTATTTTTGCATTTTGTCTTTTTCTGAGTCTCCATGGCAGGCAGGTTGCAGGAGCAGGAGGGGAAGCAAAGGGTGGGGAGGGGTTTATGCTATGTAGTGTCAATTTTACAAAGCAGAGCTGGTAGAGGAGCTCTAACCTGTAGCTTTGCAAGTCTGGGACTTAAAAAGTCAAGTGGAGAGAAATCTGTCAGTAAAAGACTCTCAGTACAGCAAAGACACCAGTCTGGGATGGATATAGGGATCCAGACTTAACTAGGAGATTGCAGACTAAGGATTTGGGGGCCAGTGGCAAACAAGTGAAGCAGGGGTGGTCTAGGTCAGGGATCTGGTTGATCTCTGTATTCTTCCTTCATCACAATAGCACACTCTACCTGGAACTTGGCACAGGGGCAGACAGACAGTCTTGCATTTAGTTTGTCTACATTTTTTTTGGACCCCCTTGAGTGGAAACTCTGAAGGGCAACTTGTCATAACCAGATTTGACTCCATTACAATATCCTGCACAGCATCTTACAAAGAATGGATGCTCCAGATTTACATGATGATTTAAAAGATAATTTTTGCTATGGATAAATACAGCTGATTATAAAACGAGACTAGTCCACAAGTTAAGCATATAGACCAAGGGGGCATATAGGTAGTCCAAAATACAGCATTGCTTGGGACCTAAGTTCCAAATAGCAGTTTTTCATAAAATAGCTCAACTTTGATATATTTTAACTTTGGGGGTGGGATAGGGAAATGGTACATTTTCAGATGCTGAAACTTGCTGGATGAGTTGCAAATGTATGAAAAACGGTTTGGGAAAACAATTTTTATTCATTAAGCTGTTTGTTTTGATAGACAAAAAAAGCACATATCTTTTTTTAAGTGATGTTTATTTCATGTTTTGAGTGGCAGCAAAAATAATTGTATGTTTGAAATCTTTGAAATCTGTTTTAATGCTTTTAAAATGACTTAAGAGCTAATGTGCCAAATTTACTCACTGTGTAAGCCATTCCATGGTTGAAAGTCAGTTTCACTTTCCAAGGTTTATGGAACTACTTAATATGTTATTAGATTATGTCCTTTAAACTGTAGTCACTGTCTGTATCTGGTGGACTGATTCAAACATTTGACACACCTGGAGCAAGGTTTTGCAAAGGAGGGAGATTATAGTTGTATAAATGCTTGATTTGAGCTTTAAAAAGTGCATATGAATATTTTTGGATATAATAGAATTATGTAAACATGGTCTTATAATAGGATTTCACTTGGTAGATTCAATATTTATGCTGAGAATTAGCTTTCAAAAATACTAACTGCCTTTGTAATTTGAAAAACCTTTTGTTTTGATGAGACTGTGTTAAAAAGGTTTGGATAAACCTTTGGATTAAACTCAAACCTAAGAACAGTTTCCAGTGTTTCCTGTGTGCCTACTAAATGTGCATCTCAAGTTATGGCAGGTTCAAAATTCCTCATGCCCATATTGGGTAAGTAGTAACTGATAATTTATTGTACATTTAGTATGTGGTGGGCACTGTGCTATGTGCCTTATCTATATTAACTGTTTGATCTTACAACAAATCTATGAAATAGTCATGATTGTTAACATTTTATAGACATATTGATGGATGAAGGCATGGAGAAATTAGTGATTTGTCTTAAGGCCACACATGCCATGATCTGAGGTCAATTAACTGCTTTGGCTCCAGTGCCTGTGCTTCTCATGAATATCCCAGACTATGGACTCAGCACTCTGGGAAAATACCTTCATGCCATTCTTTCAAGAATTTCAGGTGAGTAAGAATACACCCCAAAGTCATTGAATGTAGCCATCTAGCCAGTGACCATGTTCTCATGCAGTTTGTGGGCTGCTGTGGAGATGGGGGGAAATAGCAGTGCAGTGGAACCTCTGTAATGAGCTGCTTAGGGACAAAGCCGTGCCTTCCATTAGGTTAAACATGCTATATGAAGCTCTATGATGTTTACCAATGGTCTTAGGGTCTGGAATTCAGCCCGTGTTATTTCCAAATCCTTAAAGAATGAACTGTGACACTACAGTTTTCTATCATTATGGCTATAAATACAAAACGCAGAAAGGCATCCACCCAAGAATAAAGCTAGGAGGAAAATAGGAAGAATAAAACATAAATTGTTAGGTTTAGGGGATAATTATTGATGGCATTGGTCTGGCAAGATCTAGATAGAAAATGAGGGTAATTTGTAAAGATTTCAGGGGCAGGGTAAAAGTTGGGTAGATTTGTGAGGGTCAAATGATGCAGACAGATTTCAGATGGTGCAATGACACATGTAAATTATTATGTAGTGAAATAAGGATGTCTTTGTGCCTGGTGCTTCTAAATTTGTTGGAAGAAAAAAATGTCAGGAATAAAGACTAAGAACTGTATCAGAGATGCTGTTAGATATCTTTTCCCCTATTTTTTGAAGGTGGATATAACATCTTATTTGTATTTATATCCTTGGTGCTCTGTATATAATATCTTAATATCACTCGAATTTGTTCTATATAAAAAATACCACATGGCAGAGGGGAGAATATATCAGGAAGTTAAGTTTCATTCAGGAGGTGATGCTTGAGAATGAGTAGGGATTTTTCAGGTGGAGATGTGGGCTGTGCTGTGGGGCGGGTGTTGGGTAGAAGACAGACTTTATCTGTTTTCCTGTTTTCTGTGAAGGGAAGTCCTGAGTGTACCACTCCTCCTTCCTTTTTTTTCCTCTTCAGTCCTCCCTGTCAAGAAAGATGGAATGTTTTACCTTGTTCGGGGCTATGAGATTAGAAGGATAAGGAGCTGGGTATTTGCTTGTGGCTTAAGTCTTTCCTCCTTCCTCCTCTTAGGAATGAGCCCTTTATCCATTATAAAAATTTAATTGTGGAGTAGGCGACTGTATCTGGGGAGTCTAGTGCTGCCTGCACCCAGGCAGGTGTGTCAGTGGACATCCAGGGGTAGAATGTTAAGAAACCTATTGTTGCTGTACAGTAGGCTCCATTCTTCAGAATCAACTCTGTGGCAATTGAAGTGATACTGGGTTCTCTCCCTGTGTGTTTCTTTTGTTCTACCTCAGTTTAGTAAGAATTTGGAGGTTGTTTTTAATTGGGTAACCCCTCAAATCCTAATCTCTATGGGACAGGCATTTTGGAAGACATAATGATATATGTAAAAGCATGTAGAACTGAAAATTTATAATGTATTTCAGAAGGAATCAGAATTCAGAATGGCTTTAAGAAGAAATATGTCAGAAAGGATAACCAACGAAGATTTTAGGGTTGAATTATGAAGGAATTTATATGTGACATACCTAAGAATTAGACATCACTCTTGGATTTTATTGTTCCTAAAGTCCAGACACCTCTAGGGGATGTAGTAATCTTCCAAGAGATTCATAAAGCCAAAACTATATTCAAATAATACAAGGATATTATTATTATTATTATTATTAATTTATTCTTGCTCTGATGAGTGTATCGGGGGGTTTCTAGAAGCTATACAATTACAGAAGATTGAATGAGAAGTAGATAAGTCTTTTCAGCCTCTTTCATAACAGAATGTCTTCCTTTAAGCCTGTTACTAAAGGTGTAATGCAATGCCACATGCTTTACTGGTAGGTTTTTTTTCTTTTCTTTGAATAGGTATCTTTCATTAAAAAATTATTTGTCTTAATAGGCAGTAGACAAGTAATTTCTTTGTATACATTAATATAAAATTAGTTTATCATAAATTAAATATTAGCAAATATAACCCATATGAACAAAAGCTCTTTTGCTAAGAGGTCCTGATACTAAAAAGTTTGAGGATGGCTATAATAGTGGGGAGACATTTGGGGCTTCATAGAATCAGCACAATTCATATTGGTACCCAATACTTCAAAAGTTATAGAGACTGGCCATGCCTGGTGTTGGCAGTGAAGTGGAAAGTAAGTGTTATTCTGTTTCACCATAGAAGTAGGAATTGGTACAGCCTTTAAGAAGGGTTTTTGGCAGTGTGTACCAAGGCACTGTAAGTGCATACTCTGACTTAAAGAGTTGCACATTTAGGAATTATCCTAAGGAAAAGCTGGACAGATGTCAAAGATATAAATAGTATATATGAATACCTATTATAGTAGTGTTTATAAAAATTAAAAAGTAGAAAACAACCTTAGGGCCCATGTTTAAAATTTTGTTCATTGTGGAAATCATTGAATCAGCCTGTGAACCAGGCTGTGACTTGATACTTTTAATTGTAATAAGATGGAGAATTCAACATTTCAAGAAACAGGCTGGCCAAAGGATCCACTGTGCCCTTTATTCTTTATCAAATTCAGCACCCAAATAATATTCCAAACTTACCCACTCTACCATTAGCCATTTGTCTGAAGGTGAAAGTATTTAAAATCCATAAGGTTCAGATTCCAGAGTTGGTATTGTTTTCCCCAAAACCCAGGAGGCAGCAGGGATGGAGAAATTATTAATGGCTACACAACTGCAAGTCTGCAGATTTGATTGGGCTACCCTTCCTGGGACAAAATTTCAAACTACAACAAAACTCCATTGTATCTTCCTTTTGCCATATTTGGGTTATAAAAATGAATTTTTCACAAAAATTATAAAGACACATTGAAATTAAAAAGTAACATGATTTATAAATTAATAGGCTCTAATAAAAAGATTCACAGATGTGACTCATTTCCAATAGTGCGAATGTGCAGGTTTCTCAAGGTATAACAGCATGGTGACTCTTAACAATATTAGATTTGTTCCCAAAAGAAGAAAAAAAATTGCGTAGTTGGCACCAGAATTTTCAAGCCCACTTGGAATTTCCCCAAGAAATCCTAACAATAATATACTAATAGGGAATTGGTAAAATAGTGGCATGTGAATACAAGAATGAGGATATAGAGGTGATTTTTCAGATGTGGAAAGAAGTTTATAATATTATGTTCAATATAGAAAAAATGCTTATAATAATAAGAACATGCTGTATGATTATAAAATGATTATATTAGTCTATCACATTGAACTTTTCTGGTTATAGAGAGCAGAAACGAGGCTAATACCAGTGTTGGGACTTTATTATTACCATACATTAAAAGCAACCAAAGCCATGCAATCAGGCTTCACAGGAAAGCAAGGAACTGTAGTTCTAGGATTCGTGCAGCCTAGCGGGCCACCATGGCAGCAATGTTGGTCCTTCCTCTTGTGCTCTTAGCAGAATTCAGTTTCTGTCCCTTTCTGGCATTTGCCACCTGCCTTGCTCTGTATCTTCCAATATTGGTTCTTTTCCCAACTGCATTCTCTCTTTTCATCTTTCTAATTTAAATTCTTCAGAGAAAACCTTATCAAGCAAGTTAATATTTGTTTTCTCCATTTGAACCATGCCACTCAAAGACCACTGGACCACCTATGACTGGGTTGTCTTTGGTCAGCTACTTTACCCAACATTATCAGTCATGGTTAGGGAAGCAGAGTTATGATGTGGTATAGAGAATGGGGACCTACATATAAGGAAGCACTTGGAGCTACTTTCCTCAGCAAGAGGATGAGGATACAACACCTTAGAAGAAAGGCATGGGCACGGTAACATGATGAGTCTTACCTGTTTGGTAGAAATATATTTACCTATGTGTTTCAGTGTAGGAAAAACTCTGAGAGATTACTTTCCGATGTTTCACCAACAGCAGTTATCTGTTTTTTTTTGGTTGTCAATGGACCTTTATTTTTTTATTTACATGCTGAAATTCAAACCCAGTGCCTCACACATGTTAGGCAAATGCTCTACCACTGAGCTACAACCCCAGCCCAGCAGCAGTTGTCTTTAAGTTGAATGATTACTGATACATTTAAAATTTTTCTTTTGGCCTATGTATTATCGCAAATTTCTTTCATTTAAGATAATGTCTGTGAGATGTATTCATATGGTTGCTGTATCAAGAATTTGCTCTTTTTTATTGTTGAATAGTATTCCTTTATGTATCAAGATGCTTATCCATTCTCTTGGGGATGTAATTATTTTCAGTCTAAGATTTTTATGACTAAAGCAGTTAGCTACTTTCCTGTATGAATCTTTAAAAAAATTTTTTTGTTATTATTTTTCTTGGCTAAGCACCTGAAAATGGAATTGTGGGGTCATTGGATGGGCTCTGTTTAACTTCAAGAGAAGCTCCCACACTGATTTCCAAAGTAGATGTGCTACTTCACATTCCCACCAGCAGTTTTTCTGTGTTCTGATTACTTCATCTCTTCCCCAACATTTGGTAATATCAGTCTTTTTAGTTTTGTCCATTCAACTGAGTATATAGTTGTCTCGTTTTGATTTTATTTGTATTTCTTTGATGACTCAGGATGTTGGGCAGTTTGCCCTCACTTCTAGTCCTCTATGCTGAACTTGGTGTCCATGATCAAATGGGGATGTTATAATTTAAAATTCACATCAACTGTGGAAAATAGTTGCTACAATTTGCTTATTGATTTACTTTATCCCCACCTGGTTGAAGTATAATTGTACATACACCTTTAGGACATTGTGTTAGTTTCTGTCTCTTCCATGCATTTTTTTCTTCCATTATTTAGTTGGATTTAACACGAAGTATAACTACTTCCTAGGTAAAATCCTCATGATAATTATATGTTAATCATGAAGTGGAGCCTTTCAGATTACTTAATGCCTTGTACTTGGAGCATGTCTTTCTTCAGGAGTGCTCTAAGCCCTTTGAACTTAATATTCACAACATCTTTGTGAAGTGAGTAAGAAGCACTGGGAGAAGAAACTGAAATTCCAGAAGGTAAAGCAACTTAGCCCACATCTCAGAGTAAAACAGTGAGATTCAGATTTGTCACTTGAATCCTCGTCACTTGATGTGTCGCCAGACTCTAACCTAGTAAACCAAGTTACCTCTCCTTATAGGGCAATAAAAGTTTCAAATAAAGTCAAGCCTCTTCATCTGCTGATGTGAACTTAATATAGCTCCCCCCAAATCTTTTAGAAAAGAAAGTTTTCATGATCTGTCCCATGTAGAGTCCCTGCGGATTTGTGCACTGATGGTTATAAAGAAAAACAGAGTCATTCTGCCCATAGAAAAAAATGTGTGAGAATGCAGTAGTGCAAAAAACAAGTTTCAAAGAACAATGCACAAAATCTATCCTCTCATGCACACATAAATATTTTCAAATAAGAAGACTCTGGGTTTTGAGAAAAACAACAAAGGCAGGCATAGGTCCTCTAGCAACAAAGAAATAAAACACACCAGTGTTCCGGGTTTGCTTTTCCTCTATCTGAACATATTGCATATTTAAAGAGTCACTCTAAAGTAATATGTCTGATGTTTAACAAACATGTCAGAATCCCTACTCCCAAATAGGTACTTTTTTTCCTCAAAGGAGGCATCTTGGGATGTTATACACCTACTTCAATGTCACTTTGTCACTGATAAAAACATTTTTGGAAATTCTGCTTTGGAGTTGCCTTTAGAGCCTTAGGAACACATGAATATCTTCAGGATTCTGCAGCTCCATAAAAAAGATACTCCAATATTCTCTCACCATTTTATTCCCTTATGTCTTAAGCTCCTTTTTCTTGGTTTCTTCTTACTCTAGGGCTCTACCCAAGTGATTCTTATCCCCTAGTTTAAAATTTTTTATTGACACAAAATAATCACATTTATTTATGAGGTATAGTGTGATAATTTGATATATGTACATAGTACGTAAATGATTGAATCAGGATAATTTGCATTTCATCTCCTTAAACAATTTTCATTTCTTTGTCCTTGGGAACTTCAAACTCTTCTAGTTTTAATAAAACATATGATACATTTGTTATAAACTGTGACGCCCTTCTTGGCTGTAGAATCCTAGTATTTACTCTTCCTCCCTGTGTTTTGGTACCCATTCCTGATCCCCCCACCTTTTTTATTGGCACTGGAAATTGAACCCAGTGTCCACGCATGCTAGGTAAAGGCTCTACCACTGAGCTACATCCCCAGCCCATATTCTCCTGTTTTTTAAATCTATTACTTAATGTCTCTTTATAATTCAGACAAGAACCCCAAAGTTTTAGCTGTAATTTTTACTTCTCTTCTTGACCATAATTCTGATTTTTCTTCTGCCCAATATGCAACAGGCTACTTCAGGTAAAACTCCTGGAGCAGCCTGACACCTGGAGTAGTTATCTGGTCCCACCCCAGGCATATAAGGACACACCCACTGCACCCAGCATACCCATGAGCCATGGCTAATGACTTGGTGACTGTGATTATTGTCTTCTAAGAGCAATATTAATTTGTCAAAATAGCCCAAAGTCATTTGGTACCAAACCTGATGAATGGCAAGAAGATTAGAGCTCTGTAAGGAAAATAAAGTATAAAATAGTGACTACAGAGCCATGAGGCCGGATGTACCCTATGACCATAAGTACTGCATTGAATCACTCACTGTGGATGAGGGAATGCTGCTTCCATCTGCAGCCAAGGTTCATACCTTGCTCCCAATACCTGCAGGTCAGCTGGAGCTCTGCTTCCTGCTGTCTTCACTCTGCATCACTTACGGATGGGATTCATCTCCTGGGAGAGGAAATGACACCTGGTGATCCCCAAACATTTGGGGACACTAATGGTGAACTATGAATAACCATAGATGGTGAAAGGGAAAACTAATTTAGTTTTTTTTTTTTTTAAGTTTTTTTTTTAGTTTAGTTATTTATATCTTTATTAGGGGAGAGCACTCATGTTTGATGTATCTCCAAAAACTTTGAAATATTCACTTTTGCCTGAATTAAGACAAAAATGAACTTACATTTCCCAAGCATGGGAAAACAGATTACCCCAAATAGAAACAGGCAACCTGACTATTTGGCTACGGTCATCACTCTTGCTGGAAGATGACCTACCTGTGTGTGACAGGTTGACATATTTGACTCCATGGAAATGTTCTAGGCCAGGCTATATGGGAAATGACCAAATAGACTCCATTTCACCCTGAGACTCCATGCCATATAGGAAATGCTTCTCCCATGGTGACACCCCACCTCAGTACCCATCAACAGTTGCTTAGCATAGCATGTTTGGCAACACAAAATGGCAGTTCTTATATAATGTAAAATTGTTCTCTTTTTGGTTCCTATTTTTCTTAGACAATGTACCATGTCAACAGCAATTGTCTAGATGTTAGTAACCATTCTTTAACTTGTACCCAACTAAGGTCATTTTGACCCACTTCCCCTTCTGGTTATGATTTTAGATCTCATGATGTTAGTTTGTAATTTTGAATCATAGCAACAGACACGATTGATGTACTGACATGCTTTACTTATGGTATAAAACCCCCTGCAACCCTTTGCTCCGGGCTGTTCTCCCAATAGCCATTTTGGGCATTGTGTGAGATAGTCAGCTGGCTGGCTAACAAAGACTCTTAGATTTGGCTTTAATAGTGGTGATCAGTCTGTTCTTAAGTTGTGCTCCACAACATGTGGAATCTCTAGATGGTGTTTATGTGTTGGCTTAAGTCAAAAAGTCCAGTGCATCATTTGCAATACTTATGTCAGATTAACCTGAAGAATGTGATTTAAAAGAAACACGCCTAACTAATAAAAATGCTGAAGATTAGTGCCAGGATTCAGAGGAGTGAATAAGAGAACATGGTGGTTCTCCAAGCTCATGTGGGAAGGAGGGAATCATCAGAATTGACAGGGAGGGCAAGTCAGGCTAGGCAGAGGTATTGGGAGGCCCCGTCAGCACTGCCCTTCTCTCCATCAGCAAGGCTGGGACGCAACCACATGGAGGGAAGCGGATAAGAGTGCAGGCAGGAAGTTATATCTCATTTTGTCTTCCCTCCACGCACTTAGCTCGGGGTTTCCAACGTGCAGGGAGAGGATAGAAAGGGCACTCTGTCAATGCTCCATCATAGCAATCCTACAAAGGAAACAGATTTTAAAAGCTGCAAGAAGGATTTATGACTTCAGGGACCTTTGTGAGTCCTTTTATTAGCCTAGTACATCACCTCTCTCCCATCTTTATGCTGACAACACTTCTCAGCCCTTCTCTGGATTTCTTGTCAAACTGGGCAACTATATAAAATGAACAGACAAGCGTGCAGCACAGAGCTGATTGATTCCAGCGTGTGCCTGCACATTAGGAGCAATCTTATTCTGCTAAGAGGTTCTCTTATGCAGTCTTCCAGTGGGGGAATCTTGGATTGTTTCTGACAACTATTTTTTAAAGAGTTTTATTTTTTCTTATGGTCTTCCTAAGAGCATAAATCAAAACATAAAGAGTATCACACACTAGCCTAAATTGTTTTACAAAAGTTGTTTGAAAGTTTGGAGTTGTTTCTCATGGTTTTGGCTTGGTCATCAAAGTCAGTTAATAGTGCACGCCCGTTCAAGCCAGACTCCTCCTCCTTTCCATTTGCTTTGCTTATGAATGTGAAGTTCAAAAGGGACAGCCCAACTGTACCTCCTCTGAGAAGCCTCCCTTGATTCCTCCAGATCATTCATTTCTTCTCTCTCTATTCCAGCAACAAAAACAGTAGCAAAAATCCCAGTGGCAAAAATTTGATGAACATCTACACATTCTCTTGACCTTAGTCTAGGTACACAGACATACCAGTTCTCTTCAACAATCCTAAGATGTCTACACAGTGATTTTCTGAGGCCCCAGCATAGTTAAGTGACTTGCCCAGGATGATACAGTGGACATTAACCTAGAAACAGGCAGTTGACTCCAGAGCATGGACTTTTTTTTTCTTCACTTTAAAAAAAAATTGTTTTAATTAGTTGTACATGACAGTAGAATGTACTTTGATGCATCATATATAATGGAGTATAATTTCTCAGTCTTCTGGTTGTACATGATGTAAATATCACCGGTCATATAGTTATATATGTACACGGGGTGATAATGTCTAATTCATTGTACTATCCTTCCTACCTCCATAACTCCCTCCTCTCTGCATTCTTAACTTCTCTTTGTGGCCTCTGTTTTACACTCTTACTGGCATAAAACTTTAGGAACAATCTTTAGTTAACATTTTCCAAGTGTTGTGCAAGCTAACTTCAGTGTTTTCATTTGACTTAGATGTACACATTCTATTCATGCTCTCCACTTTGGATTGCTGATGAGTAAGGAAGGATAGAAAAGAAGAGAAATTAAGTGTTGCTCTGTCTTTGCCTTTTCTTTAATGCCATCATTTTCAACATAACTAGCAGAAAAGTCAAAAAGAATCTAACAGTCTTCCTTAGTTGTTCATATTTCTTTGAATGTAACTATCTTCTTTCTCTATTTTGAATATTTCTGGTTCAAAGGGAAAGAGTAGACTCTTAGGTGGTCGGTTCTTGCCCCACTTCTTAGCATAGATGTAACATACCTAGTGCTTGCTTTAAATCTCACTGAGCCCTCATCTGTGGCAGGCCCACTGGAATTCTGTTGGCATGAGGTATCCCTAGTGCTCTGCATCAATGGAGTAGCAATGGACTGAGGCGGACTCACTCACTGTGCTGTTGCCTCTGTTAGGTGCATGCTCCATGCTCACATTGGACTTCACTTACAGAACACACGTTCAAAAAAATTATTTTGATAGTCAGTGACAACAGAGCATACAACCAAGTGCAGGGCCCTTCTGAGGTTTTTGTGACTTTCACACATGTTGCATGTACATGAAGCCCACTGTGGCTACAAAGGAGTTAGTTGCTTTAATTTTCATTTTTCAGATCAGACACAGGTGGAGGACCAGGTAAAGCAGCCTAAGCTTGAATAAGTGGAAATTGGAAAAATCTGGATTTGAACCCTGGTCTGACTATCTGAACCCAAATTTCACTCTCATAACTATTCAGTATAGTAGTAACTCAGCTATGTAACTCTAAATTTTGATTGATTTTAGTTATCTAAAAATAAGCATCAAATGTGAATTATAGAAAGTCCAAATTTCTCTCCCTTTGTAGTCAATCTCCACATAACATTTGACTGATGCACCCTGCCTTGTATTATAATTTATATTTTTCTAAATACTTTGCCAATACCTTATTTCATTTGATAATTAACATAATCTTAAGAGAACCAGGCACTGTTATTCATTTTGTAGGTGAGGAAATTGAGGCTCAGAGGCACAAAATGACTCTTCCAGGTGACATGCAGCAATAGGGCACTAGCTTGGAAGGAGAGGAAATCAACCTTTACCAGATACTGAATCTGTTACTGCCTTGATCTTGGACTTACCAGCCTCCAGAACTGTGAGAAATAAATTTTAATTATGTATTAATTATCTAGTTTTAGATATTTTGTTATAGTCCTGTGTCTAAGAAAACACGTGAGATTAAAAGTCCAAGATTGGGTGGCCCTATTCGCTTGGACTCTGATGAGGGCCTTGTAGTTGCATCACAACATGGTAGAGAAGCAGAAAGGGAAGCAACTACATGTTGAAGTGTGTAGGGTAACCTCGTTTTAAAATAGCCTGCTCCCGAGAGAACTCTCCCTGAGAGACCATCATTAATCTCTCTGAGGATGGTGCCCTCATGACCTAACCACCTCCCACTAGGCCCCACCTTTTACATGTTCCACCACCTCAGCATCAGCACCCTGGAGAACAAGCCTCCAGCACCTGAACCCTTGGGGGACAAACCACATTCAAGCTTTAGCACAGCACAAGCAGACTAAGACAACAAACCACCTCTAGGGTAGGAACTGAAATAAATACAGTAGGACTTGTGTACAAGTGATAGGAAAGAAAGAGCATTGGGTACTAAAGCAAAATGAGGTTTTTATTCAAGTCCCTTTATGTGACAGAGAGCATGGTCAGTGGAATGAAATCTGTGTGTTGCGGTTTTAGACTGGGTCCAAGTACAGTTCTGCCCCTTCATTGGGAAAACTCGGTCACTTTATTTTTGAGCCTCAAGTCTTCATATGCTAAAAGAAACACTAATATTTACTTTGAAGGACTATTTCATCAGAAAAAGAAAACAGCTGGGGCCAGTAACAATCCTGTGGATCATGATCTGCAAGTCATTCCAGCAGCGAAGAGCTCAGCGTCCTCTACTGCAGGGAAGTTTGCTGCCAAACATGAACTTGGTAAAGGAAAACTTGAGAGTCTTACACGGATTCTTCTTCTTCCCAGTCTCTGCTTCTGCTTCTATCATGTCATCAGAGTTTAGTATGAAGAAGAAACGCCATCAGGTACTGTGATTAATACATAAAGATGGGCAAAATGTGCTGGACTGTGATCCTTCCAGTCTTACTCCAATACCACTTCAGAGATTTCATTGTGAAATCATTTTAAAGGATGAACTAATGGGTAGTTTGGCTGCACTCATTATATTTGAAATCATTATTAATTTTTTAAATACCACAATAACATTGATTCAGATGAACCTTTATAACATAGAAATTGTATAGTATTTAGGAGTAATTAACATCCTTTAATTAGGAGGAATTGCCAAGTAGTTTTCTCTCTTGGCTCTGTTGTAGCTAGTACAGCTGGATGAAATTTAATCACAAAGAAAGCAGCTTGTGTTTTATGTTAATTTGCCTTTAATGGATTAAACTATTCTTTGGTATTATATTTTATCATAAAAAGGTACATTTGAATCATCAATGTTAGAGAATGTGAATAGTCCAAATGCCATAAACCTTACAGATAAAACCTTTCACCTAGATATGTACACATGGGGTATAAAGTAAGTTTAGAAACTTGATCTGTCTGTCCATATGCTCACTGAGTTGTGTAGATCTTAATACTGGCTTTGCTATTTTTATTCCTTAGGATCACAATATAAAGTTTCATATTTTCATGTGCATTTAGAGTAAATGTTACTCCTTGCTAACCGGAGAGGCATTTAGGCAATCACTGGGTATGAAAATTGCTGACATTTTCTGAATTTCAAATGACAAATGAAATGCTCCTGTCAGTTTACTGTGTAACTCCAGAGCATATGGTGCTTCTGCTGGTGGGTGTTATTTCAAAGTTTGCAAATCACACCATGAGAAAGTCCCTCTGGTGGGCTCCTGGAATACTTAGCAACTGTGAATCTGAAGTGACAGTACAGAGAGAAGGGACAAAAAAAAAAAAAAAAAAAAAAAAAAAAAGCTCTTTTTACCCTTTTTTTTTTTTTTTTTGACAAGGAGAAGGCAGTACAAAGTGAATGATAAGTTAATTCAGGGAGGTGGAAGGGTAGAAGTACTAATCTAGCAAGCGAAAAAGAAGCAGTTTTTCCCTTTATAGGACAAACTAGGAAATCATCTCAATTCTTAAAAGTGTTTAATATCAGACTTCAGAGAAATAATAAAGATTTAGGGAATGACTAGAATTAGAGTAATTGTCAAAGATCCTACACAAAAGCTGAGAAAAGGAGGAAAGCATTGTTTCAAGTGATAGAGAATGGTGACAAAATTATATCTATCCCTGAAATCACAAAATAACTCCAAATAATGAAGACTTGAAAAGAAAGCCTCCACTATTCAAGCTGGGGCAGTTTATTTAAATCTAGTTCCCAGCAGAGTCTTATTTCTTTCATTGTGATCTATTTTAATGGGGCACTTTGTTTTGTTCAATAATGCCTACATTCAAGAACATTTCTACAGTGGTCAAGCAACTAGTCAATTAAATGGAAAAGCCAGTGAACTGGTTGCTGGGACTAATTTATCAGCCAGTTCCACTACAGTAGTTTGCCAACTGTCCTCAGGATACTGTCCAAGGCTCATGATTTCTTGTATATTCCTGCTTGGAATCCAAAACTTTCCATTGGTCTCCCACCACACACACACACACACACAGACACACACACAATTTTTAAAATTTATGCCTAAAGAGTACAGAAAAGATGTGAGTGACCTAAAATTATGACATTCCTTTAAAAGTGAAAATATTTCACCCCCAAATTAATAGAATCCTAGATTTTTCATGTGGGAAATGCAGAATCTCCAGTAAACTATGCAAGTGTGTTGAGTAGCATTGAATCTCTTCAGATATTCTAGGTTCTTGGAACTTCAGGTGTTAGAAGTGGACCCCAGATACTAACAACAATCAATAAATAAAATGCATTGCCTTCTAAGTATGACGTGAATTATATCATATAATCCTCACAGTCACTTACAAACTTTCTATTCCCATTTCACAGATGAGGAAATTGAAGACAAGGAGGCCAAGCATCCTACTCAAGTGTCCTTGGGAAGTAGTGTAGCAATTTCCTCCTTGTAGTAATGATGTGCAGCAAAATTTGATTAATTTTCCTGCAAGACCTTCAGGCTCCACACACTCACTAGCCCTATGCTGAGTATTAAAGCTCCACATTTGTGCTTTAGGACTCTGAATTTTTTTTCTCAGACTGTAAAGATCATTGGATCTAAGGGTGGATCATATACAGGCTGAACTCAGCCCATTATTTCCCTTTTGCCAAGACTGGAGGACTTATCTGAGGTTTTGGATGGCACAGAGGCACAGAAGAGGCCGGTAGGCTGATACAGACAAGGATCCCTGTAAAGAACAGTGGACATGGGGGACCATGTGATCCTTGGAGAGAAGGAAAGCAAACTCTGTTGTTGGTGCTACCCAAACCCCAGTTCTTAGCTGCAAGAGATTTGGTGGACTTCTTGCAAATGAGTTTCATGGGAAATATTGGCATGAGATCTGCTATTTTGCCGCTGCTATTATTCTGCCTCCCCCATACCACTTTACAACCCTGATTGTTAGCCCCCGAAACCTCCTCGCCAGTCATTGGTCCGTTGTTATTAGCCCACAAAATTCCACTGCTTAGGAATATTTCCCCCACCATTCTCTCTCTCTCCCTAGCTCTTGCTCTTGTGTGCACTCTCTTGCTTTCTCTCTCTCCTCCCATTCTCTCTCCCTCTCTCTCCTCCTCACTCTCACTTGCTTTCTCTCTCTCTCTCTCTCTCACTTTCTCTCTCTCTCTCTCTCACCCTGCAAGCAGACACTCTGCCTGTCCACTTAATAAAATCTCTTGCATGAGTTCCCTTGACCGGAGTGGTTTCTGGGTGCTTTTAGGACCCCTCTGATCATCTACTGAAACCCTTTTTTATTTTATTTATTAACCATGTTTGAGTGAGTTCCTGTTATATACATCCAAATCATTTGTTTTCGTCAGCTTTTTCACTGTTGTGACTAAAAGATCTGACCAGAACAATTGTAGAGGAGGAACAGTTTATTTGAGGGCTCATGGTTTCAGAGGTCTCAGTTCATAGACAGCTTGCTCTATTCCTTAGGGTTCAAGGTGAGACAGAACATCATGGCAGAAGAGTGTGGTGGAGGAAAGTGGCTCACACAATGATCAGAAAGCAGAGAGAGAGACTCCACTCTCCAGATACAAAATATATACCTGAAAGAATGGCCCGGGTGCCTTACCTCCTCCAGCCACACTCTACCTGTCTTCAGTTACCACTCAGTTAATCCTGCCAGGGGATTAATTCACTGATTGGGTTAAGGCTTTTATGACCCAATCATTTATCCTCTAAACCTTCTGGCATTGTCTTGCACATGAGCTTTTGGGGGACACTTCATATCTAAACCATAACATGATTCTTAAGAAAATTATGACTCTTCTTAGAGGGGCTTCTGTTCTACTTAACCCCAACCACTCTGAATAGTTAATCCAGAACATGTGTTCATTCACGGACTTCAGAAATGCCTATCTTCCCCCCAATATTGATACTGTTATCAGAAGACAGGACTGACAGAGTGAAAATAAAGATGCTAAATCCCACTTACTGCCAATAAGACTCAGGATGAGTTTTAAACAATATAGTTTGTCAAGTCACTCATTACAAGCATTGGCACATCAGTGTCTTTCAAAATGTTTGTTTTCCGCAATTCCATTTATTCAGTAAAATATAGCAAATTTGGGTCTTACAATTTATAGGTTATGCCTCTAGAAATCTGTTCTTCCATAAATATGTTAGCACATGTTGAAGTGTATGTCTCCATTTTCATTTGGGGATGTGTAAGTGGCACAGTGAGTTAAAAGTGGAGTCAGTTTGACCGATAATAGACTGGCTACTTTGAAGGCTCAAAAGAGTATCTGGCTCACCAAAAGAGTTCAGAGAATGCTAGCTAGCATTAATTTTTATTTTGGTATCACCATTATACCTCTGACCTCTTTCCTTTCTCAACTGCATCATTCCTACACTCTGTTGATTGGTACTAACCAAGCTGGTTCTTTAAATTCTGTGCAAAGACGTCATTGATGAGTAAATTTGATTAATAGTAGCTATTTTTCCTTTCTTAAAAGTAATGGTTATTAGCTCTCTGTATCTTATTTGCTTGAGAATCTAATTCTTTTCAGTATGCCCCCAAGAAATATTGAAAAGCACTCAAAAGTTCTCTGTAGACTTTTAGTTTGTGTTATAATTTTCTAGAATATAAGAATTGTTCCTTCCTTCCTTCCTTCCTTCCTTCCTTCCTTCCTTCCTTCCTTCCTTCCTTCCTTCCTTCCTTCCTTCCTTCCTTCCTTCCTTCCTTCCTTCCTTTTCTTGCTTCTTCTCTCTTCTCCCCTCTCTCCTCTCTCTTGTCTGGGATCAGTCAACCAGGTATCCTTAACCAATAGTAGAGGCTGACCCATTGTCCCATTCTAAGACAATTGGTATAGGACTATATAGTCTAAATGGCCTTGCCTGTTTGCCTGCCTTCTTTCCTTCCTTTCTTCCTTTTTCCTTAAAAAAAAAATCAGAATGTGAGAAACTGCTGATGAGAGATATTTTACTAGGACCACATTTAAACATACTTTCCAACTCTTCCCTTTGTCTGTGGTTCTTTAGTAATTGAGGATGTACATCTCGAGGGTGATTTGTAGTTATACTCAACAAAATCCAGAGCATGGATTTTGGTGTGGCTCTTCCAGTCTTATGTTTTTATTTCACATCAAAATATAAGAGAAAAGAAATATAAGAGTGTAAGAAAGCATTTGGTATAGGGAATCCAACAGGAAACCATGACAGAAAATACTTGGTTGTATATTACTTCAGGGTAAGGATATGTCTTCTTCTTGTAGGTTCACTCTCAATCAATGTCGACTAAACTGATATTAATTCTTCCTTTAGTACACTGGAAATAGAATGTTTTCCTTTATCATAAATTAGTGTATTTCTTCAGAGCATCAGTATAAACAGACAGCTAGGTGTTTATAGTGATACTATCATTTCATTTTATAGAAAAATAATACTTATAGGAAGAGAGGAGAAGCTGTGGTTTTATGTTGTGTATCTCTATGCAAGTTTCTATCACTATTCTATCCTATTAGTGAAGCTACTGTTGTGATTCTGTATTACAAAACATTACCCTGACAGATATTAGGCCAAGCTGCTTCGATGAGCCACTTATCCTCAAAATGACAGAAGTCTTGAGTCGTCATCAGATTCAGCATTGGGGAAGTACACATAACATCCATTGCAAGGACCACCTTTGAAATAACAAGATTTCCCAGTGTTCTGTAGACATTAGTGCTTAGAAAACAGGATGTCGGGTCATGGTGGGAAAGGAAGCCTCCAGGAGCTGCCCATATGTGAACTCAGATGTGAGTCACGAAGGAGTGCCAAGTGGCTAATGAGTTCAGATTGAAGGCATGGTCAAAGAACTAGCTGAGAGATGACACTTGGGCAAACTATCTCTGAGAAGCAGCCATCTGAGCAGAGCAGTTGCTAGGAGCAAGCCAGACCATGAACAAGCTTTAAACACCAGGTACCCCATACTCCATCGTAAGGCTCTTTAAACAATCACCAGGGCCACAGAATGCCCCTGTGTGAGTCTAAAAAAGGTGTCCCTCTGGATTGACAAAGGAGAAAAAGGCCACTTTCTAGCTTGATGTGGCAGCTATCAAACTATTGCTTCTATGCCACAGATCAACACTTTGTGGCCCTGATAATTGATTCTGTAACATTTCTTACTTGCCAAATGCCACTAAGCTAAGCTTCTCAATAGCAGGTGCTGGCAGGGACACTGCAGAAGAAGGGGCTATTCCTCAGGAGCAATGCATGTTCTATTTTGGCATTTGTGGCAGTTAAGGGGAAGACCTGTTGGCCTGTTCCCCCAGCTCTACAGTGACTTCCCAGCAGGTTGTGTTCTTGCTGCACATCATCTCTGACATTCAGGGAGCCCCACTGTGTTCTGTCCCTCAGCTTGGTGACAGGGGTCTTTTTATAGATTTACTTCTTATTTGGATGCTTTGCCTCAGTCCTATAGGTAGTGGCACCTCCTCCTATGTCCCTGTATTGTTTGGAGATCCCTTTACTCTTACTGGATGACCCTCAATTACTTCTTTCTCCCCTAGTACTATTCTTTCTATTAAATTTTCCCTACTAAAATTATGTGTGGATTCTGCCTTCTGCATGAACCCTGACTGACACAATGAATGCATTAGAAAGGTGGCCCTTTGACAAGATGTAATGAATAAAGGAGCCATTGTGCAAAGGAAAAAAAGGCTTTCTTTCCCAGAGGCAGTATTTCCTTACCAAGGTATTGAGCTTGTTTTGCTGACAGCTGGACTTCAGTCCCTATTTGCTCCAGCACATTGGGCCAGCACCTGTGAAGAAGTGCATAACTTGTCCAACCATTAGGAATAGTTCTTATCCAGACCTCTGAAGCTCTGTGGACTCAAAGTTTAATCGCCGTGTTTCTGATTTCAAGATTATCTCATGCTGGTGGAGGAAACAAGTAAGTAGATAATCGGAACAGTTTTGATGGAAGGAAATATAGAGTACTAGAGAAAATGTAAAAAAGACCCTATATCCATTGTAACAAAACAAGTTACTCCACAACATAGAAGCTTACAACAATATTTTTTATCTTACACATTTCTGTGAGTCAGAAATTTGGGAATAGTTCAATTGAATGATCTGGCTTGGGATCTTTCATAATCTTATATATAGGATGTCAATCAGGGCTGCTGTCACCTGAAGGCTTGACTGGAGCTGAAGAATTTGCTTCTAAGATGGTTCACTGGCAGTCAAGTTGATGCTGGTTGTTGGCAGAAGGCCTCCTCATTGACCTCTCCATAGGGCTGATAAATGGCTGGTGGTTTCCCCCAGAGTAGGTGAATGAAGAAAGAACAAGGTAGACTTAGTCCTTTTATGACCTATTCTCAAAAGTCACACATTTGACAGTTTCCCATAGATTATACAGAATGTGGCAATTAGGAGGCAAGAGGCATTGCCATTGTAAGAGCAGGCTACTGTAGACCCCACGGGACAAAATGGAGAGAGAGCTTTGAAGGTGAGTCTGGAAGTCCAAGTTAATAAGACAAATGCAGCAGAAGAAGGTTTGCAGCAAAGACACCAGTATGTGGAAAGGGAGAGGTAAGGTGAAAGGCTAAGGGGAAGAAATAGATCACACTCTTGTAAGATTCAGAGTTTTGAGGTAGGAGAATGGTGCTGAGCAAATACAGTGAGAAATAATAATGTAATGCCTGGATATATCTCCCAAGGTGAAGCCATAAAGCTTAGCATTTCTTTTTAGGGGATATGGGTATCCATGATTCTTAACATTTGCATTTCAAAAGACAGCCAAAGAGATTCAGTGTACTTGGTGCAGTATCAATTTCCAACTCTTTTTAGAAGTGGAGTGGAATGCCTTTAGAGGGTATCTCCTGCCTTCTTCACTTTTCTTTCTCCTGTTCTCTTCTCCTTAAACAGATTTGAGGAGCATGGCTGGCATGAACTGAGAGATTGTTTTAGTCAAACTTTTTACCACTATGACCAAAATACCTGAGAAAAACAACTTTAGAGGAGGACTAACTTATTTGGGGCTCAGAGTTTCAGAAGTTCCAGTCCATAGATGGCTAACTCCATTGCTTTGGGCCCAAGATGAGGCAGAATATCAGGATGAAAGGGTGTGACTGAGGAAAGCAGCTCAGGGCATGAAAATCAGGAAACAGAGAGAGAGACTTTCACTTATCAGAAACAAAATATAAACCCCAACATCACACCCCAAGTGACCTACTTCCTCCAGCCACTCCCTACCTGCCTGCAGTTACCCCACAGTTAATATTCTGCTTTCTATTGCTCTTACCTAACAGACCAATCATCATCATCATCATCATCATCATCATTCAAAATCTTCTCCCTAATATCAGTAAAGAGACATGGATTTTCCACCTGAAGATGGCAGCTTAATCAGCACACTTATTATTAATGGGAAAACAAAAACTTGTTTTTGATTGAGATAAAATCCTAGGGAGATAGATTCTAATGAAACTGGAGAGGCATGTGAAACAAATTTTGAGGGAGGATAGAATAAGAAGGTGTTCTTGATTTAGTTTGTAGAGTGTTAACTTTTACTGTGCTATTTGATGCCTCTAGATAGCAATGTTAACAAAGAAAACCTAAGGCTACTTGCAACTATTAGTAAATATAAAAAAAGTCATAATACAAATCAAACTTATAGATACAAGGAATAACTATGGCAATATAATTGTAACATTAAAACAATTACTAGCCTGTGTGGTGGCGCATGCCTGAAATTCCAGTGGCTCAGGAGGCTGAGGCAGGAGAATTGTGAGCTCAAAACCAGCCTCAGCAAAAGCGAGGATGCTATTCAACTCAGTGATTCCCTGTCTCTAAATAAAATACAAAATGGGGCTGGGGATGTGGCTCAGTGGTCAGGTGCCCCTGAGTTTAATCCCTGGTACCCCTCCAAAAAAAAAAAAAAAAAAAAAAACCCACCATAATTATTTTGGGAAATTATATAATATTCCAACGGTTTAAAGAGTTAACATTAGATAATGACCTGGCATTGTTTTAAGTGTTTTTCCTGTTTCAATTCATGTAGTTATCTCTGTAATCCTACTTCTTTTATTATATAGATAGAGACTATAACAGAGTGAAGTTAAGTAACTTGCCAATAATCACACAGCTCTAAGAGGCAGAGCTAGGATTTTAATCCACTGTTATGCTTCTTAAACTCCCCTCTACACTGTTAGTAAAACATATGGATTAAAAATATCCCTTCAAATCATATTATAAACCTTAGTTTCCTTATCTCTTAGTAGGGATAATAATGCTTGCATGATAGGATTGTTGTACATTGTAGTCATTACATTAAAATGTACATTGTAGATGATACAATATTTGTTAAAAGTTCTAATAGTGTTTGTTAATGTATGAAGGCCTTAATAAATGACAGTTATTTAAAATTCTGATTATCTTCTCTGAGTTAGGCAAAATGTCAATTATCGGGGGAGTAAAACAAACAAATCTGTAACCAAGATTAATGACTGAAGGAAGAGATCATATAGGTCACAAATTCAGCCTGATAGAATAAGAAGTTCTGTGAAGAAGAGTATGGATTTTCTTATCTGCTTTCAAAACTGCTATTTTTATTAGTAGATCATTATCTGAATAATTATCTTAATTTTTAAAGACCCAATTTACTCAGTAGATGAAGAAGCCAAAAAACAAAATGATTACCAGCATTGCTCTGTACCTTTTGGCCTGTCCCATTAGCTCTACTCAATCCGTACTCAAGAAGGAAAAAAATATCATTTTGGGGACTGAAATAGAGATGGGCTATAAAGGATTGGTTTTTCCATTTGCTTTTAAAAGAAAAGGGAAATGAGAGTATAATATGGAGTAATGTCTGTACCATATGATCGTAGATAAATCAAATATAATAATGTGCTATTCTAGCACAAAACAACAACTGATTCATTCTCATTGTTCTAAAAGTCCACGAACATGTGCATACACATGTTCAAAGTGAAAACCCTCTTTTTCAGGCTTATTAATTGAAAAGACCTCACAAAAAATATCCATATAAGACCAGGTCTCTCTGTTGGTTTAAACTAACTTGGATGGGCCACAAAGAAGAAAAGAATGCAACAATTTCCTCTTGGGGGATTTTAGGAAATTTAGAAACATGGCTAGAACTGAAATACCGCAGCATCTCAGGTTTGTAACCAAGGCAACTCTTCCGGCTCTGCATTCAGACTTTCCTGTTGATTATCTATTGTAATGCCAATAATTGCAGCTGAGAGGAGTCTCTGTTTGTTGTGAGAGACAATTAGCACTTGAAATAAAATAACAGATTCAAATAAATTGGGAGACTCAACAGTGTGACCTGATCTCTTAGGAACAAGCAACAGCTTTGGAATAGAACTGACTCTTGTGTTTGCAGCAGCCTCCAGAGGGAGAGAGTCATCATCCAACGTTACTAAGGTCTTACTGGTGATTACTCTAGCTGTTATGATTGAAAACCATTTGTTTCCTGTCAGATTATATTGGAAAATAGCTTAATAAATCCAATTCTGCAAGACAGTGATACTAAATTTTCAAGGACAGACTTATTCAAACAACTTGTCTCTGTATGTAATGCTTCATTAAAACTATTTTCCCCAATTACTATTATAATTACTCCTCATTTTTATATAGACTGTATTTTAAAATGCTGTTTATTTTAATTCTTATGTGAATGGAAAGCTTACAACTCCTGATCTCCATATCTTTGCCTCACCTGTAACTTTTGCTTCCCAAATGAAAATCTCTATTATTATTATGACCATTTACTGAAACCACTGCATGGCACAAACTCTCAAAATTCCTGTTAATTAGTCTCTAGACCCATGACTCTTAGAGAGTTTTTACAAGTTGCAATAAATCTTTAGTGTTTCCAGGAAAATAAGTTTTTCCTGATTCAACTCTATTTGTTTTTGGAGATTCATTTATTACTTGCATAATCACTCTGGTCTTCATTTCCACATGATGGGATTTCTGCTAGAATAATATTCTTAACCCCTCCTGTTAGCTATCTGATTTGTAAGTTCAAGAGAAGAAACTGAACATGTTGGACATGATCTAGCCCTTCCTAGACTTTCCTTTTTAGAGTGAACATGTCCTCGGGATTCATGCATTCTTGTCAGTCCTCTGCCATGTGGTAAGGGCTCTGTTTCTAGGGGGAATGGCCTGCAGCTGTCAAACTACACCAGTGAACAAGGAAAAAAGTATTTTAAATTCAGCGATAAAGGCAGATCTAAAGCCACATTCTCCAATCAGCTTTAACAGTAATAAAGCTGTTGGTTTGATCTCCATCTGTCTATCTTTTCTATCTCTAAATTGGTTCTGAATTCAATTGGGACAGAGGGATGTTATTTACTGGCTGTTCCTGAACACCTAACATATGTTTTCCATATCAAATGTAGTCGATAAATATTAACTAATGACAAAGTCATAGAATATAAATTCCACAAGAGCAAAGCCTTTGCTTATCTCATTTACTGACATTTCTCCAGCACATAAAAGTTGTTTGAAAAAAAAAAAAAAAAAAAAACACAGTTCAGATCACAAATATTCTCACTCCCATTTTAGTATAAAGCATTGGGAGTACTTCAAAATTTTTGTAACACCCAAGAGATTAATGAAAGATGATCTCGATGTGAATGAAAGGAACAGAATCACTGCAGAGTCCCTGAATTATTCACATCTGAGATTGACAGTGTGATGTGCCTCAGCCTGCTATGTAGGCTTATGGAAGGCTTGATTTTTGTTCAGGATCATAGTACTGAGAAATCTCAAGTGATGAAAGAGGAACAAAGAACACCGACACAGGTCAGTAGTAAAGTCCTCAGGAACACAGGAGAAGATCTGAGGGTGTGAAAGATGGATCCCAAAGTAGATTTGGAGCTCACACAGTACTGCGTATGAAACAATCTGAACCACCGCTCCATCAGGATGTATAGACTGACAGAGGACATTATGCCACCTGATGCTGGGAAATATGTTTCCAATATGTGAAGCCATTCTTGTCACCAATGAGCATGGACTCTAAAATCCATACTGTGATTCTGTCTGCTAAAGATACAGCCATTGGCAAAGAAAAATCCATGAGGAGAACAAGCATTTACATGTTGGACAGAGAAAATCCCAGGGAAACCCTCAAGTGGGTGCTTAAGGAAAACTATGGACATCTGTAGATGAAAAGAGCAAGAATTTGTCCCAGAGATACACAAAATAGTGAAAAGATGATATGTATCTCTCATTCTGTGCATAGATTCAATTCCCCAGAAACCTCTTAGGAAATTCCAAGGTTACATCCTTCTTCTGGGTATTGTTCTCTATAAGACACAACTATTAAGAGTTAACACCATGGTGCCTAGCATTGGTCAGTCTGCAAACAGAAGAGCATAATTCTGTCTTAATAAGGCATGGTACTTTAGCATCAGGGTCCCTGGAGTTCTGTAGTAGTTCCTAAGTGTAGACTTTGGGATTGGAGTGCCTGGATTTGAACTCTACCTAGCCACTAGGTAGCTGGTGGTAAAACCTTGGTTTAAGTTTTTTGTCATTTTTAACCTAAGTTTTGTCTGTGTATTAAGGTATACATGGAGATTAGACCAGTACTTATCACGTAGAGCTGTATCAAGAATTTGATAAGGTGTGTCATTTGCATTAATATGTATGTAAAATGAATTGATTATCCATTTACATAAATTTAATGAGTTTTTCAAAATGGGCAATCCACATAAAGCCCTTTACACTGTGACTGGCATATGATCAAGTTCATGCACATAGTAAGATATTGCTATTAATAGATCCTGCAAACATGTATTGAGTTCCTGCTGTGTACTGTCAAAAATGTGCTACATATCCTATGACAGCTATCCAACCATACTTTATATTTCATCTTTATCCTCAGTTTCTGAAAGATGAGAATTTTCTTTTCCTCTACAATGCTGATTTTTTTTCTTCCAACAAGTATGAATAGTATATAAATGAATTACCTTTTCCCACTGTCTTCCTCTTTGCTGTAGGAATTTCAGTGACAATAAGTTGGTGGGGTGATCAGAAAGCTCTGGAACTGTTTCTTCTTTTACCATCCTGGTATTGCTTAAGTAATAGTATTCCTATTGCTGATTTCCCCATTCCCCGCCCCCACCTTTTCCTTCTTTGAATATTTTTAAGACCCTAGTATGTTCATTCTATAATGTTAAAAGCTGCAGAAATCTCAAGAAGTAAAACACACACAGTCTCTGTCTCTTGTCTGTTTCTGTTTCTTCATGTTCTCAAGCATTTAGAATCTGAGTAGACGAAGCATAAAAACTTAAATACAATAGGTTTTTATGACAACACAAGACCCTGTTGTGAGACGTGTACCAAAGTTGATGTTATACAGTCAGTGGGTTTCCTTACCCACCTAGCATGTCACACTATCAACTTCTGCTGTGAATAATTTAGGGTTTTCCCCCCCTTTCACAAAGAGATAGCTTTACTCTGTAGATTGCAATGTAAAGATTACCTAAAGGTTACCAAATTGTTAGATGAACTTACTACCTCAATCAAGAATAAGTTAGAGATAAAAATACTATGTGAGGGAAACTCAATATCAATAACATATTTGGAATTTGACTCAATTATTTATTAGAGGAACTTGAAAATCATCACCAAATTAATATTGGTTATATATGAGCATAGGCAATGAGGAGGGGGTAAGGGGGTATGGGAGAGGAATGAAATTATGCTACATACCTATATGAATATATCACAATGAATCCCACTTTTATATATAATTATAATGTACCAATTAAGAAAACAAACAGAAGGGAGATCAGTAAAATAGAGGTAGGGAATCAGGAGGAGGGAAGAGGTAAAAAAATATAATATGAAACACAGACACTTCTAAAGAAGGGAAAAACTTGGAAAGTAACAAAGCCAAAAGGACAGGGATGATCACTGGCAGCAAATTCACATGAGAATGTAATTGTAGGGGATGCAGAAAAAAAAAAAAAAAAAAAAAAAAGCAACATGACTTTAAACTACGCAAAGAAATCACACTAGAAATCACACTATAGGCAAGTCTGAATCTATCGCCTTGGTAAAGATACTTTTGGAATAATACACATGGAAATGAAGATTTAGACATGAAAAGCACAAGTGATTATAAGGACCTGCCAGATTGATTTATGAGCTGAGTGGCACAGCCACCACCTAAATATGTGCATATATGTGGGTATCTCACACAGATACCAAATGATTATCAAAATAATTACAGTTTTCTGTAGTTCTATTGTGAGGGACAAGTCTTTGTTGGCTTAAGTACAATCCTTTGCCTTGAAGAGATAATTTTAAAATGTGTCACCAGGTAGGCCCTACCCAGGAAATAAAACTGTATGCAGTTCTCAGACAATTGTTGAATTCAAATTCATTGGTAATAAACCAAGGAGACCATAGTTTCAAAACAGATGATTCTAGAGGCAGTATAATGGTAATAGAATCAAAAAATAACTTTAACTGAAAGATAACTAGTAGTTGTTGCTGGGTTTGTGTTTTTGGCCAATAGCCCAAAAACAGAGCTTGAGATTTTATAACTATGCTAACATTGTAAAGGGAGAGGTGACTAACAAGCTTAGGAGAAGAAAGGTAATAGAATGGAAAAAAATTTTTTAAATGGTCAAAGTGTGGGATGTGCCCACTCAGCAACATTGTTTCTTAGAAAAAGTGAGAGAGCTTGAATTAATTTAATTATCATCAGGAAAGTGTTTCAAATTACCTTGTTATTGTTAAAAAAATGATAATTACTATAAGCCATAAATTACTGAAATTGTTGAATGAATATATAAAGAAAACATCAATGTTTTAAGTAGAGGATAAAAATAGTTCTTGTTAGAGACACTATTTGCTCAAAATGACTGACTATGCATATATAAATGTTATGAAAGAAATAACTTTAAATTCTTTAATGTGATCAAATGACCTTTTGGCGTTTATTATGATCTTCAAAAAAAGTCAACCGAAAATGTGGACAATTTTAGAACATGTATGTCTCAAAACTGATTACTTCCCATTTATAAATGGACTTTGGAATATATTCAGCATGAATTATTTTCCATTTGGAAACAATTGTCTAGAAGTGGTATAAAAAAGTTATAGCAAACACACAACTTATAAAACTAAAGTATTTTAATGATTGTGTTTCCACATATATTTATGCTTGAGTTTATGGGAAGTGTTTTGAAATTCATACAGAGCACTGAAAAAAATTATAAGACAAATGATTCAAATTGAGGTCAACCAAGTTATAAATCAAAACATAAATGTACTTCACAGTACATTTAGTTCCAACATAGTTCATAAAATAACCTGTTTACTTGCTGAAACAAAGCATATAAATTTAAAATTTATTCTCGTCAGAATTAACATCTTTTGAAAAAGCCAAAATTAACTCCAGTTCATCACTCCTCTATGCAAAAACCTTCCATTGCCTGCTATTGTTTACTGACTCAAATTCACAACTTAAAGCTTATAGGCAACTCAATTATTTTCTCCACAGTGTAAGTGATTCAATCAGCGTTTTCTGTTTCTTTAATTTGTTGCTTATAACTTAATAGTCAGTCACTTATTTGTGAAGCAAACAGGATAGATAATAATTTTAAGTATTTTTGTAATTATATTGAAATTGTTTCAAATTCAAATTTTCAAATTGTCTATAGAAGATGTTTGAAATAGTATGGCAAACTAAAATGCCTATGGAGGCTAAGTAGGTAACAAAATGAGTACAGTAGGTCTGGAGGAGACAAGGCAAATGGGAGCAGTCACCCCTATTTATGGGTTGGTCTCTACACAGTCCTAAGAATTGATGTGCAGTAACAGCACCTCTGGTTGCTAGCTCATCCAATTCTTTAAGAGATGTCAGACATCTAACTTTCATTTTTTACCTTAAAAACTTTTGAATGTTGTCAACTGATTGAACTTTATTTATTATAATGTTTTTAGGTGCTGGGGGTTGAATCCAGGACTTTGCACATGCTAGGTAAGTGTTCTACCATGGAACCACATTCTCAACCCATGACTGAAATATATAAAACCAAAAAACCATGTAAACCCCAAAAGAAAATAAAGTTTTTAGCCTCAATATTGTCCTTGGGGGCTGGAGTTGTGGCTCAGTGGTAGAGCGCTTGCCTAGCATGTGTGAGGCACTGGGTTCAATCCTCAGAACCACATATAAATAAATGAATGAAATAAAGGTCAACCAACATCTAAAAAAATATTTTAAAAAATTGTCCTTGGACTTCTAGTTTTAACCTCTATGGTAAACTACAAACCAATTAAACCCTTGTGCTACAGTTCAATTTTCTACCCTGCTTTCCTTATTCGTGCAAATTCCTGGGCCAGGACAGCTGCCTTTCTTCTTTTTTCCTGTCAACTCACTCTTCCTGAAGCTTCTGATCTCTTTGCTATGGTCTAAATGTTCGAGTCTTCCAGTAAGTTCATATATTGAAATGCTAACTCTCAAAGTTATGGAATTGAGGGTAGGGCCTTGGGGAGGTGATTAGGTCCTGAGGGTGGGGCCCTCACAATGAGGTTAATGCACAACGGGAAAGAGGCCCTGGAGGGGAAAAACAAATAAACAGACATCTGATTTTCTGCATCCATTGTTGTGAGGCACAACTTAAGAACAGATTGATCGCCACTGAGAAGTCCAAATTTGAGAGTTATTAGCCAGCCAGCTGACTCTCTCACACAATACCCAAAGTGGCTATTGGGAGAACAGCCCAGAGCAAAGGGTTGCAGGGGGTTTTATACCATAAGTAAAGCATGTCAGTATATCAATCATAAGTGTCTGTTGCTATGATTCAAAATTACAAACTAACATCATGAGATCTAAAATCATGACCAGAAGGGGAAGTGGGTCAAAATGACCTTAGTTTGGTACAAGTTAAAGAATGGTTACTAACATCTAGACAATTGCTGTTGACATGGTACATTGTCTAAGAAAAATAGGAACCAAAAAGAGAACAATTTTACATTATATAAGAACTGCCGGATCCAAGATGGTGGGCTAGAGGGTGAGTGCATCTCCAGTCGCTCCAGAACCCAGGATTCAAGAAGGGGAGGCATTGAGAGACTCGGACTAAAATAGAACCACGGGGTGAGTCTCCCCCACCTGGTGAAGCTTGGCCTGGACGGCAGGCCTGGATTTGGGTGGCTTATTAGAGTAGGGCAGGGCAGCTAGAGTCTTCTCCAGACAGCCCTGGGCACTCCAGCAGTGGGCTCCTCCCACACGACCAGCTTCTAGGAGCAGGCCCCCCAGTGAGAGCCTTTCCACACAGAGCCAGCTCCAAGCCCTGGAACCAGTAGTGGGCTAGGGACAGCTTTCTTCGGAAGTACTGCATTATCAAGTTACTCCAAGACTTCAGGCTACTGAAGGCTGGGAGGTGATACACTGGAAATCTACAAGGAAAATATAAGCAAACAGAGGAAATCTGCAATATCACAGAGTCCCACTGACATCTGACCAATATGAGAAAACAAGGGAAGAAAATGTCCCAAACAAATCTAGATACTATATCAATAAAACCCAATGACAACACAGCAGAAGAAATGTCAGAAATGGAGTTCAGAATGTACATAATTAAAACAATCAGGGAAGCAAATGAGGAGATGAAAGAGCAAATGAAGGCATTAAATAATTGCACCAATCAACAGTTAAAAGAGAAATACGGGAAGCAAGAGATCATTTCAATAAAGAGTTAGAGATACTGAAAAAAAAAACAAACAGAAATCCTTGAAATGAAGGAAACAATAAACCAAGTTAAAAACTCCATAGAAAGCATAACCAATAGGATAGAACACCTGGAAGACAGAACCTCAGAGATTAAATAATACACTATTATATGATGAATGGATAACAGAAGACATCAGGAGGGAAATTAAAAAATTCTTAGAAGTAAATGAGAACAAAGACACATCATATCAAAACTTATGGCACACTATGAAAGCAGTACTTAGTGGAAGATTTATTTCATGGGGCACATTCAACAAAAGAAGTGGAAATCAACAAATAAATGACTTAACACTACAGCTCAAAGCCCTAGAAAAAGAAGAGCAGACCAACACCAAAAGTAGTAGAAGACAAGAAATAGTTAAAATCAGAGCCGAAATCAAAGAAATTGAAACAAAAGAAACAATTGGAAAAATTAACAAAATAAATAGTTGGCTCTTTGAAAAAATAAACAAAATTGATAAACCCTTAGCCACACTAACAAAGAGAAAGAGGGAGAAAACTCAAATTACTAAAATTCGGAATGAACAAGGAAATATCACAACAGACACGAGTGAAATACAAAACATAATTAGAAGCTATTTTGAAAATCTATACTCCAACAAAACAGAAAACCTCAAAGACATCAACAAATTTCTAGAGACATATGAATTACCTAAACTGAACGAGGAAGACATACACAACTTAAATACATCAATTTCAAGCAATGAAATAGAAGAGGTCATCAAAAGCCTACCAACAAAGAAAAGTCCGGGACCAGATGGGTTCTCAGCCAAGTTCTACAAAACCTTTAAAGAAGAGCTCATTCCAATACTTCTCAAAGTATTCCATAAAATAGAAGAGGAGGGAACCCTCCCAAACTCATTCTATGAAGCCAATATCACCCTGATACCTAAACCAGATAGAGACACATCGAGGAAAGAAAATTTCAGACCAATATCCTTAATGAACATCGACTCAAAAATTCTCAACAAAATTTTAGCAAATCGCATACAAAAATATATTAAAAAGATAGTGCACCCCGATCAAGTGGGTTTTATCCCAGGGATGCAAGGTTGGTTCAACATTCGGAAATCAATAAATGTCATTCACCATATCAACAGAATTAAAGTTAAGAATCACATGATTATTTCAATAGATGCAGAAAAAGCATTCGATAAAATACAGCATCCCTTCATGCTCAAAACACTAGAAAAAATTGGGGTACTGGGATCATTCCTTAACATTGTGAAGGCCATCTACGCTAAGCCCATGACCAATATCATTCTAAATGGTGAAAAACTGAAAGCATTCCCCCTAAAAACTGGAACAAGGCAGGGATGCCCTCTTTCACCACTTCTATTCAACATTGTTCTTGAGACTCTAGCCAGAGCAATTAGACAAACCAAAGAAATTAAAGGGATACGAATTGGAAAAGAGGAACTCAAACTATCCCTGTTCGCTGATGACATGATTATATATTTAGAGGAACCTGGAAATTCTACTAGAAAACTCTTAGAACTCATAAGTGAATTCAGTAAAGTAGCAGGTTACAAGATCAATGCTCATAAATCCAATGCATTTTTATATGTAAGTGATGAATCTTCAGAAAGAGAAATTAGGAAAACTACCCCATTCACAATAGCATCAAAAAAAAATAAATAAAATACTTGGGAATCAATCTCACAAAAGAGGTGAAAGACCTCTACAATGAGAACTACAGAACACTAAAGAAAGATATTAAAAAAAAACCTTAGAAGATGGAAAGATCTCCCATGTTCTTGGATAGGCAGAATTAATATTGTCAAAATGGCCATACTACCTAAAGTGCTATATAGATTCAATGCAATCCAATTAAAATCCCAATGATGTATCTTACAGAAATAGAGCAATCAATTATGAAATTCATCTGAAGCATAAGAAACCCAGAATAGCTAAAGCAATCCTCAGTAGAAAAAGCAAAGCAGGGGGTATCGCAATACCAGATCTTCAATTCTACTACAAAGCAATAGTAACAAAAACCGCATGGTATTGGCACCAAAATAGACAGGTACATCAATGGTACAGAATAGAGGACACGGACACAAACCCAAATAAATACAATTTTCTCATACTAGACAAAGGTGTCAAAATATGCAATGGAGAAAAGATACCTCTTCAACAAATGGTGCCTGGAAAACTGGAAAATCATATGCAACAGAATGAAATTAAACCCCTATCTCTCACCCTGCACAAAACTCAACTCAAAATGGATCAAGGACCTCAGAATCAGACCAGAGACCCTGCATCTTATAGAAGAAAAAGTAGGTCCAAACCTTCAACTTGTTGGCTTAGGATCAGACTTCCTTAACAGGACTCCCATAGCCCAAGAAATAAAAGCAAGAATCAACAACTGGGATAGATTCAAACTAAAAAGCTTTCTCTCAGCAAAGGAAACTATCAGTAATGTGAAGAGAGAGCCTACAGAGTGGGAGAATATCTTTGCCACTCATACTTCAGATAGAGCGCTAATATCCCGGATCTATAAAGAACTCAAAAAACTCAACACCAAGAATACAAATAATCCAATCAACAAATGGGCTAAGGAAATGAACAGACACTTCACAGAAGAAGATGTACAAGCAATCGACAGATATATGAAAAAAATGTTGAACATCTGAAGTAATAAGAGAAATGCAAATCAAAACTACCCTAAGATTTCATCTCACCCCAATTAGAATGGCGATTATCAAGAACACAAGCAACAATAGGTGTTGGCGAGGATGTGGGGAAAAAGGTACACTCATACATTAGTGGTGGGGTTGCAAATTAGTGCAGCCACTCTGGAAAGCAGTATGGAGATTCCTCAGAAAGCTTGGAATGGAACCAGCATTTGACTCAGCTATCCCACTCCTTGGCCTATACCCAAAGGACTTAAAATCAGCATACTACAGAGACACAGCCACATCAATGTTCATAGCTGCTCAATTCACCATAGCCAGATTGTGGAACCAACCTAGATGCCCTTCAGTTGATGAATGGATAAAGAAACTGTGGCAAATATATACAATGGAATATTATTCTGCCATGAAGAATGATAAAATTATGACATTTGCAGGCAAATGGATGAAATAGGAGAATATCATGCTAAGTGAGATAAGCCAATCTCAAAAAACTAAAGGACGAATAATCTTGCTGATAAGTGGATGAGGACATATAATGGGGGGTGGGAGGGGTTAGTGTTAGGGTTAGGGTTAGGTTTAGGGTTAGGGATAAGGAGGGTGGTAAGAATGGAGGAAGGAAGGACTGTATAGAGGGAAAAGAGTGGTGGGAGGGGTGGGAGAGGTGGGGGAAGGGAAAAAATAACAGAATGAATCAAGCAACATTGCCCTATGTAAATTTATGATTTTTAATAAAAAAAAAAAAGAATTGCCATTTTGTGTTGCCAAACATGCTATGCTAAGCAACTGTTGATGGGTACTGAGGTGGGGTGATACCATGGGAGAAGCATTTCCTATGTGGCATGGAGTCTCAGGGTGAAATGGAGTCTTTTTAGTCATTTCCCATATAGCCTGACCTTTAACATTTCCATGGAGTCACATAGGTCAACCCATCACACTATGGATTATTGAATACATTTTGTCAGCCAAATTCTGCTTGTATCATACTCATCTGTTCTAGAACAAACAGAACTATTTGTATTGCTAAGCATATGAACTCTAAAGGCAGAGATTGTTTTACTAAGCCTGATACTTAGGAGTCACATAGTAAACGCTTGTAGAACTGGATTGAATTGGATATAGAGGCTATCACTTGCATATGTCTCATCAGCAATATTTTTCAAGGAGACTTTCATTTGAGTTGAATATACAGGGTTAATATTTACGGGGCAAAAGTCTAGTGAAAAAAAATCTGTTAAATAATGTTCCTTAACAGATGGTGCATTTGTTTCCTTAATGAAATATCCTGACTGTGTAGAGTTGTCATAATTAAGTAATAGCTCCCTGTACAATCTTTGGTAACTAAAGACTTTCCAATGTGTCAACTCTGTGTTCCAAGCCTGATGTGTAGCTGCTCCTGAATTTGACACAGTGTGAAGTGTTTCTGGGTGAATTTCCTTTCTGTATTCCAAACAGTTACTGAAGTCCTTGTTGGGTCTAGTTTGAGAAGGCAGGCCATTTAGAGTGAACTTGGCCTATATGGTTTATTTCTAAAATGATCCTGAAATCCAGGACACAGAATTTTTTGTTTGCTTGCTTTTGGGTTATTCAAAGCTTGGAATGATGCTTGAGTTAATACCCTGGAGGTTTCAATAAAGCTCAAGAGTGTTGGATATTTTCCTCTTCTCTATTGAGTAGAAATTATCATTCATTCTTTTCTGTTTGATCTGTATAAATAATGCATTGTTTACATGCCAGCTGGGTGTGTGTTAGGAACAGCATTTAAACTGCAATCAAGAAACCAGCTGTTTGACCTGGAAGAGCAAGGAAGTTACCTGATATCCTGTAGGGGTTCAGACCATGGGAAAAAGGTTTGGGATTCTAGCAGTTGAAAGAAGATGTGAGGTGCAGTTGGTATTGTAGACATGCTTTATTTGAAGGCAGCAACAGGCCCCTGAGTCTTTCCAATAGGCCTTTTTTATGTGCAAACCAAACGAAGGCATAGTGCCAACGTGTTACATAAGTGAGCTCATGCTCATAAGCAAATATTTATAACCTTGAGTATATATGCTGAATCAGAGTATTTATGACCTTGACTACATATTAAATCATAGCGGGTTGGAAGTCTCAGTGAGGGAGCTAACTCTAGTCATCTTGGGCCTGCCCCACACCTGAGCACCTCAAGTCTTGTTTTGTGATGTGTAAGATTAGAAAAGGAGAATGCCTACATCTTAGAATAATCCCTATCTCTGGATTAAATGAAATAATATATTTGAAAGCCCTTTGTGAACATGCTATTCTAGTACTATTGTTTATTTAAATAACTTTTGCACTTTATTCTTGGTGGGAGATATTTAGTTTCTTGGGAACCCTTTGGAGTCAGCAAACTAGGGCTGGATCTGTGTATTATCGAGTCCTTTCCTAAACAAAATTCTGCCTTGTATTGTACATATGGTTAGGCCAAATCTGGCCCACTGGTTTGCATCTTGTCTATGGCTGCTTCACTTGACAATCACAGAGTCAAGTAGTTTCAACACAGAGCTTATATCCTGAAAAGTTGAAAATATTTAATATCTAGCTCTTTAGAAAGAGTCTGCTGACTCTGGCATAGTTTTTCACTCACAGGAAATATTCAAACGTTTGACTTCAAGTCTGAACTTGAAGAGTGCCCCAACAAGACCCTCTCAGGTTTACTATTTATTTTTCCTGTGGTCACAGGGCAGGAATGAAAACACCTGTGGGATTTGGGACCAAGACAATAATTACTTCTCAGTCTTATCTCCTGCAGCCAGAAGAAAACATCTGCTTTTTTAATTCTGCAGAGAAGGGCAGAATTAAAACTGTCTAGGGACTTCCGCTATATCTCCAAACAGAGAAGGAAGGGTGGAAGGCAGGCAAGAACATTTCCGGTTTAACCAAATGAAAAGTTAAGGGAAATCAAGTGAGAAGGGTGAAGTATTGGCTTTAAAGTTTAAATCTAAATAGGTCTCATTGCCATTCTTGTACCAATGGATAGATGTTGGCAAAAGTCCCGCTAATTCTTTGATTTGTTTAATAAAAGTCACTTAAAAAAATCAAATGGATCACCGGGCAGGAATTTGACCAGAAACACCTTCCAAGTGATAATTAGCTTGCCAATTTTTCTCTGAGTTTTATGTTAGCATAAATATTCATGACACATTCCCCATCAAATTGTAAGTTCTTCAGGAAACACTGTTATCAGTTTAAGAAGAACATGAATCAGACTGATAAAGCTAATTGGTTAGGGTTCTTTTTTCTCCTTCATTTTAAATAAAGCTGTCGAAGGTTCCCAGGGTAATGAAGAGCTTTGTTGTTATGACAACTGCTTATTCCTTCCCTTTGAAGAAGCTTGTGATGTGATAGGCAACACATCAGGAATAATTAAAACAAATGATAAGCGAGATGCACCCACGTAGTTAAAAAAACAGAAGCTCAAACCGTTTTTACTGGTCTTCAATTACTGTTTTCATGGCAGGAAATTCATGTAATCTGAACTGGTCATTTGTGCAATTCCCACAGTTTCTATATCTGAGGATGATGCTACTCAGGGAGATTTAGATACATCCTGAGATCTCTTTTGCCTACTGCATCTCACTGTCCAACCTACTCTTCTCCAAGAAGCGATGATTTTCAGGGTGATGGTGCACTCTAAAGTGATTGAGAAAGTTCACTTAGTGTACCTCAATTACTTCCAGTAAGAAGGACTGTTGTACTATACTATAGAGCTCACTGCCCGAACCACAAAGTAGCATGCATTTGTCTTTTTCCAGGGCTTTCTGATTCCTTTTCTTTTCTAACCCCTCTCTGAACACCTCTATGAACTGGTTGGCATTATCCCTACCTCACAGTGAAAGAATGCAATCCCTGAAGAGTGTAAAGGACACACTCAAGGTCATCCAGCTGGAAGTAGTTAAGTGCTAATTCCAGCTTGAGTTTTTGATTCCAACAGATCTTTACATAATGCTATATAGCTATACATGATGCTATAGCAGAAAGAAAAAACTGGTTTGAATAATTAAAACATAGCAGATAATTCTGTACTGGGGAATGCTATTACTATTACTTTATTTCCTTCTCATTTCCTTGCTATACTCTTAGCCTATCTAGACAAATCATTTTATCTCCTAGCTTCAGGTAATGAACCTTTGGAAGTTATGAAAATTTTATGCTTAAAACACAGAATCTTTTCTTTTTTTAAAAAATGATACAGACTAGGATATAAAATATGAGTTTCTCCACACATAGTAAGGACAAGTATGGTTTTATGAGATGTTTATTTCTTTTTATATATACTTGGGTACGCTTGGTTGTAATTTGTGGTCTACAAAGTTTGAAAGCCACCTCTCTAACACTGTTATTGATTCTCACTTGATTCTCTAATTTCATTTCACTTTTTTGGGAGATATTTGTTTAATAAATGGTAACTGCAAAAGGAGGTTTGACTACCACTGTCTAAAAAATAGTAAGTATGCTATTCTTCTTACATAAAATTAAACAATCTATTCTGTCATTTTCTTAGTCCATTCTGGCTGCTGTTGCCAAACGCCTTCCATTGGGTGTTTTATCAAAAACAGAAATTTATTTCTCACAGTCCTAGAGACTGAGAAGTTCAAGATCAAGTCCCTGGGAGTCGGCATCTGTGAGGGACCGCTTCCTCAGAGACACATGACTTCTCACTGTAAGCTGACAGATGGAAGGGGCGTGTGTGGGTTTCTCTGGAATCTCTTCAATGAGGGTACAGATCCCATACCTAAGGGCTCTACTCTCATGACCTAATCACTTTCCAGAACCATCCCTTGGGGGATTAGGATTTCAACATAACATTTGAGGGTCACAAACATTTAGACCATAGAAGCCAATCAGGAGGTTCAGAGAAAGAATACTGTGGCCAATTGATGTGGCATACATTGGACAAGCTTCTCTTCCTCCTTGTTTCGTGTCAACCTCCTCAATCTTACTGAACAGTTCCTGGGGCATAACCACTGCTGTTACTAGAAATGGTCATAGAGAATTGGGAAGAAGGTTTATGAAAAGAATGGGTATGAAAGTATATTGAACATATGTACAGAGTATCCTATGAAGTATTCTTGTTGCAAATATTTAACCTAAAATTCACCAAACCTCTGGACCTCTCACCTGCAGAAGAAATACAGGTGATAGAGGCACAAGTTAAGCACCATCATGAAGAGGTGGACAAATCCAAAATGTGAAAGATTCTGAGACAAGTTGCTTTGGATTTCCCAGAAAGAAAATGTCATGGAGGAAAAAGAAGTAGAGGTAATGTCCTAAATTAAAAGAGGCTAAAGAGACAACCAAATGTAATGAATAAGTTTGACTATTGCATGGAAAAAAAGTGTATAAAAGTCACTTTTGGCATACTTGAAAAAAATTAAATATGGATTGGACTCATTGTTCATTTTCTTAAACATGATAATATTATGGTTATATAGCAAAATGACTTTATTATTAGGATATGAATGTTGAGGTATTTAAAAATGGATGTCATATCAATAATCTGTAATTTACTCCCTAATGATTCAACCACCTATCATCTCTCTATCATGATAGACATAGATTAAGCACATGTAAACAAATACTAACAACTTGTAAATTTGGGTTAACAATATACGAGTATTTTATATTATTCTTTCAACCTTTTTGTAATTTTAAAAGTTTTCAAAATAGAGAGATTATGTTAAAAGAGTGCAGAAAAAAATCTCTGACTCATAGGGTTTTTATTTTATGCCATTTGTCTTTATTTTAAAAACTGCTATAACTTAAAATGTTTTTAGTGTTCTTGACTGCTAATTTCATCATGTGTGTTATTTGTGGGCAGAATTATATGAAGGAATATAATTCCTTTATACTCCAGGGAGACTTGATGAAACCCCCCACAGAACTTTCTCTGAAGACTTGTTCTTTCTGGTACTCTGCACCCTGAATTCTAGCTGCCTTGGTCCAGCCAGACTTACAGCTCTGCTTCCTTGACAGGAGAACATCTCTGAGCTTTTCCTTTCCTCTCCTGCAGGCTGGGAACTCCTCCAGTTAATAAGATGGGGCATTCCTTAGACTCACCTATTTTTTTTCCTGAATTTCAGTGACATTGCCTTTAATTTTCTGATGTCCAAATTCTTGAAAACCATTTTTTCCATGTATATTGTTTCATTCTTTTGTTTTTTAAATTTTGTTTCATTTTAGTTGTTTCAACCAGGGGGTAAGTCTTGTTTTAATTTTTTTTTTTTTTGGTCTTGACTAGAAGTGAATGTCTCTTGTCATTTGTGAGGCCCTAGCAGAGAATTCCATGAAGTGTTAGAGTAATGATGAAAAATCTAAATTCTTCGGATGAAATGGATAATAAATATTAGTTACACAGATTAATAAACAAAGTACTATGTTTGGAGGAGATACTTCTGAGAAGAAAAGCAGAGAACAGGATTGCCTATGTGCCTTCTTCAGTCAGGCCATTGGGTCTTCAATGATGCCATTGGCCAGGGACTACTTTCTATAAAGCCACAGTGGCTAGTGTAGCTGTGAGGGAAATGAAACATTACTACTTGGCAGGATGGAAACACTTCAATTTTTCATGCTAATGTCTTCACAGAAATAAAAGAAAATACATTTCAACAGATTCTAAAAAAAAGTGGGCTGAAATTTACAGCATCTAAAGTATGATATATCTTTGGCTTGAGATACCCAGTTTACGAAATAAAGTCACAGCACTTCAAAGACCAGTCTCTTGCTGCCTTGATCCCACTCTGAAATTTCTTCTTTCTTCCGCAGTGAAAACAATGTGTTGCATGAATGTAGTGATATTTGGGGAGAGCCCAGTGTGTCAATGTAGAACATTATCTTAGCTGTGTGTAACGAGGAGTCCTGCGGCCTGAAAAAATGGGAGACTGCTGTGCCTACCAGCATTACTGTGAGCACATTATTCTCCACATAAAGCCGGGGCCACTGTGAATTTGAAAAGAAAAAACATGCACTAAGCTGTCTGAGAATTATATAATTCTTGAAATACAAACTGTCCTTCGCTTTTTTCTTTTAAATCTACTTCAGTACCTGCAAAGCTTTGAAGAGGGATTTTAATGACTTAATGCAAAAACTGTGTGTAAATTTAGTGTGACTGAAACTTCCCCCCTCCTTTTAAACTCTTGAATAAAGGACATGATAGTTTCTGAGGTTGAGATATATGGTTTATTAACATCCCCAAATCAGAAGGGCCATTTTAGATCATGGGAATGCAGCTTTATTTTTACCTCTCAGGGAGTGGCCACCTTTCCACTGATTGGCACACAGAACCCATGTTATTGAAATGGCAAACAAGAGGATGAGCTGAGACCATGGTTTCTGAATTGTGGATGATGGAAATGGAATTTAGCCTAGTCTAGTTTTCAAACCAAAATAAGTTTAGTTACTGATATATCACATACGTATTCTGTCTCTGCTATACATACAGGCAACATGAAATGGTTGCAAAATCCTTTGAAAAATCCCATAATGCCTTCTACTTGTCATTCATTTGTTTTGTTTAAGTTATGCTATCCCATTGGCCTCTCAACCGAAAAATATTTTGGGGAGAGCTGTTACACATCTCACAGTGAAACTTTTTCTTCATGTCACAAGAAAGAAGGGGCCACACGCAAGACCTGAGTGCTTGGGAGGAAGGAGTAATAGAAGGGATGTGGAAAAGGAAGGTGGGAACCAAAGACATACTTCCTACTTCAGAATTTGGTCAAGGAGCATGGTGCCATCATGCTTTCATTCATTCATTTATTCGTTCAGTCAAGTCAGCAAATATTTTATTATGTGTAAACAAGTAATTTATCTCTATCATCAAATAGGATTTTTGTATTATGGACTAGGAAAGGAAACTCAGTTCTCAGTGTGGACATGACAGACTGAAAGGTCATAGGATAATAGATTATAGAAAATATGAAAGGCCAATCACAGTTCAAAGCATAAAGTGTTACATAATGAGCATAATGCAAGTTATAACATTCACAGTTCAGAGGGAAGAACTCTAAGGCAAAAAGGGGAAGGACTGGATGGATAACTAGAAGTGGAGATGGCACCAAGATTTTAACCTGGATAGCAAGGTGCTATCATACAGTCATCACAGCTGAGATATAAAATGCAGGGAAAGGAACAAATTTTGAAAGAAGATAATGAGTTTGGTTTTGGCGGCAATGTCCAGTGGTGGTTGGATGTAGTGGCCTGGACAAGGGAAAGCATTTCTAGACCAAAGGTAGACAGAAGAGTTATCTGTTTTGAAGCATTTAATATGTTGTTAATGGGATTGCCCAAAGACAAAATACACTGAAAAAAAAAAAAAAAGGTCAAGGATAGCTTAAGAACTTTAACAAGATGCACAAGCAATGTGGAAAAAACTGATTTGGAAGTTGGAGGCATGCAAAGACCAGGATGAAACTAAGGGATGGTGTTATGATAGAAACCAAAAGCAGAGAGAGTGTTATGGGGGTAAGAAGGGATTGTTGTTGGTGCCACATGTTTTAGAGGAGTTGGTGAGACCAATTTAGAAACCTGACACTGGAGGACAGTGAAAATAGATTGAGTAGCACCATGAGAGTGGAAGCCAACCTTCAGTGGGCTGAAGAGTAAATGTCAGAAAAAGAAGTGTAGATGTTGAGTGAACTTGCCCAAGGCAGTTAGCTGTGAAAATATTAAGCCTCTCCACAATGGGGTCTCTGGTCAAGAAATTGCTTTGGTTACTAAAGAAATTATCAGAGAAAGGCAAAAAAGAGAACATATACAGGTACTCAACTTGGCAGTTTTTAAAAACAACGATTTAAAAGAAATTGGAAACAACCTTAATGTTCAACTTAAGGTATTAAGTAATTGATGATTCAGTTATATGATAAAAAAAATCACCTTTAAAATTATGATGGAGAAAATATACAGACATAAAAAATGCCTGTGAAATATGTTTTCTAAGACTTCTGCATGGAAACTGTAGTCACTTAAAAAAAATTAGAGAAAGTGATTAGGAAGGCTACCTACATCCAAACTAAGCTGGGTTATGAATAGAGGGCAGAGAGCAGGGGACTCAATTAATAACAGATTTTTTTCCTTCTTCCTCCCCTTCCTTCCTTATCTTTCTTAATCTTTAATTACTTAGAGATTCTTGAACATATATACTTATTCTGAGGAAGTAGCTGAAAAAAAAGATTTAAAATACTGAGCTTTGGGCATGGGATAGGGAAGAATAAGTGAAAAATCAGGATTTATCTGAATTTGAGAAGATAATCAGATCCACAGGAGAGTTGAAGTGTATAATATTAATTAAGAATGAAGATGAGATGGGGAAGAAGAAATACATACAAATGAGTGTGTAAGTGACAGTCAGAAGAGAGTCTGAGAAATGTTCCTCCAGTACATTTTACATTTCTGTGAAAAGCAAAAAAAAAGCTTTGTCACCCATCTGCAAAATATAAGCAGGGTATAGGTGAGACTGTAAAATTGAGAAAAGTTGAAGTTTAGGAGTAGGGAATGCAAAAGAACACATGAGCTTTATGGTTGCAAACTTACAAGGTGTTACAATGTGTGCCTTGCTTCTTTTGGCAGCAATTCCATAATAAGCCATAAAAATGGGTTGGGGGAGCAGAGTACTGGTGTATTAATGATAGGACTTTACCTGCTTAAAAGTGTGAGGAGATAAGGTCCTGCCTCTCCAGCATGTCACAATCATTAACAGGTATTTGTTGAATTCTCATGATCAAGACACTGAGGAGAATGCAAAAATGATGAGAGATGGTACCCAGCCTGATGGAACTTATATTTGGTTGGGGAGATGAATCAGAGCCACTTGAAAAGTTAACTACATTTCAAGGTAATTTTGCCATAAGTGATGAAAGTAGCATGAAGAATCAGAGAGATGATTAATCACTTACAACTGGAGCAGTCAAGGAAGATTTCATATTATTTTTATATTGCCTTTGTGTATTTATTTATTTCTCCTTTCCAGTAGGATAGGTACTGCCATATTCATCTTCTACTCCTATCACATTTCCTTGTATGTGACATGCACTTAGTAACCATCACTGAATAAATGGACTAATGAATGAATGAATAAACAAATCAAGTCAGATTTGAATAGGTGGAAGGAATAGAAATTCATTCCAGTAGGATTATGGTCATACATAAAAATACAGAAGAAGGGAGAAAAGAAACTAGCTTTTACTGAGTATGTATATTCCAGGCACTGGGCTATGTTTTCACCTACATTAGTGATTCATTGTTACAACGAACCTCTGAAATCGATCTAAATATCCCCACTTTAGAGGATGCAAACATGGTAGGCATGGTGATACATGCCTGTAATCCCAACTACTTGGGAAGTTGAAGCAGGAAGACCACAAGTTTGAGGCCAACCTCAGCAACTTAGACCTGTCTCAAATTAGAAATAAGGAAAGTACTGGGGTTGTAACTCAGTGGTAGAGCACTGGCCCAGGGTATATGAGGTCCTATATAAAAATAAAAATAAAGAAGATCCAAATGCTCCAGGTTTTAGTCAGTTTTTGCATCACTGTCACCAAAATACCTGACAAGAACAACTTAGAGGAGGAGTTTATTTGGGTTTCACAGTTTCAGAGGTCTCACTCTAAAGATGGATGGTTCCATTGTTCTGGGCCCGAGGTAAGGCAGCTCATCATGGTGGAAAGTCCCAGTGGAGAAAATCTGTTCAGTTCATGGAAGGGTCAGAAAACAGAGACAGAGGTGGGGAAAGAGGCCACAGAGCAGATACACCCTTCCAGTACACACCTGCAGTGACCCACCACTTCCAGCCATGCCCCACCAGCCTATAGTTTCCACCCAGTCAGTCTATTCAAACTAGGATGATCTGACTGAGTTACAGCTCTCACAATCCAGTCCTTTTTACTGCTGAATATTCCTGCATTAACACATGAGATTTTGGGGGATACTTCATACCCAAATCATAATAAGGAGTTTCAGGGAGATTAGACAACTTGCATACATAATGAGTAAATGTCAGTGTTGAGACTAGAAGCTCTGGGCTCAATGCTGGGTTTGGGACGGAGAAGGTAGTTTCAGAAATTCCCTTGCAGGGATATGGCTGTGTCTAGTTGAGGGTAGCACGTTGTGCTTCTCTACTTTTACACTCCTGCAACTTCTAGTTATATGTCAGTACATGGTTGTGGTGGTTCCTTGAATCTAACTGCCTATGACATCAAATCAAAAGTCCTCAGTGTGGTAAAAAGGCCTTGCACGGCGTGGCCCTGGCTTCCTCTCCCCAGCCTCATTCTCAGCTAATGATTCCCATTCACCAATATCCACACTCTGGTTTTCCTGACCTGTGCTTGCTCATTTAGTCTTTTGACCTTCTTTCTTGCTATTTTTTATGCCTCTGGTTCCCTTCCTCATATTGTCACCTATTCATCTTTTTAAATTTAACTCCATGGCCACTTGTCCTTTCCTCATTTGTAAATAATATTAGTTACATGAATTGATCTCTTGTCTTCCTGAGACTCCATTAAACTATCTTCTCTTTTTCCTCAAATAGCTATGCTAATGAATTTTTATCTTCTTTTTTCTTCCCCCAAAAAAAGCCCTCAGCCAAAGGGCAGTTTAATATTTCTACAGTTACATGTAGCCTTCTCTACTTCAATATTGTGAAACACAAGGGAAATGTAGGTACTTGTCCCCGAGGCTATGGCTTTGAAATTTTGTACCTTCTGTAACTATTGAACCTTCTCCCCTCATCCCATGGGATAAAGAAAAAAGGGAAATTGAAGTTATGCATACATATATACTGATCCATTTAGAGTCCATATAATTCTTTAGTTTTATCAAGTTGTGGAATTCCTGAACTCTTTTCCCTGAATCTTGTTCTGCCTCTACTGCTTTCTATTCATTTCAGGGCTTCGTGCTAAGCTGCTGGAGAGGAATAGAGAGGAACTTTGTACAGACTCTGTCCTGCGGTGGTGACCAGAAAGTAACTGCACAGGCCACCTCTGGGGGACTTTTGAATCTCAGAAACTGGGAGGAAAATTTTGGTGCACTGAGAGAGTTCTTTCTCAGGAACAACATGAAACAACACCCTTGTCTGGCTCTGGGGATTAATTAGCACTGTGCTAAAATAAATCCTGTAGAGAATTTTACTTCTCTGCAACAGAAAGCTATTTCCAAATTTGGATCAATTTGCAATTATTAAATTAGACTAAAGATGGTCTGCTCGTGTAGCCCTTTTAATCTGTATGTTGCTGATGTCTCCAAAACTAATACCATCTTCGCTCCCATGGTGGCCAGATCTTACCACCAGGGCCTGGGTGCAGAGTGTGAGTAAGTGTGATCCTTGCTACAGACTGGGCCTGGAGTTAAGTGGTCACGGAGATGGGGGTTGCTGTACAGTTTAGCCTGACTTAAGTTCAAAGATATTTAGAGGCAGCCCTTTTAGTCACCAGCGGGGAAAGGAGGATTGTTCCAGGAGCTCTCAGGAGATCTTTGCTAATCCCCTTCTCTATAGTTAGACAGCAGGTGCAAGAGCAGAAGCAATCACCCCTGCACCCCTTGTCCAGCAAGCAGGGGTTCCCAGCTTGTCCACGCCTCTTTCAGATCATCAGACTCTCTCCCTCAAGTAGTATCACAGAACATTGGTCTGTGCTTTCTTGCACTTCATTGCTGCTAACGAAATCTGATAAAACTTCTGTTGTTTATCAAAGAAAACAAATGTCAGGTACAAAGGTGAAATTAGGGTGGGAAATTAAAACACAGGTCAGGTCAAAATTACATATTTAGGAGTTTATTTATACAGTTGCTAAAAATCTACACCAAGTCCTAAAATTATCTATGCATTGATAACCACTAAAAGCCATAGATATCAGAAATAAATGTCCAATCTTTGTTAAGGGGTCAAATTTTGTTTTGTTTCTTTTTGAGTTTTGAAAATGAAACTTGAGGGATCATGGAAGCACTTTCCTCTTTAGAATGTGCTCCCACAGCTAAAGGAAGTACACTGACTAAAAATATAACACTGACTGCCCAAGTTTCCAGGAAACATCACAGAAATAAAAAAGAAAAACTCAAACATCATTTTAGCTACATATTTATGTACATTTAAAATTTTTGGAGGGATAAATTCTTAGATGTGAATGTTTGCGTTCAAGTGTATAAAAATTTTGCAGACATTATCAGATTACTCTCATGAAAGATGAAAACAGTTTATATCAGGTCTCGTTTTCCTTATTACTAGATGTTACTACAGGAAAATTATTTGAAACCAGTGAAATTTAAATTTGAAATTTTGAACTCACGTCTACTGAACTGTGATAGAAATGCAAAACAGCTTCTTTAATATTAACAAGGGCAATGTTTTAATTTCATGCACATATCATATAGCAGCTCATGTCCTCAAGTTTAATTAATCTCAACACACTTATTTAGCATGCCTTATTGATTGTGTCTCACCTAAGTCCAAGGGACTGCATTATGGCTGGTAACAAAAACTTGCATACCACGTGATCCACTACTCTGAAGAAATTCCTAATAGCCTGTGAACCCCAGCATGTAAATCATGATAAGAGAGCTAGAGAATGGCAATAATGATAATAAGCAACATTATAAAGAGAGGAGTATGTTCCTTTATTCAAGTACCATGTTTAGGCTCTAAACAGGCAGAAACATGAAAAATCCATGTAGAATCAAACGCCAGCACATGACCTATGCTTTAATGTAAAATAGTAAATGATATGAAATGATTACAAACATAGGTAGTGTTTTAGTCAGCTTTTATTGTCACTATGACTAAAAGACCTGACAAGAACAGGTTTAGAGGAGGAAGAGTTTACTTGGTGGCTCACAGTTTCAGGGGCCTCAGTCCATAGACAGCCAGCTCCATTCCTCAGGGTTTAAGGGGAAGCAGGACATCATGGCAGAAGAGTGTGGTAGAGGAATGCAGGTCAAGACATGGCCACCAAGAAGCAGAGAGCAAGCGAGAGAGACTCCACTTGCCAGATACAAAATACATACTCCAAAGGCACACTCCCAATGACCTACCTCCTTTAGCTACACCCTACCTGCCCTTCAGTTACCACTCAGTTAATCCTGTCAGGGGATTAATTCACTGATTGGGTTAAGGCTCTCACATCCCAGTCATTTCGCCTCATGCATTGTTTTATGCACGAGTTTTTGGTGGACATCTCACATCCAAACCTTAACAGGTGGTGTTATATATTTTTTTCAACTATCCCAAAGTGTGAAACTCAAACACTACAAAGGCATCCTGAACAGTATCTTGAATTGCTATCTAAAGTCTCTGCCTAATTCTGTAGGTTAAAATCTCAAATAGATACCAAATTAAAGAAGCCAAATAGCACAGAGAAGAAATGTCACAGAAAAGTATTGACATGTTATAGATTTTTCAAGGATGGCATAATTATCTCCTATAGCATTTATCCCCATAACGGAGGTGAATGGATGACTCTAAACACGTGCAGAATGTCATTATGCAGAATCGAACAACGTTGAATAAGAGAAGACAGTAAACTTTAGGCAGAAAGGGACTCTCTCTGTTCACCACTGTTTCCACTGCTTTGGCGCCAGTGCTCAGACCTAGAAAACTTTTAATGAATACTGGTGGAATGAGTGAACAAGAATATTGTGATACTAGCAATCTGTTGCAAGCTTTCACTCAAATTGAATTTCAGTATATGTAGAAAATAATTTAAAGGCCAAACTCCTAGACATCTTTGAAACTTTGAAGCAAAATTCTTCTTCAGAACATAGACTCAAAAGACTCAGAAGTGGCAAGGTGAAATGCAAGCTTGCAGTGACCAAGTAAGCTTGCTGCATAAAGGGACTGAAAAGAGGAATGGTTGAATTACTCTCAGTAGTGGATGCTGTGGCATGCTGAGCAGTCCCTCCTCATTCCATGATGTCTGGGAATGCCAGCAGTTGACAACCCTCAGCTGAATGGGGCTCCAGGAATTACCTCAGAGAGAGCTCCTTAGCTTGAGGTCACACTGCTTCTCCTAGAGCAGCCCAAACACGTGACTGGCTGATGAAGGGCAAGGTGGAATGTGTGTAATTAAGTCCCATGCTTCGCCTCATGGTGGGTCTACTGGGAACAGCTATCCCAGCTCCAGTGCCTTCTGTGGGATTGTTTGAGGTCTGTATCTTGTCTGCATCAGAGTTCCATTCTTCTGCCACAGGATCCATCTTCCTCCACTTACTCACAGGTCCTAGTTCCCAGGGGCACTCAGTAGTAAATGCCACACACAGGTCTGGTTCAGAGCTGGCTTGCTAGGGTGTCTGACAAGACACCATGTCACCTATTACTTCTAAATAGAGAGGAGACACCCTCAGAGCTAAAACTTCCCAGGGAGATTTGAGCTTAGGGCCTTGTATAAACAGTGCTAGGCAACCAGGTATCCCCAACATTTAAAAATGATCATCAGAGAGTCAGAAATGACTGGACTGGGTTACAAGAGTTAAATTAAAACTTATCTTTGTTTTCTTACACAGAGACACATCTCCTTCACACTGAATGTCTGCTGAGTGCTACATGTCCATACTTTTTAGTACCAAAACATACCTTGCTAGGGTTTTGGTTTTCTTTACCCAATGTTCCAAATTTTATTCTCCTTTTGATTTTTTTTTCTTAGCACTTACAGTTGATTTCTTTCATTCTTTGAAGAGTTGTATTTCTGAGGGGATAGGTAACTGTCTGTTTGGCTCCAGAAAAATATCAAGACAAAACTTTTTCATTCTGTATGTTCAACTATAGTTGGTCCTCAAGATTAATCTAGGAATTCCCTGAAACTTTTTTAGAATGTTTTAGTTTGGAATCTGTTTTCTACCACATAGCTGCTTATTATGATGTGACATTGGAAAATGTTTTCATTTTTTAAGTATAATTAGTATTTATTTAACCTTTATATTCATTTGATACTTTTATTATAAAATAAAATGAAGATCCCAGAAAGTCATACAAAATCATGTAGATTAATTAAGTAACATTTGTGGTAACCACTACCTGGGTTTAGAAATAGAATTTTTCAGTATCTCAGAAGCTCCTCTTGGCACTTCATCTCAAACTCAACACTTCTTCCCTCAGAGCAACCTCTGTCCTAATCTGTAATAACCACTTTCTGGAATTTCTTCATAGTTTCATCAAAAAATGTGAATCTCCAATGGAGTATTACTCAGTCATAAAGAAGAATGAAATCATGGCATTTGCCAGTAAATGGATGGATCTGGAGACTATCATGCTAGCTGAAATAAGCCAATCCCCCAAAACCAAAGGCCAAATGTTCTCTCTGATACATGGAAGCTAACCCACAATAAGGGGAAAGGGGAGGAAGGGAAGAATAGTTCAGTGGACTAGAAAAAGGAGATAAAGGAAAGGAAGGGGGGATAGGAAAATGAAAGACAGTGGAATGAATCTGACATAACTTTCCTAAGTATATACATGAATACACCGCAGCGAATCCCACCATTGTGCACCACCACAAGACTGGGGCCCTAATTAGAATAAGATATATTCCATGCTTGTATAATTATATCAAAATGGACTCTACTATCATGTATGACTAAAAAAAACCAATAAAATAAAAAATGTGTATCCCTGCACACTGTAATTTTGTCTCACCTATTTTAAAAATTTTAAGTCTTTACATTTCTTTTAATCTTCAAATTTCCTCCTTCCCTTTCTTTTCCTTACAGATTATTTATTAAAGAACTTAAGGAATTTGACCTACAGTTTCCCATGGTCTGGACTGTTCATTAACACTTTTTCTGCCTTCTGTATTCCCTACAAATTGGCAACTGGATCTAGGCAGTTGGCCAAACTCGTGTACTTCCTTTTGCAAGATGAAGGGACGTCAATTCCCTTCACTCTTTCAGACATCTCAGTTAAAGCTCCGATTGCCCTGTAGTTGGCTAGGGAACCTCTTCAAGTTGACTTTTGGGTTGTTTTAACACCACCCTTTGGTCACTTCTCTGTTACTTGGCATGACAGAGTTTTTGCAGGCTCATCTTGTACATTTCTTGCCTCAGACATGGTCATAGTCACTTCTCCAAGAAACCCTGGGTGGTTTCGGAGGGAAGAACACCCAGGTGTTTCAATACTGGCATCTGTATGCTGGAGATGGTCATTGTTTGTAGGTGTCTTCTGTGGACAAAATTACTTCATGAGTTCATACTGGTAGTTCTAATTTAAATTCAGGAACACAGGGCTTTTAACTTTTGTGTTGTGTCTGTATTTCCTTTCTTGAATACCAAAATCTTAGTTCTCAAGGATATAGTGATAGAATCAGAACACTGCCTAATTACTTATTTACCCACTTCCAATGTTACATATTCAAACAACACTAACACCATCACTGGCAATTTAATTACTGAAAAATAACTAGATTTTTTGCATATACTTTCCACATTCTCCCATTCATTTTTATAAGCATATAGCCACTAATAATATACTTTCCCCTTTTAATGCTCATTGTTCTCCATTCTATAACAGTAGCGTGTTGCATATATTTAGCTCTTGCCACCAGTCCTTGTGTCTCTAGTGATTTTGCTTCTCTGAAACTCATTTCTAGTATATTCCCTAGAAAAGGCTCATGGGAATAATATTCTTTGAGTTCTTATATGTTGATAACTGTTTGCTTATACTCTTTGTATCTAAAAGTCAGTTTTGCTGGATAAAAAACTTTAAATTTCCTTTAGACATTTCTTTCCTTGAGTATATTAATTAGGTTACTCTATTTTCTTCTGTCATAGAGCAGGGTTGCTGTACAGTCTCATAGTAACCTATTTTTTTCCCTTTATTAGTCATTCACTTTTTGTTTCTTACATGTTCTAAAACCATTTTTCTTTAAAATTCAAAAATTTTTATTAGCATATGCCTTGGTGCCAGACATTTTGAGTTGATTTTTGCAGACATATTTCAGTATATGGTATCTGTTCCTTTTTTAATTCAGGAAAGCATCTTTGATTTATTGTTTTTAGAATTTATTCTTTTCTGTATTTCCTTCTTCCATAGGGATTCTTATATTATGTCGTTCAAATTTTCTTTGTCTGTTTCTCTTTAATCGATTTTATTTCTTTTTTGATTTTTAAAAATTTCCTCAGTTTCACCTTGTATCCTCTTAAGACATATTCTGTGCTTATTTGCTTTTGTGTTCCTTCTAGTTTAGTCTTCATTGCCAAAGTGACTTTTTCATTTATTTATAATTCTTTCCTGTGTTCTGTCACCTGGTTTATGAGTTTTCCTAATTCTGATGTATGCTGTTCTTTTACATTTTGTATCATTTTCATAATGTCTTTTAGCTCATTTTGAAATGTTTCCGTTTTGATCTGTCTCTTTCTGATATGCTTTTATTATCTAGAGTGAATTTATTCTGCTCTTTATTCTCTTTTATCTTCTAACTACTTTGCAGAGCACTTGATGTCAATACTTTCTTATTGCTCATTTTTATGTGAAGTCAGTTTTCTGAGATTTCAGATCCTTGTTTGGAGTAGTTTTGGTAACTTTGGAGAATTCCCTTTTTTGGGTTCTTTCCCAAACCTTCCAATTCTGTTCTCTGCCTCTACTCTTACTTGAATTCTGTCTTTTCTGTCCTTTGTCTCTATTGGGCTGTGCTGCTAGATCTGAATTCCATTCCAGTAGCTTCTCCTCAGGGCAGGGCCCTTTCCTGAAAGGGAGACCTGTTCTGGAAGAAAACTCATGGAGCCCCATTTCCTCCAGGCTCACCCCAGCCCCTAGCACTTGTCCACATGGATTGGGTAAAACCCTTTTCATCTTCTCTCCACTCCCAACTTGGCTTTGTCTTTGCTCCTTCATTTGCTCCTGCACAGACAGACACCACCCTGGTCTTGGGGCTATTGGTGGGTTGTTTTCACCAGCTCATTTTCTGAGTTTTGCAAAAAAAAATCTTTAATTGTAAATGCCAGTCATAGATTTTGGTTTGCTTTCTAATTGCTTTGTCTATTTTCATGTAGAGATCGAAAGACAGAGATAAATATAAACATAAATGTTTATACACATACCATGTCCACTGCCACCATCTTCTCCTGAGCACAAAGTTTGCTAAACACTCTACATATTTTGTTTCATTCAATTTTTATAACATCTCAGTGGGTGTAGTAATAATTATCATTCTTATTTCACACAGAAGTAATCTTGGGTTCAAGAGTCCAATTAGTTTCTTAAGTGATAGAGAATTTGGACCTATGTCTGATTGATCATGAAGTCTGCTAATCATTATGTAAACGATATTTTTAAATCAGCTCTTTAAAATATATATTCCAACAGAATACCAAAACATTGTAATTTCTAGTTAAGAAAATATTAGAAAATTTTCATCTTTGGTTGATTGTTTCTTTTCTCTCATGCACGTTCTCAAATTTTTCTCATGAGTAGATATTAAATTTGAAGTGAAATGCCCAAATACATTTTACTTTAAAAACGAGAGCATGATTGAAAGGTACCTTTACTAGTCTTTGAAAACTTATTCAATCCATGGTGTACCCAAAATACAGTATGTATATGTGTTTGTTTGTGTGTGTTTGTGTGTGTGTGTGTGTGTGTGTGTGTATTTTAATTAAATCAGAAAATTATGCATCTGCAATATTGCATAGTTACAGTGCAGATCTGTATTTAGACAGATCTGAGTTTAAATACTGGGTCTTTGTGTTTTCTGGATTACTATGAGAAAATAATTCAGCATCTTTAAGCTTCAGTTTCCTTATCTTTAAAATGGGAGCAACTTCATAGGGTTGTCCTGAGCAGGAAAGAACGATTGAAACAAAGCACTCGAAGAAGTTCTTAGAAATAATAAGTACTCACTAAATACAAATAGCTGTTGAACAAGTAAGTAAATAAAAACAATAAAGGAAATAGGCCTTAAGGGAAATAGATGGAAGATGATAGCCATCATGAAAATATATTCTGTGTAATATCAAGTCTTTAGAAATAGATTTTTTTTTGGTTTATTTGTTTTAGAGTAGGAAGATTTTCCCCAAATTTATCAAAGGTCAATGATTGCCTTTTTAAAAGAATTCCTAACTAGGGGAGACAAGCGTTATAGTAAGTAGCCTTAGATTAGGTGGTCTGGTATGGCAGTGACAGCTTACATTTCACATAAAAGGCATGTATAGGTCAGATACTTGTTGTAACTTGGAAACTGACTTCCTGTGGTGTTCTGGGGCAGACTGGAAATTGCCCTGCTGGGCTAGTATATGCTTGCCAGAAAACTTTGTCAGGCTTCCTCAGGAACTGTTTTGGAAGGTCATTTATAACCTTGGTAATTATAAACATATTGTACTGAAGTGGTAACTTCACATGTGCATTGTTGAGTATTGTTAGAATATTCAACTGTACTGAGTCTAATTGGTTATAAGAGTGTGGGTTTTGGGGGGGACAATATAAAACACTCCTTCCCTCTACCACTGAATTTGAAGTTTTATGATATCAGCTATTGAGATAATAGAAACATTTAATTTTACGAAAAATTTTATTTACTTATTTTTATGTGGTGCTGAGGATTGAACCCAGTGCCTAACATGTGCTAGGTAAGTGTTCTCTCTACCACTGAGTCATAATCCCAGCCCCCTGAAGCATTTAGTTTTATGGAGCACAAATGAATGATTTGAAATGGCTCCCCCTCTGACTTCTGACTATAGGATAATTTGTTCAGTGATAAGATGCCTGTTAGTATCCAGAACTAGTACAGAGGCCGTTTTCTCTGTCCAGATCCCAGGGATGACAGAGAAAGGTTGGTGCATGTCTTCCTAAGGAAATCCCCTGGTGCCTTGGCTGTGGGGCTGACTGAGGTGCAGGCTGAGGCGTATTCCTGCTCATTAGTGACTGCATTCACTCCCCTGCTTTCCAGAGTCCAGCTCCCCACCCTGAGTGAAACCACCTGGGAAGTCTGTCTAGTGCTGACAATAAGCTTCTGTGAGAACAACTTTGCCCTTGGCTCCAGTGCATTCCCATGAAGGGAAATCATAAAGTAAAAAGAACCCGTTAGCTAATGGAGGGATGTAGTAAATGTAAAAAATTAAAATTAATCTTTTATATGTGTTTGCAACAAGTTGTTTCTTCCTAGCTATTATAAATAACCTATCAAAATTAAAAGACAAAATACAAATTACAATAAGTGTAAAATTTAAATGTTATTTAAATAGAGCTGACATTTTAAATTTATTTTAAAATATTGAATTAAGTCTTATTAATTATTTTTATAAAGATAAAATTACTCAAGATTCTAATGTTCAATATCCATTATGTTTCCAGTATAAAGAAATAATAGGTTGCTTTGTGAATGTTATATCTAGTTATCTAGCTTAATGGTTTTCGGCCAGTGGACCAGAGGGAATTGTACCTCCTGGGGGAACTTTGGTAATGTCTAGAGGTATTTTTGGTTGTCACAAGTTGTAGGAAAAAGGGAAATGAGGGGAGAGATGCCACTGGCATCTAATGGATGCTGCTTCATATCTTAGAGTACACATGATAGAACCCCTCCCCAACAAAGAATTATCCTACTGTAAATGTAAAAGTTGAGAGATTAGGACACACACACACGTACATACACATACACACGCACACAGATGTGTCATATGAATAGTTTATGATTGCAAAATGTTCTTCAGCTACCACGTGCCAGGGTTGCATATATTGTATTAATTTGTGAGTACCTGTAGAAACACAAATTGGAACACAAGGAAAAGAAAGAAAATATTCAGCATTAGTGGGAAGCAATACTTGGGTTTGCAATAATCTATTGTGTTTGTGTTATCTCTAAAGAAAGTTTTGACAAGTTAATTTGTCTCATCTCTTAAATGCCTCTGCCTGAGATCCTCCTACTCTAAGCAGTCCCCATTTGTCAGGAGCAGCATAGCACACAAACTTTTACAATGAAATGAAGTTGTTTTCTCTGTGGGGGATATGGGATGAAGGTTGGAGAGTGTTTCCCTGGGTCTTCCCAGTGTTTGTCATGAGGTGAATGTTTGCAGTTGTGTTTTGACTGCTCTGCTCCTGAGGGACTAAGGCACAAATGCAGTCTTCAATGAATGTGTGTGTGTGTGTGTGTGTGTGTGTGTGTGTGTGTGTGTGGGCGCTATGTATACCCCGTGGGTACAGAACCAACCCAACACGGAGGCCTCATGTCCGCAGATACGAGGACAAGTATCTTTAAAAATTGTGTGAATCTTGCAGCCTTGAATTTTCAACTTTAAATCAGAAAGTATTTAGCTAAAAATCAAGTCAGGAATAAATGAAGCGGATGTTAAAATTAGAATTCATTTTCCAGTTATACTTGAATACTGCAATAAAGGACAAGCATTTCTGTTGGCTGATAGACTCTCAAGTAAAGGGCAGTGTGTGTGCCTAGAGCAAGTTTATAGGTGAAGAAGCTGGATGTGGGTGAGGTCTGGGCTCCGGGGTCTACTTCTGCAGCTGCCTTTGCTTGATTCTACCCTGGGGATCCCAAGTGAAAGAAAACTTCCCTTTAAATACTTTCACTTTGCAGGGTCTTATTTCCCTTCCCCACTCCAATTTCCCTGGTTCATTTTCTCTTAATTGGTCCTGATTGGAAGTCATCATAAATCAGAATAATTTCTCTTTCATGCTCTTCAAATTTTAACTTACCAAAAAAAGTCTTTAGCTGGAAATGTCCATAAAAAATGAATGTCAGTGGTTTCATCTTTAACAGGGAGAAAATGAAACTCAGACATTTTGGAGTCACAGTCAAACTACCTCAGTATGATTGTGAATTGATTTATATAGGGCCTTTAAGAAACTTCATGTCCTTTTTGGAATGTACTAAGCAGGAATCACTCTTTCACAAATCTAGAAATTATAGCCACCCAAGAAGTTAAATGCTATATCTGTCTTAGCCTGGTCTGTACTGGACTGATAATTTACTTCAAGACTCAAAAAGGCGATTTGACTCTGCTATCTAGTTCTCAAAATGACTTACTCAATACTGAGTATTTAGATAAAGACTAAAAATACCTCCCTCCTTCCCTCCTGCTTCCCCTTCCTTCCTTCCTTCCTTCCTTCCTTCCTTCCTTCCTTCCTTCCTTCCTTCCTTCCTTCCTTCCTTCCTTCCTTCCTTCCTTCCTTCCTTCCCTCCCTCCCTCCTTCTTTTTTCACTTCCTACCTTCTTTACTTTCAATTTATAATGCATATGCTGTGAGTGACAGCCTGCTATCACCATGTAGGAAACCATGTGGGGAATGCAATTTATGTATGGATAGAGGTTATTCATGTTCCCTTAGCTCCAAGGTTGCAAATGGCAACAACCTGCATTTTAGCAACTGGTAATCATTTTTGAATAATTTAAAATTCCTCATATTAAAGACTTTTGTGCATCAATATTTGTGAATTTGTTAGAGGTCAACCACGAAATTATTGTGATTGAGAAGGGGCAGGGTATATGTAAGTTACTTCATTTTGAATAGCTGCTGAAATTGTTTTATCTATTCTATTACCTTGCTCAAGTAGTAGAGTCTGGGTATGAGTAGCCTCAGGGAAAGGCTAAGAAGACATTTTGGTGAAACAAGTCCAAGAACCCAACTCAAATCAAAGGCTAGCCTACTTTGTTAAGTATTCATTAAATTTTTAATGTTCACCGTAAAATGTTGCGTAGGTCAGCAGGAAAGTCTGGAGGTTAAGAGAGTAGAAAATTCATCTTGGAATTGTCTTGTTTATTCCCTGTGGTTCAACAGAGACACTTCCCAACAGAGCCTGTCTCATGCGGCCAACTCAAGAAGGCCAATAGGAAGGCTGCCTTACATTATTTTTACTTTTGGGCCATAAGATCTTGAAAAAGTACTGAACTTTCTTTTTTTTTTTTTATTAATAGGTTTTATTATTTAGAGCAGTTTTAGGTTTACAGAAAAATTGAAAAGAATAGACTTTCCACATCCCCCCTACCCTACATCCCTTGTTGTTAACATCTTGCATTAGTGGGACATTTGTTACACAACTGATGCAATAACTCAGACACACTGTTATTATCTAAAGTCTGCTGTTTACATTACTGAACATTATTTTATCTATTCATAAAATGGTGACAGCACTTCTTTATTTCTTTTCTTATTTCTAAGGACTAAATGTGGGAAATATCAATTATAACAGGGTTCTACTGAATTACCAAAATTTCATAATGAAGCAAGGCAGTGTAGTATGACATACACCAGTGGTTTCAAGGAATAATGAAGAGAGGGTAGTTGTTGTTTTCTGAAGAGGAAGGACAGGATGGGGTTCTAGAGATCAGGCAAGGGACCTGTCAAAGGAGGACTGAATGGTGAAATATCATTTTCCCTTCTTCAGATTTTGTTCAGTCTTCATTTAGCATTTCATCATTCCTCTTAACCATCTATTGAAGGAAAAACAGAAAATTTGGAGTGTTCAGATTTGGGGAGGGGCACCACCATGAGATCTATCACTATTTTATCCTACAGGATGCACCAAAATCTACTTGGCCAGAAAACTATATCCATCCCTTTAGCTTTCCAACACCCCTTTAAAAGAAGTTGGAAATAATCATGTCTTGGATGGTATTTTTCATCTCCCTTGTTGAGCTAAAGTAATCATGCTCCTGAGATGCTCTTGCTTATTCTATGCCTTGTAGTCACATACAAGAAGGCAGGAGTGGAGACATGGAGAAAGTAAAGGACAGGGTGAGAAAAGGAAGGGGACAGACAGAGGGAAAGAACACGGCCTTCATTAAGCACATATAATATGTCAAACACAGCATCAGGCACGTTACATTTTAGAAAGTTAAACCATTTATCTGTTACTTTCTTTAAAAAATTTTTTTAAAAATTTGTTTTAATTAGTTATTCATGACAGTAGAATGCATTTCATATAAAATGGAGTATAATTTCTCATTCTTCTGGTTATACATGATATAGAATACCACTGGTCATATAGTTATCTAAGTACATAGGTAATAATGTCTGATTCATTCTATTATCCTTCCTACCCACAAGCCCCTCCTCTCCCTTTACTCCCCTCTACCTAATCTAAAGTAACTCTGTCTGTTGCTTCCTTTACCTATTCCAAAGATTGCTGGGTATGTGAAACTAACTTATTGTTTTCAGATCAAGTAGTAATAACTTAACAATTACTTTCTATTTCCCTGAGCCAGGTGATATCTTTGGATGGGGAAAGAGAAATGCTCTTTTCCTTACTAAATAGATCATACATAAGCCCATACTCAGAAACAGTTTTGTATTCTACAGGTCCCCTGGGCTCTGACAGTATGCTAAAAGTCCTGATGAAGCTACTCACATCTGTTGAGGGTTTTTCTGTGTTTCCTTAGGAGCAGCAAGTTTAGTGATAAGGGATAGATGAATAAAGCCTAGAGAGCAATTAACAGGCTAGGTGTACCTTATCTAATCAGACTGTGACATTTTTCACACAAAAGCTTTCCTTGAGTGGCTGCCTAGAAGGTGTTTTGTGGAGAACACAGATGCTTAAAATGAATACCTGCTTTTTAGATGAACACATTGGGATTACAGATCTGATTTTTCCTGGTTCATTCATTCATTCATTCATTCATTCTTTCTTTCTTTCTTTCATTCATTCTTTTTCTCTCTCTTTTTTTGTAGAGTCCTATCTTTGGGCTAAGGGGATTTGAAATCCTCAGTGAAATCTTACCTTTTTTTCATAGTTGAAACAGACATTTACTTGATTCTACTGACCTGTTGGAATTCATAGGCCATGGGGAAAAAATTAAGGGAGAGATGAGGAGGGATCAAGCTGAATTTGTTAGTCCAAAGGATTTTTTTTCCAGTAAGCATGGTGGGGTGCTTTTGTATATTGATCAACCTGGTCTGCTATTAAAATATATGCTAAGATCCACTTTATGGATTAAAATGTCCTGCATCTTCTCTTCTTGTATGAAGATGAAGAGCTTCTGTTCAAGATTAGAATTTGAAGCAGTAATCATTTTGACTGTAACTTTCAAAGGACCCTGCTCCTCATTAGCTAAAATCAAGAAGGCAAGAGATGGACTGGGTCAGGGGAGGGATGAGTTAAAGGAGGTACATGAACAATGAATTCTGTTTGGACATATTGACTATTAGATAACTATTAGCAGAGGTACCTAACAGATGGAATTAGAGATAGTTCTTAAGCTTAGAAGAGAGGCTTGGGCTAAAGTTTGAAATTTGGTTCATCTAGGCATAGTGATATATAATAAACAAAATTTCTTAGGGAAAGTGGTACATATAGTGGGAAATAGATTTTGGGTAGAAGTGTGGACCAGATACCAAGCTCTGGTGGCATCGATAGCAAAAGAAAGTCAGTATAACAAAATTATCACCAGGACACATGATACCTGACTGTGGCTGAAATGGAAACCTCTGGTGGTCTAAACCATGATGAGAAAGATGTCTTCATACATTGCACTCTGAAATAGATGGTCCAATTAGTGGTGGGTGAGCACAAGACAGGGAATATTTCAGAGCACAAGATTACACAAAGATTTGTTTGTGTAGGAGACCAGTGTGTGAGAGAATGGGAAAGGTAGAAATCTAACGCTTAAAATGAGGGGAAAGTAGTGTGTGTGTGTGTGTGTGTGTGTGTGTGTGTGTGTGTGAAGTTTGAGCTGCAGAATATTCAGAGTATCCCTTTGTACTTAGCAGATGTTTATGAAACTAATATTATGTATAGAAATATATTCCAGAATTAACTAATATTTACTTGACTTTCCATACATGCATCATCCACCTCGTAAAAACATTAGTATGAAGTTTAAGATTCCTCACTGTCAACAATGTGCATTTAAAATTGCAAAACTGCAAAAATCCAAGGTGTGAGGGTGCCTAGCCTTTCTTGAGTTCATTTATTAATTTTTTAAGTTTGTTCAGCAAATATGTATTGACTTCTTCCTGTCAAACACTTGTTTAAACACACACAGGGTCAGGGAAAATGATTTTTCCTCTTGCTGGGCAACAGAGTCACAGAGCAAAGTAGTACTTTGAGGTGAGTGTGAGAAGCCGGGTGCTGCCTGTCTTGGCTAGAAACCTCCCCAGGAAGGTCACTCTAGGAGGAAGAGGGCACTGCCATTGACTATTTGTGTTCCTATAATAATGTACCTGAGGCTAGGTACTTTAAAAGAGGTTAATTTGACTCACAGTTTTGATGGCTAGAGGGTCCAAACAGCAGGTTTCAGCATCTTGACAAGGGTCCCCTGGCTGCATCACAGCATTAAGGAGAAGCAGAAAAGGAACTGGCCATGTGCAGAAGGGCTAAGTCTCGCTCCATGAGAGCAGCATTAATCCCTTCCAAGGAGGTGTCCCCATGACCCAGGTACCTACCACTAGACCTCTTAAAGCTTCCCCTACTTCAACACTGCCATGCAGGAGACCAAGTTTCCCATGTGTGAGACTCTGGGTTTCACACTGAAGTCTAAACCATCATAAGACCCTTGATGTTTAGGTAACAGAATAGTCTGAAAAAAAGCAGCCCAGACAAGAGTTAGTCATACCACATTGAGAAGTAATGTGTTGAAAACTCAATTCTTCATCTTTCTCCTTCCCTGCAACTTCTCCTCCTGAATTTAATTCTCTTGGGACAGCATCATCATCCCCTCAGTAAGTGTTTTCCTAAGTGCTTTCTAAACTGTGACCCATTAATGAGTCGTAAAACGAATGTAATGGGCTATGACTACCATTTAAAAACAAAAGCAGAACAGAAAATACAGAGCACATGGCACATAGTAAGGCTGAGTTTTTTTTTTTTAATGAAACTTGAATCTCAGTTATATATAGGTGTGTGTGTGTGTGTGTATGTGGGATTGCATGTGTGTACGTAAGGTCTTCTTGTAACATTCCTTAGTGTCAATCACGGTCACAATTTTTTGAAAGATGTTGCTTTCTGTCATCCAGCTGAGAAACCTGGGGATGACATTTGCTTTTTCCTTCTGGTTAAATATGTCTCCTTTCCAGCTTGTCCTTTGCTGCCTTCCTTCAAGTCTTCACTGACTCAGATTTATTTCACTAACCTCTTAACTGCTCTTTCAGTAGTACCTTTCTCACACTCTCTTGCACTTAGCTGCAGAAGTCATCCTCTGGTATATGTAGGATCTGGTCCCAGCCCACCAACTAGCCAAATGTCCTTCCACCATCCCTCGACTGCTGTTGCATAAGCATACTAAAAGAATTTCTGTGCCTTGAACACTCTTTTTTTACTTCTTCCAAAACTCATGTTTTTTTTCTCTGCCTGGACGTCTTTTGCATTTTTTTTTAATCCCTTATTGTTATGTACAGTTCTTTCTGGGGTCTGAGAGGGTATAGCTCTAGGGCCCCTATCAGATACTGATTTCCTTATAAACAATGGTGTATGTAGTATTTGCACATAACCTATCCACATCTTCCGGTATACTTTAAATTGCCTCTAGATTACTTATAATACCTAATACAATGTAAATGCTATGTGAATTGTTGCTATGCTGTATTGTTTAGGGAATGATAACAAGAAAAATGTCTCTGTAGTTGTTCAGTACAGATATATTTCTTTTCCAATTATTTTCCATCTGCAGTTGGTTGAATCTACATATATGGAACCCACAGATACAAAGAGCTGAATTATTTAATTTCCCCCCTTCTTCAAAGATTTAGCTCAAGGTTACCACTTCTGGTAAATAACTCCTGGCCCATCAGTCTGATGTCTCTGTTCTTTGTTGTTCTTCCAAAATACTTTGTACACACCTTCTCAAATGTATTGCATTGTGTTTGAATTTCAGTCTACAACCTAAGAAAGCAAAATATGTAACTATGCTATGGTTCAGTTTGTATTTTGGGGTGCCATTATTCCAGTATTATTGACAATAAATGCCAATTTAAGGCTTAACCTCTTTCTTCCAGAACTGAGGCTGATTTAAGGACCTTGCATGGGGCTAAGTCTTGGTCAGAGGAGGTCTATGAAGGGGAGCATGTGATTCTTGATGTTGTCTCAAGCTAAAATGCTCTGTACTTCCATTACCCCACATTGGAGGTTAAATTGTGTCCCTCCCCTGCTCACAAAATATGTTAAATTCCTAATCCTGGTACCTGTGAATGCAATCTTATTTTGAAATAGAATCTTTGAAAATGTAACCAAGTTAAGACAAGGTCATACTAGGTTTGAGTGGGCCTTAAATTTATAGGGAGAGAGAGATATGAAGACACAGAAAAGACACAGGAAAAAAGGTCAAAAGTCTTCAGAAGGAGCATGGTCTGCTAACATCTTGGTATTGGACTTCTGGCCTAAACTGAGAAGATGTATTTCCGTTGGCCTAAGCCATCCAGTGTGTGGTATTTTGTTATGACACACCTAGGCAACTAGTCTACTCTGTCATCCATATGACCCTTTCAGGTCTCCATGAGTATCTGACTTGCTAGGTAGGGAATCTTCCTGATTCTTGTGGCACTATGTAGATTAGCCAGATAGGACCCAAGATGGCCTTGAACTAGTGATCCTTCTACCTCATCCTTCTGAGTAGCTGGAATTATAGGCATGTTCTATTGTGCCCATCTTCTTATTTCTTTATGGGCAAACTTCCAATAATTTTAATGAACACACAATAGGAGGTTCCCAGTAAACTCAAAGTTTAGTTAGTTGTGCAAAGAAAATGCATAGTCCTAATTTTTCAATGATAAACTGATTTTTACAAGCTTCTACCTCCTGGAGAGTAGTAGGGGGGAAAGCAGCTATATTTTTGTCTATAGTGTGTAAATAGTCTATGTAAATTGGAATCTATGAGGATGACTCCAATAAAATGTTCAGTCTTCTGGAATTCCACCCCCATGCTTACTGTATTTGTTTTTTAAGGGCCCCTTTAACAATGTGCCACAGACTGGTGGACTTAAAACAGACAAATGCATTGTCTCAGTTTTGGAGGCTAAACGCCTGAAATTAAGGTGCTGGCAGGGTCCTGCTCCATATCAAACTTCCAATGTGTCCTTCCTTGCTTCTTCCTAGCTTCTAAAAACTTAGCGGTTTGCTAGCAATCTTTGGCAGTCCTTGGTTTGCAGCTGCATAATTCTAGTACATGCCTTTGTCACAGTGTGCATTCTCCCATGTCTTCATGTGCTCCTCTTCTTATGAGAATACCTGGCACACCGGGTAAGGAACCTACTCTACTCCAGCAAGACACCATCTTAACTAATTATGTCTACAATTAAGGTCACATTCTGAGGTACTGTGGAGAAGGATTTCAAAATATTTTGGGGGGAGGGTACATGATTCAAATCATGAGCAAATATGTTTTGTTAAAGATGACATCGAGTTATATGAAGGAGGGTATGGCTTACTTGACCATTGGCCATTGCTTTCTGCTGGTCTCTCTTGAGGGGTGGTTGTTCTAAGTTGCTTCTAAACTGATTGCTGAAGTGCAACTTGTCCTAGTCCTTTGTTCTAATAGTGTCCTCTGCTGAAGTGCTGGCTCATTCATGATCCATTCTCTCTCTGCTTGGTCAATTCTCAATGAACATCCTAGTGTTCCTTTGAGAGTATGCGGGAAATTCCACTCAAACTTCTCAAGCCTCTCCAATTCTCAGGAACTGAGGGCTTTCGGGAGAACTAAATCCAGCTTCCTCTGCTGAAGGTGATGAGCCATTCAGATTACATTACTGTAGCCTCTTCTGGATAAAGGAGGATGCATAAAACCACCCCATTCCTGAGTCAGAAATAGGAGGCAGAGTGAAAACCTCTCGTCTCTTGGGCTCTTCTGCACATGACTGTAGGTTTCTGCAACTTTTCCTGCATCCAACTCTTTCTAATTCCCAAATTAGCCTGAGATGAGATAAAAGGAAGAAAATAATAGTGAAGGATTCTGATCTCTGCCTTCCTTTTCTATCTCTGTCTTCCATCTTCTTTTCACAATCTTTTGGGCTGAAAGGGGTGGTATTATGGTTTAGACATGTTGTGCTCCAAAAGTCACATGTGAGACCACACAAGAAGGTTTAGAGGACAAAGTATTGGGTTATAGCCTTAAACTAATCAGTGAATTAATCCCTGATGGGATTAACTGCATGGTGAATGGAGGTAGGGAGAGTGGGGCTGGAGGAGGTGTTTCATTGGGGGCATAGCTATGGGGTATATATTTTGTATGTGGAGAGTGAGTCTTTTTCTGCTTCCTGATCATCATAGGAGATGTTTCCCTTTGCCATACTCTTCTGCCATGATGTTCTGCCTCACCTTGAACCCCGAGGAATAGAGTTGGCTTTCTATGGACTAAGACCTCTGAAACTGTGAGCCCTCGAATAAACTTTTCTTCCCTAAAATTGTTCTGTTCAGATTTTTTAGTCACAGCAGTGAAAAGGCTGACTAAAACAGGTAGGTTTTTATTTTTCCTTCTGTGTTAAATAAGCCTTCTACCTTACAGCAACAAACCTTACTGCCATTCATCCTGGAAGAAAGGGGAGCCCTTTTTCAATTTGCAAGGAATTGGAACCCTCTGCATATGGGTTTCAATATGGGAAATTTCAGAAGCTTATAAATTAAGAATAAACAGATAATCAAATAAACCAGTTTAGTATTACAGAAATTATCTTACACATTAATAACCTGTATTACATTATTATACAATACATAACATATATAGTTCACTATAGTATATTAGTTAAAATACTGGGCTTTAAGCTGATACTGCCTCAGTTAGATCCCAATTCCGTCACTTACTGTTTGAGATTGGGGAAGTTACTTAATCTTTGTGAGTGTCTGTTTCCTGGTCTTAAAAACAGGAATAGAAACAGTGCCTCCCTTGAAGTTTGTTGTGAAGATTAAAAGGAGTTATGATGTATTCTAAGAGCGCCTGACATATAGTGAGCGCTCAGGGAATGCTGGCCAGTGTTACTGGTACTATTTATTTGACATTACCTGCATTATGTTATCCTATGATCTTCCTTTTTAAACAAATATTTTTAGTTGTAGACGGACACAATACCTTTATTTTATTTATTTATTTTTATGTGGGATGGAACCCAGTGCCTCATGTGTGTGAGGCAAGCACTTCGCCACTGAGCCCCAGCCCCAGCCTTGCTCTTCCTTTTTTTCATCCAGAAAATTGCTATACTCTTTCTTTGGTATTTTTTTTTTTTTTTTTTTTTTTTTTTAATTTTGAAAAGACACTGCCTATCACACAGGAGATCTTCTGCCTTGACACAGGTACATTTCAGACTTGGACCAGAAATTGCTAAGGTAGCATGGTGGGTTTGCAGCCCATGCATACGTGGTAGGCTGATCAAGACCCATGAATTCAGTGTTGAATAACCCCTGCCCTGCGACAGTCATCAGCTTTCTAAGCTAAAGAGGACAAATGGTCAGCTCCTTCTTAAATGCTAAAATAGAAATGACATTGTTTATTTTTTGTTCATTTATTTTTAAGTAGTGCTTTTCTTTGTATTTCATATGTAGAAAAGATCATATTGTAGAACAATTTTCATCTTTCTGTATGATACATGCATCAGTTTAAAATAAATATAATATAAAATGTTATGAAACAACCCTTATCCTTCCTGGTGGAAAGAGGATGCTTTGATGTCTGATGTTTAATTCATACTGCTATGTGGACACCACCCCCACCCCGGATGATTTATTGATTTTTGAGAGTAAGAGCTCAATTGAAAGGGAAAGTTCTATAAGGACAGAAGATGAAGGCTGCCATAACCAAATGTGTATCTTGCTGATTACTTTTGATGAAGGACTATTTTGCTGTGCTTGTTTTATTCCATGGGGCTTGGCAAGCCAACTTCCTTGCAGCCTATTTCAAGGAGCAATGGAACCCAGGTCATGAGAGCTCCTCACTTGCTTTGTGCCAGCAAATGCTTATTGAAACATGATCGTGTCTCCCAGCTTTCTTTCTGGAAATTATAGGGTTTGGAAATGACTGCAGTGGGACTTAGTGAGGTTCTGCTCTATTTAACCTGAGTTTTTCTGAATACAGCTTAAAAGCCATTAGTTCTTATTCTGTGTTCCTGACTAATGAGAATAATTGATTCCTGTCTTCTTTTTACATTATCTATTCAAGTATTTTTATCCATTAAGCTTTCCCTTTTAAAGTGATGTTTTTAAGAAATGCCAGATAGATGAACTGTGAGTAGAAGTTACAGGCTATACTAATAGAAGAGGGGAGTTACCTTATTTCTGGGTCATTAAACTGATTGGGTAGAACTGGAATTAGACAAACAGTATTTTTCCATCTCTGACTTTAGTATGTGTATCAAGTTGGGATAAAATGTTTTGCTTAATGTTTTTCATTTACTTCCTTGCTCACTTATTACTTGAGTTTGTTCTTTATAGAATTTTAGAGCAGGAAGTATAATTTGAAGCCATGTAGCCCAACTTCATATTTTACAGATGGCCCAGGATAGTTAGGTTCTCTCCAGGGGAGTTTTCTCACATGCTTGAAATGTTTTTCTCCTTGTTCTTTTTATGGTCATCAACATCTCACCTTTCAGGTCTTAGTTGAAATCTTAAATGTTAGATGTCATGACTTTAAGGAGACCTCTTCTGCTCTCCTTTCTAGAAAGCATCTTTGTCCTTTCCCTATCACTGTGCTTTTTTGATTTGCTTCCTAGAACTAACAACACAAGTCACGGTGTGTTGCATTATTACTTGTTCACTTTCTGCTTTTTCTGCTACACCATGAAATTCATGAAGGTGAGGATGGTGATGTGTTGCTTACCATTATGTCTCTAGTGGCCCAGCAAGATGCGTGATACTATGTGGCCCTTCATATGAGCATGGGGACCACAACTTCAACTTCTGTTTTCTTGTTTTGTTTTACACACACACACACACACACACACACATGCACACGCACACACACACCCAACCCTGATACAAACCAACATCATCATTCATGTCAATATCTGACTTTGTGACTGCTGTTAGGATTTTGTAAGTAATGTTGCACCCTGAGTACACAAAGGATTTCTTGGCTTCTGTTATGTGGAAGGGGCTAATACAATCATTCAAAAATTATTATCTGTGGGATCTGGAAGTGGGTGGTCATTAGTCTTTTTTTTTTTTTTTTTAATTTCCACAGTGAAAATATAGATTCTGAAATTGAAAATACATGGTAAGCTAAAGAACCAATTTTCTAAACAGTAGGTAGACACACTTGTGTAACAAGCTGATGCCAGTTATTTTGAGAATTTGGCTGCTATAGGACACTGTGCTGAGCCATAGTTTGCAATTGTAGTGCAAGTTAGGGTCATCTGTAGAGTTTTGGAAAAACATTGATGTCCTGCATCTACCACTGGATCCTCCACGCGTGGGTCCTGGGTGTGTATATGTTTCAAAATTGTCACTTGTTCTGTTATGTGACAGAGATTAGAACAAAGTAGATGATGAAGTTGGTCTAGGGTAACCAAATTTGTGTTCCGTGTGATAACTATGCTTTTTTTTTTTGGAAACAAATAAGCCAGTTCCTACAGAAACTGAAAGATTATGCATAATACTTCATTTTCTTGACTGAAGATATTTTATAGTTAATCAATAGTGTTACTTTAAGCTATTGTCTGCATATTTGGTTACAGAACAGTTATGAAAATAGTTGTGACTTGTTTTAAATGTGGTCTATCTACATGGTAATTCTGTGGGAGTGATCAGTGTTCTTGGAAATATGCCAGCTGAGCCTTCATGTAGATTTGTCACCTCTCTCCACCCACACACCATATGGATTCCTTCTCCAGCTTGAAGTCAGGGTTCAGGGCTTGTGTCCTTCAGCTAGCTTTCCATAAACAGCCTCATCAGCTCTCCTTGAGCACACACGTGGCTTGTAAAGCTACTCCAGGTTCACCTTTGTGGATCTCAGTGTTTTGTGCACACACTCCCCTGAGGGGCATATTAGTTACAATGGCTCTTAATAGCAGTTCAACAACTTTTAATATGGATAGCAAGGGCCTGAAGACATATGGACCCAACCAATGACTGTCCAGTAAATATTTGTTGATTAAACTAGTGACCAGTTCTGCTCATTCCATGCAAGCATTTTCACAAGGGCAAGTTAAAAAAAAAAAAAAAAAAAAAAAAAAAAAAGAGGGGTTTGGGAGGGGAGAAGGTTTGTTGGCAGTTTGTTCCTGTGAAATAAAAATGAAATAGAGTTTTCTTTTTTCTTGTGGCTGATTTCCTTTCACAGGTTTCTTCACCACTGGCTAGTGGCCAACTTTGTCAGAGCTGAAACATCAGACAGCTAGAAAGAGGTTCTCAGTTGATAAATATTTGATTTACAAGGTATTGAGAGGTTTAAAGAAATGGAAGGGAGTTTGCCTAATGGGAGTTGTGTTTAATATAGTGAGGAAGATCACCAATAACCAGATCTGTTTTTCTTCACAATGGCCAGTGGGTACCTAACTGTATTAGCCTTGTTGCTCCACAGATAGTGCAGGATGAAGCTGACAACCAGGCAAAACTGAGGAGGACTGGGATGCTCCTGGTTCCACAGCAGAATACAGCTGAAGGGAATATTCTTAGATTTTCTTTTCTTCTTTTCTATAACCTGTGATAAATATTGTATGTCTCAGCAGCATAGGGAAAAAAATGATTGATCCTTTCTCAGTGATATAGATATGTGGCTGTATATGTTATATGCAGAATGAATGATTGAGAGGGAGTGGGGGGGCAAAGAGAGAGACGCGAGCTGCTATGCATAGAATTGCCAATAGCAATCTATCAAAGGAATGGCGCGAGTGCTAGACTGGATGCTGAATTTTATCTCTCATTTAATCATTTGTTGTTTTTCTGTTATCAAAGTTTTGTTTCATTTTAAATTTTACTTCTCCTCCCTACTTCCAAAGATCCAAAGAAATAGGCACAATTAGGGAAGAATCTGAATCAAATGCTTAAGAAAACACAGTGCTGCCTTTTGTATATACTGTGAATCTCTTGTACGAGGATAACCCCACCGATCCAGTAGTGCACTTTAAGAACATTTCACTTTAAATTGTCCCCCCTCCTGTGTAGAATAGTGCAGATCATCCATTCTCAATGGATTTTGCCACTAAGGGAGCAAAAATTGGTTCTTGGGGGGCAGCAAAATTATTAGATAACATTATGGTTTATGGTCCTCCAATGGGCCATAGTACATAAATAGATATACAGTATCTAAGTTCATCTCCACCTTATAATGGGAAGCTTTAACTACTGAAATTTTTTTCTTTGCTGAATGTGTTATTTGGAGGGATATTTAATCAGGCAATTTTGCAAAGACTTTGCTTTATGTGAAACTTATTTCAAGAGTAACAGTTGAACAACAACAAAAAGCAAACACTAAAACACAAACAAACAAAAATAGTATGTAGACTTGCAGGTGTAAGTCCTAATTCTACATGGATTAGTCACCTGTTAGTTTCCTCAAACTGTTGGAGAGACTGAGAATGTGGATGGAAGATGTTCATTGCCATTTTGGAAAAATGTGCCAGCCTCCTATTATGAATACTATGCTGTAGACTTTTTGAAGTGTAGTAGGTAAAATCCTTGAGTCTGTTTATACAAGCAATGGAGATGGGTTTATGAGTTCTTATTAGAACGTTTAAGGTTTTTCCTCTCCTTCCATAGAATGAACATCATTCAGTGCTTCATTATGAAGTGCCTTGTTTTGTTCATGGTGGCTTTATGTGCTTATCTTGTCTTACCATCTAAATTGTGTACTCCGAAAGAGAAAAGATCCTATAGAACCACAAAGCATTACAGGAAAAGGAAGGAAACTCATTCTTCATAGACAAAATTCACTTCTTAGATCATTTGTACATTCATCATTCCACACATATTTATTGTATACTTATAACACAGCAGGCATTGTGTTAGAACTTTGGGAAGTTCAGATATAAATTAGTCAGTTAATCATGATTTTAGAGAGCTTAGAGCAACACATTTTTGCATGTCTTAAATTTTTTAAAAATTTCTAATGGTTGAAGTTTGTATGAATAGATCATGATTTGTTTTATTTTTCTGTTATCGTTGGTCTTTTAATTCCTATTATAACAGGAACATCCTTACATGCACAACTTAATTCATAACTTGTTATTCCTACTTCAAAATTTGTAGAAGTGGAATCACTAGGCTCAAAAGTATAGGTACTTTAAAATATCTTGATTTTAATGCTACTTTTATATTTCTTTCCAACAGATTTTTACCAGTTTTCACTCCAGGTAGCAATGTGTGAATGTGACTGTCTCACTCTATCCTTACTGGAAATGAATATTATTATTATTATTGTGAAACTCTTGGCTAACAATATATAGGAGAAAAAATTTTACTGAACACAAAAAAGATTGCACCACTCTTTGCTTTTTAAGGAAGTAGCATAATTCAAAATAATGAGAAAACAAATATCTAAACTATTTTTATTTTGGAGATTTTGGAGTTGATAGAAGAGCAGAACAGGAAATTTCAGTTTTAGTCAGTTCAGTTTTTCTGTGCTGGAGGTGGAAAACAGAATAGAGATGTATTATTCAGGGGGAAATATCAGTCACAGGATGCCTTGGGCCAATTAGGGGGTGGAAACTGTAGCATCAAATGAGAGAGTTCAGTTTTGACACAGTTGGGAGACTGGGGGGAGATGGTGGTGGTGGAGTGGTAATATGACAATTGGGAGGACCAGTCTCTAAGGAAATAGACTTGGGGAAATAGTAGCTCAAAACCTTTCTGTCACCATCAATCTTGAGTAAGTCTGTTTTATGTATGCATACTAAGAGAGGAATGCGTTCTATTTTGTGGCACATGGCTTGCAAAAAGAAATGGCAAGATGCTCCATTCATAAGCTGAACTCATGGACCCAAAGTGGAGTAAGATTTAGAAAGAATTGTAAGTGATGCTGAAGAACTCCAAAGGCATTAGGAAGGATTTAGACTTTCCACTGTGAAGTCACAATTAGGTTATATTTCACTGATATTTAAAGTTGGATTTTTAAATTAGTTATGAGGATGAACATCTTTCTCATATGGTTGTTCAATTTTTCTTCAGTGAATTATCTATTCAGATCTTTTGCTACTAGCAGCCATAACTTACATGAAAAGATGCATCTAAGCTATATTGGAATGGGACAAAACAAATTCTTTCACAGCAAGACCAAAATAGCCTTTATAATGGCAAATGATATTCAGTCAATAATGAAATTCTAGATGGTCTTCCTTGAGGACAAGGGCTTAAGAATACCTCTACCATTGAAAATCTCCAACAATGATTTGTTGAGTATGTAAGAAGACTGCTTGATTCTGCTGAATTTCTCTTGCTAGGAAAAATCTAGGATTATTCCACTTATATTTCAAGAGCAACAAGAAATTCCTTCTCTACCAACTTTATGTATTAGATAGGATTCTCCAGAAAGCAAACCAATAGTACATGTCAAGAACTAGAAGGGCAGATAGAAAATAGATAGATGTGAGGGACTTATTTGGGTAATTGACTCTTGATTATGGAGGCTGGGAAGTCTCATAACTGCCATCTGAAAGCTGGACACTCTGGGATGTGGCTCAGTCCCATTCCCAAAGCCTCAGAACCAGGGAATCTGAGGGGTAACTCTCAGTACAAGACCAAAGACCTGAGAAGTCAAGGAGCTTCTGTGGGTCCTGGAGTGCCAAGGCCAGAGAGCCTGGGGTTCTGACGTCCAGAGCAGGAGGAAAATAGCTTCAGGAGAGATGGGGGTGGATGGGGGTGAGGGAGAGAGAGAGAGAGAGAGAGTTTTCTTTCCTTTTTTTGTTTTTTTTGGCCCCTACCTGATTGGATGGTGCCCACCCACAGTGAGGGCAGATCTTCCCCACTCAGTCCCTGACTCACTTGTTAATCTTCTCTGCAAACATGCTCACTCACATACACACCTACAGGAAAGGCTTTACCAGTTCTCTAGGTATTTCTTGATCCCGTCAAATCGACCTTAAAATTGACCATCACACTCCAGCAGCATTATCTCTTAGCTCCAAACTGGCCCCGTGGGTTAAGAGATAAAATGAACATTTTTCTCTGCAGCCTGAGGTAAACTATGCATTTTTTCAAGAGAGAAGAAGTGGATGAGGAAGCACAGCCCTAGGACCATGGCTCACATCAGGCTGAAGTCTGGAGGGTGGCTTCATGAAGCTCATGGGAATCCAAACTTTGGAGCTAAGTACCAGCCCACCAGGTTGGTCTCTTCTCTCCATGGTAATGAGAAGTTCAGTTTTCAGTGAAGTACACTTCACAAAAAAAGAAATTCAAAGGTGACTTTGTTTTGTTTCCGATTTGAACACTATCAGAATATCCATGAAAAAAAAAAAGTCAATCTCGAAAGGGTTTATCATCATAATAGCAATATTTTAAAAGTGATAAACTTCAAAAGCAGAATGGGCTTTTGTTTACTTTCCTGCTGGGACAGATAGTGTCCCACAGGATTTTCCTTTGGGAATCCTTGTCAGAGGATGAAAAGAACAAGTTTTATGTAGGCAGTGTCAGTTTCTACTTTCTTAAAAAACAAGACAAAACAAAACAAAAAAACCCCAAACAAACAATCAACAAAAAAATGCCATCTCTTACAATACTTTGCCATGTGGATACAGTAAAATTTCAGTGACTGCTATTCACTGATATGTGTAAAAAGAATTATTTTAAAGGTTTATTTGATCAGCATATTTCATTAAGATTCTGCCTAAATGGGAAGAGGCTGAAAATATTGAGATTAGAGTCCTTTGGCCCCAGATCATTGAAAACTGATTTATGACACAAGTCAAACTCCCAAACCGAAGAACAGAAACCCTGGGGACAAGTTTATTAGGTTTACTTAAATAAACACAGGTCTTGGAATGGCAGTGTCATTACCTGTAGCTAAAACTTATTCTAAGGAGCAGGACTGAGCTGGACAAACTGATTCAAAGTATGTAGCAATATCCAGGAAACCCTGATTATGTACTTCCTTGGATTGTGAGACAAATATTACCTTTACTAGATGGAAAAAGATTTAAAAGTACCAATAAGATGAACTTTGTCTACCAACTTTCCCCTAAAGAAACTGAACCAGGTTCGGAGTTCCTGGGTAGCCCTGATACACAGGGAGCTGTGACATGTTGCAGGGTTTTGCCTCCCCACCCACAGCTCGTCTGCATTTGTGTTCTGGAATATTCTTTAGAAGACTATCACAACTCAGACCATCTTCTCTGTATTAGTTAGACTTTTTGATTGACAAATGATAGAAACACAACTCTAATTGCTTTGGCATAAAAAAAAAAAATAGTTCATGAACGTGGGAAACTACAAAATGTCAAGCTAGAACTACCTTGATATAGGTCTTGTTCTAGAAGCTAAAATGATGGAACCAGGACCAGTTCTGTCTTCATCTCTTCACTCTGCCGTCCTTCACTGGTTTCATTCACTGCTCTTTTTTGGAGGCAAGTAGGCAGTTTGTAGCCTAGACCTGCATTCTCTACGGCTTATGTGTTACAGGGAAATAGAACACCAGTCCTAAATTGTTAAGACATGGTTTTGGGATTAATTGTCGCTGTGATAGTGAATGAATCACTGTGGCCAGAAGGATGAAATTTTCTTCTTATGTAACTCTGAGTCACATGCTCATTTCTGGAGCTGGAGGTTGTATCAAACTACTCCAGAGTTCCATGGTAGGAGAGTGGAGGAGGGTGGTTGAACAAAGGAAATAAGAGAGGCCCTGATACCATGGCAGTGGAGAGTTGTGTTGTTTGGATTGGAAATGTCCCCCAAAGGCCTGTGTGTTTCAGGCTTGGTTCCCAGCTCATGGCACTATTGGGAGGAAGTTAGATTATTGGGGGTATGTAATTGAAGGGGCTATTGGGATCCCGACCCCTTTTCTCCCTCTCTGTTTCCTGGTCACCATGAGGAACAGGCCTCCTCTGCCACACGTTCCCTCCATGGCGTATGGCTGCACTGCAGGCCCAAAGCAATGGGCTAATAAACCATCGACTGAAACCTCTGAAACAATGAGCCTTATAAGCCTTTCTTCCTTATAAGTTTATTGTCTCAGTTATCTTTTCACAATGGCAGAAAGCTGACTAACACATGGTTCATGGCCAAAAGACAAAAGACTGGTCCATAATTCTGTAGGTTTACTAAGCAAACGTGAAGCTAGCTCCTTCCAAAGACTAAACACAGATCCATTGGAATAGGAATTAACAAACTGAGCTTTCATTGGAAGACCATGTGCTCTATGCTTCATAAAAGCAACTGGAGGACAGTCACCTTTCCTTCCATCCTCTTGGAAAAGAGCAAGTTCACCTCTGGGAAATGGGCTTCTGACCTACAAAGAAACTTGATTATTTCTTGTAACATAATTTTTTTTTTTTTTGATTTTAAGCCAGAATAAAAGTTAACTCTGTTATCAGCTTACTGGGAGGTTGTCTGTGGAGGTTTTAGAGCCAGAGTTGGATATAAGATAAATGTGATGCTCCTATAAAGATATTTTTAGAAACAATTAATATCATTAATGTGTCACTAATATCAATAAACATTTGAATTTCTTAAGACTTTTTTTGGTCTTCTTGTGACTCGTTCTTTGCAGAATATCACCTATGTCCAAGACTTTAGACAGAGTCCTACGTGAGTAGATGCTCCTCACATCTTTCTCCCGACAAGATTCAGTTTCTATACCCAAACTTTTTTTTTTCCCACATAAGGGAGTTTATTAAGCAAACAAAGTGTCTCCCTGCAGGGTAAGAGAGAAAATGAGAGGAAAAGAAAGGGAACGAGAAAGGGCGCACACTAGAGAGAGTGGAAAAGCGAAGAGGATAGAGAAAATGAGTAGGAGAGAGAGAAGCATGAGAAGATGGTGGGGTAGCTACAGTGCAGCAGTTGAATTCTGGCCAGGCTAACAGGGGACCAATAATGGAGAAAGATACTTGCAAGCTGACTGATGAACCAATAGCTAGCTAGGATGTTAACAGACTGACAGTAGTTGGGAGGCGGGGAAATGGCTGCAATGGAAAGGGCGGGGGGAGCAGCTTTGTACATTACATTCCCCCGTTTCTGTTTTTATAAGAAAATCTTTTGTTCTCTAGTTCTTTCTGAAGCCTTCTCTCCCCTTCCTGCCTAAGTGACTGGGGCTGGTTTTGCAGGTGAGATGTAAAAAGTTCATTCTCCTTCCAGACTTCCAAAGGCAGATGGTTTTCATGGACTTCATTTCCTCTATTTGACTGATCCCCTATTTCTACATTAACTGCCTGTCCCCAATTCAGGCTTCATTCACCCCTCTAATTTTAGGAACTCCTTCACTGCTGTAGGGAAAGGGGGCGATGACCGATCTGGCTTCTTCGAGCTGGAAGAGGGCAGCGTGGGTCAAGCAGTTTGGAGTTCCCTTTATAGAAATCGGGTTAATCAAGGGGTCTATACCCAAACTTTAACTCAACTCCTACTGGCACCTCCAACCCATTATATTTAACTCTAAACTCATTATCTTGAGTTCTTTTCCACCAGAATTGGACAGACTGAGTTGTGTTTCTCCCACATTCATATATTGAAGCTTACTCCTAAAAGTGACTATATAGGAGGCAGGATCTCTAGGGAGATAATTAAGGTTAAATGAGGTCATGAGTGTGGGGCCCTAAACTGAAAGTTTGGGTTCTAAGAAGAGGAAGAGACACCAGAAATCAGTCTCCATTCTGTGTCCCACCTTTGCCCCCTCCTTCTACCTCACAGCTGTCTCAAACAATAGGTAGATGAAAAGGCAAGGGAAGAATCTTAGAGATTGGGTTCTTGGATCAGCCTTCAGATCCCTAATCACCTAAGGCTCTCACATCCATCTTTGTTGGTGAACAGGCTAATTTTTTCCCCTTGAGTTCATCTCTCCCTTTTGTAAGTTGTAGGCAGTCAGAAGCAGTCCTTTCTAGACATTTATTTCAGTAGCAAAATTTTTTGAGACAAGAGTTTACAAAGGTGGTTAGATGTGATAGCTCATACCTACAATCCCAGTGACACAGGAGGCTGAGGCAGGAGGATCACAAGTTTGAGACCAGCCTCAGCAACTTAGCAAGGCCCTATGGAACTTAGTGAGATCCTGTCTCAAAATAAAAAAAAAGTTACTGGGGATGTAGTTCAGTGGTACAATGCCCATGAGTTCAATCCCCAGTATTAAAAAAAGAAAAAAAAAAAAAAAAAGAAAAAAAAAAAGAAAAATTAGGAGTTTACAAAAGCTTTGCCAGGAAATGCTTAGTATCTGTAGCCTTTTGTATCTAAAAGCCTCCTTCTCCGGTGCACTAATAATAAGCCAATGTCACATATTTCGAATAATACACTATTAGCATCCCACATATAATAGTTAGTTTTGTGTTAGTTTAAACATAGCAACTACCAAATAGGGAACACAAAGTATAAAACAAGGTCAAAGATGTTTCCTCATTTACCTAATCACCTGAATTTCAGGTTGATAGGTAACTACTCCATTTAAATAATCAGGGACTTGAATTCCTTCTGTTATTTTCCCACCATGTAGGGTATTGTCTTCATCTGTAGCAGGAAAGCTGTATCTCAGTTGTGTCCAAGGTATAAAGGGAAACTTAGGGAGGAGGCATACCTAGAAGTAGATATGTTTACCATTTGCCTACATTTGATGGTAAAACGTTACTGGGAGATGTAGTATGACTGAGTTGCTTTGTACAAAGCTTTCATTCTATTATTTTGGAAGAAGTGATAATGAACTACATTAGATAGCTAGCAGTCTTTGTTGCAGGGGGCTAGGATAGAATTAGGGAGACCAGTTAAGAGGTTACTGCAATGATCAAGGTCTTTGTAGGATGGCAATAGTAAAAATGTTCAGAAGGAGCTGGAGTTTAGAAATATTTTGAAAGCCAAGAAGAAATTGCGGATGGGTTAGATGTGGGTATGAGAGAAGATGACTCTAAGATTTTTGGCTGGTACACCTTAGTAGTGATATATACTGAGAAGAGCAAGATTATAAGAAAAGCGGAACAGGGAAAAGCAACTGTTGAGTTGATGAGACATCTAGGTAAACAGGTCAAAGAAGAAGATGGATGTATGAATTTAGAGTTCAAAAACATTATTAGAGATGTCAATTTCTGTGTGTAGATGATATTTAAAGCCACTCATATGCTTGTACTATCTAGAGAATTGAGTCTTACTGTACTCCAAGGCTAAGAGGTCAAGGAGATGAGGAGAGACCAACAAAGAAGATTGAGGAGGAGTGGCCAGGGATGTAGGGGGAAAGCAGAGAGATAGTTTCCCTGAATATAAGAAAAGAATGTTTCAGGAAAGATGAAATGGCAGACTATGTTGAATGTAGTGAATACTTCTCTGAAGTTGAAACTGACAACCAAGCAGTAGTTGAGACCACTGGTGACATTGACTGAGTGATTTTATTGAACTGGAGTGAGTTGAAGAGAGGATGGATGATGAAGAAGTAAAGACCTAACATAAACACCATTTAGAGGAATTTGTGTATAAAGAAAAGTAGAGGAATGAATGGTGACTTGAAGGAGACTGTGGGAACTGGAGAGGGTGAGATATTAAAACTGGCTTTATACTTATGGGAAAAAATCCAGCGGAGAGGAAATTATGTTCTATAAGGGGAAGATAGTGTTTGAGAGGTGAGATCTAGTGCTTAGTGTGGATCTTTGTTTTATAAAGGAAGGCCACAACTCATCCATTGTAACGAGGGAAGGGTAAATGGGTCTGAACGAGTGAGTTGACAGACATGACAGTGAAGTGAGTGGGCATTCTCCTCTGAGGACGTCTGCTTTTCAGCGGGGTAGGATGCAGGGTCATCAGTTCAGAGCGAGGACCAGGAGAGAGTTGTTGGAGGGTTGAGGAGGGATGGGAAATGTGAAATTATGGTCCAGAAGAAGAGGGAGTGAATGTAGTGAATGAGTGTGGCGTTGTCCCTTGACATCCATGATAATGGGTTTAGAGTGAGACAGTAAGAACTGAACGTTTTTCTCCAGCCTCATTAGCTTTGCATTTGTGGGTGAAGAGAAGACAGTGTTGGTTCAGTGTTGGGTTCGACCATGTGACTCAGTCAAAAGACAGGAACCAGGCTGGTAACTGGGACAGGGAACATTTAACATGAATAACAGAACCCAGGTGGAAGATGGCTAACTGCTAAAGATGGTAAAAGAGAACTTTAAAGTACACAAAGGTGGCAACTGCAGAGAGGCTACATGCCTGCATGCCAAGGCACTGGGGGCAAGGTTGTAAGTACAACACCAAAAGAAAGTCTCTTCCTTCTTGTAGCCTTGTGGTCACCCTCTAGTATTCTCTATGGGCAGAACCTGTCCTGGAGGAATTTCTCCAGAATCCAGCTCTGGTATTTCAAAGCAGAGCATAGAAGGATGTGTTTGGAGTTGAAAGTCAAAAACTTAATATCTGATACAACTAGTGAATGCCAGATGTGCAGAGGGGACATGAGAAGTGGGGCCAGAGAGAGATTTTCATAATGAATAGTACGATCGAACCTGGATAAGGAGGGGTGAGGAAGAAAACAGAGGTGAGAGGCAGTTAACAGAGGTGAGACTCAGGGCCACTATGTGGTGATGGTGTGACTTGCACATCTATTGACCAAGGCTCTGGAATCCACTGAAGGACCCAGTGGGACCCAAGGAAAGATTGGAGGGCCCCAGGGATGAACAAATCTGACTTACCCTGCCGCTGTAAAGCATCATCATAAAGGTCTTCCAGACTGAGTCTGGTGAAGAAAGTAAGCGAACAAACTACTTCTCGTCAAGGCGTTTTCTTTTATTATGAACACTGTGGAGAAGGCAAAAATTTCTCCCAGACTAGGATTATTAAACAGTACAAAACTCAAGCATCTTTCAGTGCTTCTTTACTTTATTTTCCAAGCTAAGGAAGATAAAAATAAGAGGTTTACTTCTATTAATTTGTTGATAAAACAATGTACTAAATATGTTTTCCAAACTACATGAAGATTCTCATATTCATGGCCTCCATCTCTCCTTTCTCTCACCCTTTTGAGAACCTTTGACTCCAACATGTAACTGTCTAATAGGGGAATTTTAGGTATCAGCTTGGAGGCCACGCAGAAGAAATCTCAGGTGGGAAGCATTTTACCCCACTACAATCATACCAGTAACTGACAGTCAGCTCTGCCTGCCAGTAATTATATCCTGTCAGAGTTCACAGACACTTGCATTTCACATAGATGTGTGAATTGCACGTCTTATATTTCTTAGTAGGGGCCTGGCCTATGGCAACATTTTTACAAAATGACAGTTTTCAGGAAGGTATGGGATCTTATTTAAGTGAAAAAATAATAGTAATAGTGATTCTTCACCATAGGACTACAAGTGATTAATGAATTTGCAGAGTCAGCAACATAGCTAAAGCCATTAGCACAAGTTTGGTTTTGAGTTGTTTATTTACAAGTCCGTAGAAGACTACCAGAGCCATTTGGGGTAACAGGTAGGGTGGTCTTAGTTCTTTTATCTGCATTTTTTTCTTCTTGGAACTACATTTTTATTACAGTAAGATAGACATAACATAAAATTTACCATTTTAACCTACTCATCCTGATCTCTCAAGGGTAAGCTGCCTCTTTTTAATCTACCTATGCAATATAAAATTAAGAGCCAATTACACCACCATCAAATAGAGAAGGGCTTTTAAAGGATAACTGGAGAGTGATATACAAGGTTTCCTAATCACTACACCTAATTGCAAAGAGCAGTAAAGAATTTTTCATGAGTATCTGAACTATAATTAAACACAAATAATCAAGTATGAACCTTCCATTATTTTAGCAATGTGCTCTCTGAGGCAACTAAACTTTTCCCAGAGGAAACAGATCACTGTTTGCAGTAAGTCAAATGTGTATGGAAAAAAGAGGGCATATAATAAAGTGGTAAATAAGAGAGAGGACTGCAGAAAAGTAGCTGAGGAATCATTGAGTCAGAAAGATGTAAAGAACTTTAGGAGACCAAATGGAGAAGAATTAAATGTAAAAGAAAGACATACATCAACATGAAGGACAGATAGAGATGCAGGGTTAAGAAGGTAGGATGTGGATTATATATCTAACCCCCTAGGGGAAGGTCAACTAAAAGCAATCCATTCTGAGCTGGATTTTACTGGGGAATTCCTCATGGAATAGGAAGAAGTTCAGCATCAAATTTCTTTTCATGCGACTGTTGGTGCCTGGATGAGCAAAAGACCCTGGAAATGGGCTCCCTTCCTGTGGAGATGGGGGGAGGATTCTAGGAGGAAGCTAGTGGGGTCAGTGTGGATAGGGGAGGATTCCTGCTCTTGAGCTTAGAGAATTCACTCTTCCATCCATCCATCCATCCATCCATCCATCCATCCATCCATCCATCCACTCATGCATTTTGTACTTAAACATTTCTTTTGACATTTTCTGGATTACAGGTAAAATCACTTTTTTTTTGCAGTTATGAACAAGAGGAACACATTTTTCCCTTTCATTTTAGCTAAGGAGAAAGACAATTAACATGCAGGTAAGCAAAAAAATATCAGTTCATAAATATCTTCTATGAAGAAATTGCAGTATAAAGGAGGGAAAGAATATACATTTTCTTATGTGGGATGAAACGTTAGACTCTTCTGTTTTTCCTCCCTCCTCTCCTGCTGTCATTTCTTCTTCCTTTCCTTCCTTCACACATTTTCCTGAGCCCATATTATGTACCAGGCATATCTGATTTATATTTTCATGCTGCCTAACCTTCAGCCAAGAGAAAAAGTACAGTATTTTTTCACATTATAGGTCCTCAGTAGATTATTTGGATGAGTCAGTTGTTCACAAACTTAGACTATATGAAATGAAGAACAGGAGTTATCAAAAGAGATGAAAGAAAAATATTAAGCATAATTAACAGAAATAGATTAAAATTAGATGACAGTGAGCCTTATTGGCACAAATAATGACTATATCAATATGGCATTTCAAACAGCAGGATGCCATCATTTATCTCACTTCTGTGTCTCATCTGTCTTATGAATTTGGAGAAAGCAAGGCATTTTGCCAAATTTAGAAGTAATTCAAATGCTATATATTAAGAATTTTGACTGAAACTTATACATGTCTGTATTTGAACTCTGGTTGCTGGCAAGATAAAATTTCCTAGTTAAAAGAAAATCATTTCTTAAGATTATGGGGTGGGGAGGGGGAGAGAGAGAGAGAGAGAGAGAGAGAGAGAGAGAGAGAGAGAGAGAGTTAATGACCCAATGTGTAGAGTTAATTGTAAAGAATCATAAACAGATGATATCTTCTTAAAAGGTGGAAGGGAGGACAAAGGGAAAACAGTGAGTGGCAGAGCACAGGTTGGGAGCTGTCACCTTTGATCATAGAGCCTTAGCATCTTGGTGACTAACAAGCTTAGGCTGATTTTCCCTGGTGAAGAAGTTGTTGATGACAGAGGCCAAACATTTCACTGGTAACTCTCCTGGTAATAGCTGTCTCTCTTTTTCAAGCTGTGGTGGAAATGGAACAATGCACAGGAATGCCCATGCTGGACTCTGCCCACCTCCTATGCAAATGTTACAGGATTTACCTGACTTAGCAGCACAGCACAGTGGAAGTTCCCTGCATTCATTCTGATTCCTACCCCTGTTCGCAAAGGCTATATGGGCTTGTAGAAAATGTGGGCATTAAGCAGGAAAAAATCACAGCCACACTGACACTTTTGGGAAGTGTGGGTTTACCATAAAATATAACCTGTCTGAAAGCCTAGTAAGAAAGTTATGAGTGTCTTAGGGGGGCAGTGGCTTCTCCACAATTGACTTGGGCAGATGTTGCAAGTGGTATTATCTTGCATTTCCACATTCATGAATAAATTCTCTCAACTGAAGGCATATAAATATACATTCATGAAAGAACCCACACAACTTATTTTTAGGAGATCACATAAAATATTTATGTCCCTCTGTCCTCTTAACCAATTACTTCCTGACGGAAAAAAAAAATGTACAAAAAACGTGATTAAAAATTTACCTTGTAACAAATAACTTGCAATTAACTCATTCATTTCCACACTACTACATTCTCAGTTATAGTTAGGGTGTATTGTAAAATAACTATCACTTTTGAACCTTTCAAATGAGGAATACACCATATCAATGGTGGCAGGCAAGTCAAAACACAATGTAGATTTCATATCAATCAGAATGTCAAATGATCTCATTAGAGTTTCAGGTCTATCTGTGGGTGCATTTCAACTATTCTGCTTTTCCTGCATGAAAGTTTAGCAAAGATTAAGTCATTTACCCACGACAGTTGGCTAAGGCAGCTGAGTAGAGGCTTTGATGAAATGTGTCAGTCATTTTCCAGCAACTCTGCCTTCGACTACTAGTAGGCTATCAGGAGTAACCGCTGTCACAGAGCTATTGCCAATGTGGTTGGATTTCTTTTGACAGAACATTTTTTCCTCTAAATTTTGTTTAACTTGTTTGTGAACCTTTTCCTCTTTACTGTATATATTGTTAAAATTAACTTTCTGAACATCAGAGTCTGGAATTACTTTTTGAAAAAATAAAACTTTGGGAAGTAATAAATTGAAAAGATGAGCTTTAGAATTTGTTTGAAGAAATAGTACATGTGTAGTACATAATTAAATAATGCATGTCGCTTCTTCTCCTATTTATATAATATTTGGTTCCAAGTTTTATTTGACATTTGCCACCTACTCTTTTTTTTTTTTGAGAAAAAGGAAAAAGAAGGTTTATTGCTTTGCTAGCAAAGGAGAAACACAGGGGACTTCTGTTCCAAAGGCTGTGATTCTGCCCATCAGCAGATATAGGGGACTTTTAAGGAGGTGACTTAAAGGCTACATTCCATGTGTTCTCTGTCTGAAGTTGAAATTCACTTGTTAATTTGGGAGATAGTCATTTCTGAGATCTTCTGGTATCATCTCCAAAGTCTGGATTACTTCATTCCTGTCGTTGGTATGTACTCAGGGACAGGTAACTCTGTCTAGGACGGGGAAGAATGGTAATCCTGTTTCCACTGAGATTAGGAAAGGGGGAGAGATTAGGGAGGAGCAGGGAGAGAGGAAGAGAAAGAAACATGTCCATTTACAAAATAAGTTGCTGTGGCAGAGCAGCAAGGGCTTTATTCAGAGCACAAAGTGGACCACTGTTATATTTCCCCACTGTCAACTTCTACATTCCATTTCTACAGAAAAGTGGGTGACAACATCTCCAAACTGCTTCCTGCTGAAAGTGGGCAAAGTTGGGGGAAGCGACCCAGAATCCTTGTTCTCTATCAGGTGGGATGTGAATCGTTAAGGGCATTGAGCATCAGGACAGTCCAGAGGTCCAGTGGCAGATGACAGGTGACTGGACAAGCATACATAGAGCAGGGATCATGCAAATGGCCTAAGGTGTTGCAACTTTCCTGAGTTCAGTTTCCTTTTTCTCAAAGTGGGCCATCTCATGATGGAGCAATCTGTACTGTTTAGGGAGAAAAGGTAGGAGTTCTCTGAAGCAAAAGGAGCTTTGACAGCTGCTGGCATAGTCCCTTAGTCCATCCCTTTATTCACAGAAACAGCTCCTCTTCTTCAACCCAAGGCAAACTCCCCTGCAGTTGTCTCTCAACAAGTTAGCTAGCACCATGAATCCTCAGCATGAAAGTGGGATTCCTCGGAAAGCCAGGCTTGCCCAAGAAAGATGGAGCAGCGGGTGCTTTTGGGTCCCATCTGGGTCACCGGATTTGTGGCTGAAAGCTTGGTCCTCGTCCCTGATGCCAATCCAATAACGAGGGCAGTTTTGAGAAAAAGGAAAAAGGTTTATTGCTTTGCTAGCAAAGGAGAAATACGGGGGACTCCTGTCCCAAAGGCTGTGATCTGCCACCTACTCTTATTTAGCTTAATTCTCAGAATCAAATACAGTTTCTGGTCTTGTCCTCCTCAAACTTGGAGGCAAATTCAAATATCTAGTGCTGCTGATGCATAGCATAAACTCTAAACATCTGCTTTGGCTTTAGTTATATAAAGTAGAAAGATCTTGGTCTTCCAAAGGTCTTGGAAACAGATTACTCCAGCAACTATTTCTGTGCTTCAGATACAGAACTTCTAAACCTTGCTACTTCTTTGAGGAATTGGTGGTGACCAGATCCTAATGAAATGTGGAGTGTACCCAAATGTCACATAAAATGACAGGCAGATTTAACTTATAAGAAGATAAATTTGAGGCAATGACCATCTGTTATTAAAATAGTGATGTTATGTAATCTTTAAATGTTTTCTTAAACTGAAAGGAAATACTTTATGTTATATAAAAAATCGGTAGAAGGCCTGTGACTTTTATTTGGAAGTGCTTTATGGAACTCTTAGCCTTACAACACAGTTTTTAGCTAATAACGTAGCAATGGTTGACTAGAGTGACTTTTATAATGAGATGGATTAGCCTGGGTATCAACTCTGTCAATTGAAAGCAGAGGACCTTCTATTTCAAAATTAATCTGTCAAATTAGCTTGTGAGTGTTTTCCAAAACCAAGTATTCATCTTAGGATTTTACATGTTGATTTAGGACCTTAGTGAAAGACATGTATTAAGGAAACAGAACTAAACAGTGAAAACATTGTTAAATATTTTGATAATTATATATAATTAGGAACTTTATTTTGGGTTAATCCTTTAGGACAAAATTTTTATAAAAAAAAAATTGAGTTGTGTTTTGTGTTCTTGAAAACTTTTGGTAGGTGAATTATCAATTGGCATTGATGTTAGGAGGAAAAAGACATGTCAACAGATAATTACAATAAAATGGAATTTGTGCCAAGTCCTCCAAGAAATCTCCTCCCTTTCCATATGGGAATTTTGGCAATGGCAGAATCAGGGTGTTGGTGAATTTGCTGAAGTGCTTGCAATCAGGTTACAGGATTAAAGAACTTTGGAAGAAGGAACTTAAAACAGTCTTCCTATTGATGATAGGTTGAATATGAAGGCGATAATGTGAAATAGGATAAAGAAAGGACATTATTAAGATTATTCAAGAAATTACTGTGACATTATAATTGAAATTAAAATTTTACCTAAAATCAAATACAGTTTTAATGCTTAAAATTTATGCAACACCTTGTGTTTTTCAGAATAATTTCTCATTGTTAGCATTGCCTTAAAAGGTAATTTTGATTTTAATGTATTCATTCATATACCATTCATTCACTCAACAAATATGTTCTGTGCCAGATACTCTCAAGAGTTGGAAATTCAAAGATGAATGGCATTGCTCCTATGTTTACAGGATTGTATTCTTGCTGGTCTGTGAATATCTTTGAGGGCAAATTCCTGGTAGTATATAGATACTCACTGTCTGTACTCTGAATGAATATTTAAACTCATGTTTTGATCAAGTTGGCAAATGAGGGATTCTTTCACAAAATAGAAGTTTGGGTGTGATAAAAGCATAGGTCTTGGTATCAGAAACCCTGGTTTTAAGTATTAGCTTGGATATGCTAGCACGACACTGGAAAATTCACTTAACTTTTTCAGTCTCATTTTTCTCATTTCAAGGATAAAATAATATTTTCTTTATATGGATGTTATAAGGGTGAATGTGAAAATGCTTTTTAAAGTACTACTTACATGTTAGTCATTATTACAAATAAGATTCCAATATTCTACATTATAGTGTGATGTTTTAAAGGGAAGTGGCCTGTTTAGTAGTGCATCAGTATATCCTTTCCAGAACAGATAAATCAAGAGAGTTAGTCTTGGCAGGATGCCAGTTACCCTGGGGGAAATTGCTTCAGTGATAAGAATCAAAAGCCAGGACTGAAGACTCTTTGTAGCTGAACCTATACAAGAGCACTGGAAGTGCTGTGGCTTGGTGGTAGCTCAGATCCCGTGAAGTTGTTACTGAAGGCCCAGCATTCTAAGTCTACTACAGCAAGGCAAGCTTGCTCCTTGGGCAATTAACGGTCCCAGCAATCACCACTCGAGCATCTGAATTCTGGTTCTGGCATTCTGACATTTAAAACTTCGATGAGTGGGAGTTAAGAATTGGATGGTTTTTATGATAAGGGGTATTGTGGATGCTGCTAAAAATATGTGAAGACAGAAATAATTGAAATGAGGTGGGGTTTATAAGCAGTGGGCTGATAACATGGGTTATATCATGCTGCCACCACCACGAACAACTATGTGTTGACAGTTTAGCAAACATGATCCATTATCTCTATTAAAACTCATGAAAAACTTGTAAAGCACTTATTCTCACTTCATTTTACAAATTAAAGGACATATTCGGATGCATCTGGTGACTTGTCTAAGGCCATATTGCAAGCAAATTGACTCAGCTCCTGTGAATTCAGATCCACTGCTGTTTGTGTGAGATGACTACCTCTTTATCCTCTGAAAGCCAGGATGTTGGGGAGTCAAACAGCATGGACTGAGGAAACAAATTGTTCTTATCCACTAACAGTATTTTCTATAGGATGCCTTGAATTGTTTTTATATATGTGTATTTTCTCCATTATAAAGTGAAAACTCAAAAGCAGTAAGTACAGTCTTATTCTCCCTTTTCATTCCAGATAGCTCAAAGGGCAGTAAATATTCCAAGTAGACCGGATAAATACATTTTAACAATTATTAATATTGCTATATCTATTAAAATGTTTCTTTCTATTCAAGTATCTTTATTACAAACTGCTAGCCCTCCTTCCCTCTCTTATACAAATTATGTTACAAACACACAGATTTCACTACTGAGCCGGTCTCCTGTCCATATCCATGCTGCTTGATATATCTGGAGTACCCCATGACCAGCACAGCATGGCAGGCCTATGCAGGCAGGGGTGTATCTGAGCAGGCCCCCTTGTGGACATGTTTCCCAGGACTCTTTTCTAGAAATGTAGCATGAGATACTTTCAATCTGTAATGTGGTTTTCCATTTTTTTCCCTTCTTGTTCGTTTCTTCATTCTTCAGACTTCAATATTTGTTTCAGTTTATTGAAGGGAGTGGAGACAGAAGGGAGAACAAAGGTTGAAGTGGAATGAGTGAAGAAAAAATGCTAAATATATGTTGAACTTTAAAACATGATTTGTATTGCTAATTCATTAGCCTAAGTCTCATCTTGAACAAGTAACACTATAAGCGGATTCATAGGATGGAAGCTTAGTTGAAACCAGTGTGTGAGTGTAAAGCTGCTCCTGGCAGTGTAAGATCTATCTGGTTCTCTTTGACACTCCAAGCTCTTTCTCTCCTGCCCTGCTCTCTTTAGAAAGTAGCAAGCAAGGACTTCTAAGGGTAGCCAGCTGAAATTGACAATGCTGTAGATTTCTGACCACAAAAATCTCCACCCAGTAATTCTTAACCAGCAGGACATAAGAGACATACCTTGGGAGTTTCACAAACTATCTGAGCTACTCATTCTCCCTCCAGTAAGATATCAGAACATCTAGAAAGGACAGGGTGCATGTGCCTTTTGAAAAAGCTTCCTAGTTGATTCAATTTGTTCTTCACCCTAAGAATTGATGGTTTTAACCATGTTAAGAACATGGTTTTTGGATTCAGTCACTTCAGGATTCAAATCCTTGTTCTATCACTGGTTGACTTCATGCCTTTGGAAGAATTAGGTAACTTTTCTAATATTTTTTTCTCATTTGAAAAGTGTAGTTAAGAATTTCTCAAATGCAGACAAAAGCATAAGCTTATTGACATGTATAAGAGATATATTGAAAACTAACAAACATTGATAAAAGAAATGAAGGAAGACTTAAGGAAGAATTAAGGAATTCTGTGGAAAATACATCACATTCATAGTTTGGAAGACTAGATATGGTTAAAAATACTCTTCACAAGCTGATCTATGGAGACAGTCCAATGTCAATGAAAATCTTAGTGTGAGTGTGATTTTTATAGAAAAAAGACAAGCTGATTCTAAAAGTTTTAAGAGAGACACAAAGGATTTGGAATAGATAAAAACAATTTTGAAAAAGAAAAATGAATACAGAGAACTTAAACTACCTCACCTACCATAGTAATCAATACATATTCTGTCACAGTAATCAATACAGTACAATATTGATATAAAGATAGACATATAGGTAGAAGAAATGGAATAGACACCCTCTATCCCAAGGAATGGAATAGACATATATTCTCCACTGATTTTTGACAAAGGTGGCAAGATTACTCAATGGGGAAAAGAATAGTCCTTTTAGGAAATGGCATTGAAAGAACTGGTTGCTTGGGAAAAATATTAATCCCCACCCTACTATATAACATACATTAAAATAAGCTGGAGATGGATCATAGACCTAAAGGCAAGTGATAAAACTGAAGAGAAGATAGGAAAAAATTTAACATTGGAGTACAAAAGGTTTTAGGACACAAAAGTACTAAACATTAAAGAAATAGTTGATAAATTGAACTGGATAAAAATTGAAATCTTCCTTTTTAAAGATTGAGTAAACAAAAAGAAAGCAATAGACCAAGGGAAAGTACTTGTGATATCTAAAAAAGATCCTGAATCCCGAATAGATTAATAAATCCTACAACTCAGTAAGAAGATAAACCACCTCCCAAAGTGAGCAAAAC